>NC_141285.1:26990178-27062678 GCF_037954325.1 Fistularia commersonii
CAACTGACTACCTGACTACCCAACCATCTGATCACCGGACTACAAGACTTCCAGACCACCTAACCACCCGGCTAACCGACCAGCTGACTACGTGACCACCTGGCTACCCACCGTAATAGCCAACCACCTGACAACCTCACCATCTGACCACCTGACAACCTGACCAGCAAGCTACCTGACTACCCAACCACCTGGTGACCTGACTCCATGACCACCTGACCACCTGGCTACTAGACTACCACACCACCTGGCAACCTGACTATCTCACTAACTAACCACCGGACAACAAAAAGTCTAGACAACCAGACCAGCCACCTGGCTACCTTACTATCTGATAACCCAACTACCTGACCAGTTGCCACCTGGCCACCAGGCAACCTGGCACTCACTACTTGACCACCCGGCTACCAGACCAGCTGCTACCTGATCACCTAGCTGCCTTACTTTCTGACAACCCGACAAAACCATCCGGTTACCGGATTACTAAATGACCATCTGACCAAATGGCTACTTGATTATCTCACTAGCAAACCACCAGACTACCAGACGTTGACACCACCTGACTCTCTGACTCCACGACTTCCCGACCTTCCCGCTACCTGACCACATGGCTACCTCAGAACCTGACCTCGTGGCCACTTGACTACCAGATTACCAGGCTTCCAGACCACTTGGCTACATAAGTACATGACCATCTGGCTATCTCACCATCCAACTACTCAGGTACCTAACCATCTGAGCACCTGGCCAGCTACTACCAGACTACATCACAAACTGACCACCTGGCTACCAGAAGAGCTGACTACCCGAACACCTGAGCACCTGACCAGTGACTACCAGAACATCTGACTATCTGACTATGTCACCACCTAACCAGTGGACTACCAGACATCCAGACCTGACTCTGACTCCCCGACTAGCTGACTTCCTAACCTTCGCATTACCTGACCTCCTGGCCACTTGAGTACCAGATTACCAGACTTCCAGACCATCTGGCTACCTGACTACCTTACCATCTAACCACCTGGCCAGTGACTACCAGGCCATCTGACTACTAGACTAAATGACCATCTGACCACCCTGGCTACTTCACTACCTGACCACCCGGCTACCAGAAGAGCTGACCACCTGACCATCTGAGCACCTGACCAGTGACTACCAGACCATCTGACTACCAGACTACATCACCAACTGACCACCTGGCTACCTGACTATGTCACCACCTAACCAGTGGACTACCAGACATCCAGACCTGACTACCAGAATCCCCGACCAGCTAACTTCCTGACCTCCTCATTACCTGACCACCTGGCTACCTGACCATCTGGCTACCTGACCTCCTGGCTACCTGACCACCTGGCTTGGCTACCTCACCACCTGGCTACTTGAGTACCAGATTACCAGACTTCCAGACCACCTGGCTACCTGACAAGCTAACCTCCTGACCTTCTCACCACCTGGCCACCTGGCTACCTGACCTCCAGTGGCCACTGGTCATTGTGGCCACTGGCCCGTGGCCGCAGAAGCGGTTTCAGTCGCAGCGTATTATGGGATGGGGGGGGACACGTACCCTTTCCTGTTCATCTGAATAACTTTAAACGCCACGCTGGAATAAATTAAACCGTATCCCTTGGCGACGGCGGCCATTTTGTTGTCAAAGAGGCACAAGGGCGACATCGATGTCGGACGAACACAAACTCCCATCAGGAAAGTCACGGGGTACGAGGGGGGTGGTTGCCGTGGAAACGCCGGGGTCCTGCCAGGGCACACACACACACACACACACACACACACACACACACACTGTTAGCTCACGCGTTTGAGGACAACCCAGACGGGGGGGAGCAGTCATTATTTTGTCGTCCGGGACCTGATTGGACGAGAGCTGGCGCTCCGAGTCACCGGCGCCACCTAGAGGATTGGAGGGGAATTGCAGTTTCCATGCATTTCTAATCCCAGGAGGATCACAAGAACCTTCTGAGATGTTCCTTGGTTCTTTATGGAGAACACATCTCCGCCTCCCGCCGGGCGTGACGACAGCGATGGAAAGAGCGGAGAAGATCCTCTCCAGCTGAATCAGGAGGGATCAGTAATCATTCATGAAATGCTCCTGCTGAAGGTTGAGAGATGGTTGAGTCCAGCTGTGCGCTGGAAGGGGAGGTGGATTAATGTTCTCAGTTGGAGGTACGTTCTGGAGGTCACCGGTGATCCGGGAGACGGAGAGGAAAGCGCTGAGTTTGCAAAAATACGTGAATAATTAATAAATAAAAATAAAAAATATATCCAGCCTCCCCCCCCTGTTTCGGAGGAAATGGACCGTTCCGACCGTGATGTCATCCCTCCGTGCCAAAACAAGCCGTATGACGTGACGATGAAAAAAAAAACAGTTAGCGCGCTGTTAGCCGTTAGCTGTTCGCTGAACATGTAGTTGTGATGTGTGTGTGTGTGTGTGTGTGTGCTCATTTTACTGGTGATAGGTCCATTTAATTTTTCGTAGGCGTGGCTATTAGCGCTGTGCTACATGTAGCATGCCCCGTGGACTTTAAATTAGCTGTAGCGCCGCGCATGCTAGCCCTGCTCCAGGTATCTCCAGGAAAACACCTGACAAATCTGACATTTTCCAATTTTTCGGTAATCTAATCTAATCTCATAGTTAATTCTGGTAGTCTAACTAGTACTCTAATCCCAGTCATCTAGCTATAAATCCCCCAATCCTATAGTTTAAACCCAGTATCCTAATCTAGACAATCTAATCTGAGAAATTTAATCCCAGCAGTTTTAGTCCAGTTGTTAAATCCCAGTAGTTAAACTCAAGCACTCTAATCCAAGGAGTCTAACTTTAATCCCAGAAGTTTAACTCCCATAGTTTAATCCAGAGTTCTAAATCCAGTAATCTAAATCAAGGACTCTAATCCCAATCCTTCAATACTAGTGGAGGAAGACCAGTAATCTCACTCTCTCCTCCAACCTTTCTAGTTTAATCCCAATAGTTTAATCCCATTTTAATCTCAGTAGTTTAATTCTAGATTAATCAAAATCATTTCATTCTCGATTAATCCTAGTCGTTTAATCGTAGATAAATCTCTGGATCTGAATGTCAGTAGTGTAATCCCAGTTTAATCGCAGTGGTTTAAGTCTAGATAAATTCCAGTCGTTTAACTCTAGATTAATCCCAGTGTTTAATCCTAGATTAATTTCTGGATCTTAATCTCAGTAGTTAATCCCGGTTTAATCCCATTTTAATCTCAGTCGTTTAATCTCAGTAGTTCAATCCTAGATTGATTTTAGTAGTTTAATCCCAGATCACTGGTCTAATCCATCTCAATCTCTTCTGATTCGCCGTCAGGTGGAGGGGCGGAGCCTCGGACGGCGGCGCCACCTAGTGGACATGAGGCGACGCAGCGAGCAGGTTTGTAGACCAGCAGGGGGCGGTGGATCTGTTGCCATGACGATGAAAGGCCGGCATTAGAAATTATTCATTTTAAATATACAAATATATATAAATATCGGCCTTTCTCGGCCTCGTCGTCGCCGTGGAAAGAGTTTCAGTCCCTCCAACCAACTTTCTTTTTGTCTGTAAGTCATGAATTTCCTTTTATATATGTATATTTATTTTTATTTTCATTTATTTGAGATGAAAGAAGAAGGACAGCAAGACAAAGGAGAGCAGCGAGGACTTTTCAGAATCTCAGAAGAAAAAGGAAAATAAAAAAAACTTTGAATAAAAAGCCAAGCTTTTTCTCACGAACAGCGGGGGATTTTTTTATCAACTCTTATTTTTCAGACTGTAATTACACCGTCACACACGTGTTATTACCGTGTTATTACCGTGTTATTAACTGTTTATAACACCAGATGATGTGGCGGCCATTCGTCATTTTCGTAACCCCTCCCCTTTTTTTTTTCTATTGCAAGATCCGGTTGCCACGGCGACCAGGTTTGGTCATTCTCTCCGCCTGTCAATCAAGAAGAGGAACAGGCACCGGGTGATTGACAGGTGATTGACAGGTGATTGACAGGTGATTGACGGGTGATTGACAGGTGACCAGGGTTCACCCCCCCCTCCCAGGTTCTGAATGAGAAAGTATTGATTGAACGGACTCGTCAGAAGGTCAAAGGTCAGTCGCTAACCATGTTCCTATCCTTGGATTGGTGGACGGCTTTGATTGACAGGGGTTAAGCCCCGCCCCTCGGTCGTCGCCGTGCGGTCAGTTTTTATCCAATCCCGAGCCTTCTGGAGGGAACAGGAAGCAGGGATTAAATCCCTGCCGGCGGAGGGGGGGTGAAGGGGGGTGACGGGGGTTTTGGGGTGCAGGCGGAGGTGGAGGGGGGAGTCAATGAGGCCGGCGTGATAAGAGCGGCGCCGGAGGGAACGCTCGCCTCCAACCGTGAGGCTCCGCCCCCTGTTGGATGTTCTTTATGGGTCTCGTGCAGGAACCCCAGGGTGTGTCTGTGTGTGTGTGTGTGTGTGTGTGTGTGTGTGTGTGTGTGTGTGTGTGTGTGTGTGTGTGGTAATGACACCAGGCCTTAGAGATTCTGCTACTGTAAGCTTTTTATGCAAGGTTTTTAATGGAGTTTTTTTTTTTTTTTCAGTGTGCACACACACACACACACACACACACACACACACACACAGACACACTCTTTTAAATGAGATATTCTATGCAGTTTTCAATTACATCCCAATATTGCAACTGTCCCATAAAAATAATTTATTTTTAATTTGTTTTCCCTTCTTGTTGTATTTTGTAGACTTTGATGTGCTTCCTGTTTCATTTTGGAAAGCATGACCCACTTCCTGTTTTATTTTGTGAAGTGCAATCCACTTCCTGTTTTTTAAAGCGCAATCCACTTCCTGTTTTATTTTGCAAAGTGCGATCCACTTCCTGTTTCATTTTTGTACAGCGTAAGCCACTTCCTGTTTCATTTTTGTACAGCGTGAGCCACTTCCTGTATTATTTTGTAACGCAGGATCCACTTCCTGTATTATTTTGTAACGCAGGATCCACTTCCTGTTTCATTTTTGTACAGCGTGAGCCACTTCCTGTATTATTTTGTAACGCATGATCCACTTCCTGTTTTGTATTGCAAGCTGAGATCTACTTCCTCTATTATTTTGTAAAGTGCAATCCACTTCCTGTTTTATTTTGTAAAGCATTATCCACTTCCTGTTATTTCCTTCCACATTCGTGTTTCCGCGTCGGCGTTCCGTCCCGAGGAAATCACTGTCCTGCCAACAGATCACAGGAAGCGGAGCCGCTCACTAGTTAAGCTAAGCTAGGCTAGGCTAACCCCCTCCATCTGTTGCCATGGTTACAAACCATAAACAATCAACACCATCCGGACTCCCCCCGGCCATGATCTCGTTCATCACCGCGCGTTTTCGCCGCCTCACGTCTCACGGAGAGGAACTTCCTGTTGTGAACAGGAAATGCACGAGCGAAGACGCCGCCCGGGCGTCAACGGCGACGGTTGTCATGGTTGCCATCCAGCACGCCGGCGTGTTCCGTCTGCCGGCTGAGTCATCTGACCTTGACGCCCCCCCCCCCCCCCCCTTAAAATAAAAAAAAAAAAGGCTTAATACGAGTCAGGTGAGAGAAGTGGCATGATGGCGGCGGCGGCGGCGGCGGCGGCGGCGGCGGCGTCTCCACAAGCCTTCCGCCAGAGATCATTACCTGAACGGGAGTCGGATGAAAATAAACCGCATGAGTGTGTGTGTTTGTTTTCTGCGTGTGTGCGTGTTAATATGTCCACGCACACACACACACATGCACGCCGTCCAAGGTGGCAATTTCGCCGTGAGCGGCGGCGGCGGCGGCGGAGTGATTTCATTTCACGCTAACAATAAGGGATTAATGTATACAGATTGAGTCGCTGTTCGCCGGCGTCCGAAGGTTACCGGCGGAGTGTTTGGACAGATTTACTGAGAAGTGGCGCTGAGGAAGAGGAGGAGGTGGAGACGGCGGGGGCGCCGTTCATTATCATTTCGCTCAGCAGACGATGCGGCTGCTCGCCAAGGCGAGCTCAGGGATAGGTGACGTGAGGCGGCGGCGGCGGCGGCGGCGGCGGCGGTGCTGGGAGGGGGCGGCTACACTGGCGTATCGCCGTTGTCACGACGATGGACAGTCGTGAGCTCCCCCCTGGGACGGGGGGGGATGCAGCACGCCGTTTTGTGATTGGCTGCGGGGAAATTACCGCCCCCCGCCCCTCCGGCACGGACACTTAGCTCCTCGGCTAGCTTTGGAAGCTCTGGTGTTTTGCTTGTATCGTCGCCGTGGAGACGGGACAGAAGCAGCCAATGAGCGTGATGATTGCTGTCGGAATGAGCGCTGGCTAACGTTTATGGAGCAGGTGGCTCCGGGGTTTAGCTTGAGTCGTCGCCATGGAGACGGAACATTAGCTTCCAGCAGCCAAGTTGATTGCCATTAGATTAGCATCAGCTAACATTTTGCAGCCAGCGCCATCAATTAGCATTCGATTGAAGTTGTCGCCGTGGAGATGGAACTGTAGCTTCTAGTGGCCAAGTTGATTGCCATTAGATTAGCATGGGCTAACATTTTGCAGCCAGCGCCATCAATTAGCATTCGATGGAAGTTGTCGCCGTGGAGATGGAACTGTAGCGTCAGACAAGCGCAGTGATTGCTAATGGATTAGCGTCGGCTAATGTTTGGCTGCAATCAGGATCAATTAGCTGGAAGCCCTGGTATTTTGCTGTAGTCGTCGCCATGGAGATGGAACTGTAGCTTACCATGACCCAGAGGATTGCTGTTGGATTTAGTACCGGATGATGTTTTGCAGGGAACGACAACAATTAGCGCCTCATCGGAGCTAAAAAATTACGTGTTTTGCTCGTGTCGTCGCTGTAGAAGCTAAGCTTCGCGTCCAGCTACCGAAATGATCGGGGCTGGAATTAGCATTGGCTAACCTTTTGCTGCGCAATTAGCAATGCGTGATCCTGCTGAACATTGTAGCCAGAGGCTCAGGTGTCGTCGCCGTGGAGATGGAACTGTAGTGATGACCGACACTGGAATTAGCATCGCTAGCATGTCAAGCAGAAAAAAGCCGTCCATAGTTTGGTCTTCTCTCTCAATCACACGAGGTTGATGCTAAATGATGAGGGACCTCACATAAGAGGTCCTCATCGGAGGAGGTCTCCTGGTCCAGGACCCCCCCCTCGACGGACCCACCAGGGACCTCCTGGACCTCCAGGACCACGGGTGGACCTTCTCCAGAAGAACCCCGTGAAGCTTCTGCGCCGGTTCCAACGAAATAAATAAAAGACGACGCGAGACGGCTCATTAACCAGGAAATCGCTTGTTCGTACAAAGCGGAGCGAGTGTTCAGTGCTCGCTCACACACACACACACACACACACACACACACACACACACACACACACACAGATTGCAAGGCCTTTGATGTTTACGTCGGTTCACTTCCTGCGCTGGCGGTTTTTAAAACAGTCACCGGGGAGAGAGGCTTTTTCTTGACTCTTTTTTTTTTTTTTCCGTGATCCTTTAACATTATTCCCTTCATCCCCGTCACACACACACACACACACACACACACACACACACACACACACACACGCCACTTTCATCCTCCAGCACCTGGATGAAAAACAGTCTATATATGGTTTTTAAATATTCTTTTATTAATATAAAATATGTCTGTATACTTCTTATGGATAGTTTTTGAAACTATAACCATAATTTACTATACTACAACTATATAAACCATATTTTTGGAAACTATACATATATATGTAATAATAAGTAATATATTATTGTTTTATTAATATAATATTAAAATATACACATATATATATATAAACATTACATATATATGTATAAAAGTATATGTACTTTTATATTATTATGTATTGTATTTATAAACTAAATATAAAGTAATATAATTAGAAATAAAGTATTATAAATTATAATTATAAATTAATTATAAATTATAAATTCTATGTTTTAATTATAAATCATATTTTAATGAAATTATATATTGAGATTTTATATATATATATATATATATATATATATACATTTTTTTATATACATTTTATATACATTTTTTTATTATTCTTTTTTTTTATACTTTTGCAGTCTATTTTGGTTTTTTTAAGTGTATTTTTCGCTTGTCTTTTCCTGGGAAACTGTTTCCCAACTGTTCGGATCATTTAAGTCTCATCATCATCAATAAAAATAAGCAGGATTTTTATCTTAGACTATTATTCTATGGATTGTTAATCTCGTAATTATTACTATTATTATTATCATTATTATTGCTATTATTATAAAGATGATTTATTTATACACACACACACACACACACACACACATATATATGTTCATATATATCAGGAAATACAAAATATCATCACGCTGAATTTATTTCATAATAACACTGTAATTTAATTTTAATTTAGGGACTATCAAGAACACCTGAATCGAAGCCGCCGTTGCTAAAGATCAGTAATAAATACATGTGTGCATCTATTTATTGTTACTAAATTTTAAATTGACATTTTTATATTTCTTTTGAATATATATATATATATATATATATATATATATATAGTATTGTTATAGTATACTTATATAAAGTAGAGTTTAATGTAATAGTATACTAAATAAAAAATTCTATTTCCACATTGTTACATGAGATATTTACACACAAATATTTATTAAGTATTATCTTTTTTTAAGTTAATATTTTATTGATTTTTTGCAGGGAAAATTATTTTGTCATAGCAGCACAACAATGACAAGATATATTCATAATATCTATGAATATAAATCTAAATAATCTAAATAAAAGAACTGTGGTAGTTTGCAGTACTTTTGCATAATGTTTGTTGGAAGTGTTTTTATTTATTGTACATTAATTTGCAGTACATTTGCAAAATATTTGTGGATAGTACATGAGATTGTAGTACTACTATTATTTTCCTGTAGTACATTTGTGTGTTTTATACACTTTAGCAGTATGCTACTTTGCACTGTTATGCTAGTTAGCAGTACATGAGTTTGCAGTGATTGGTGTGTATTTGTTTGCAGTATGTTAGCTTGTTGTCCACTAGCTCACAGTGCTAGCTAGTGCTATCTTTGGTTCCAGAATGTTATTTTGCAGTACTTTTGTTTGCACTGTACAGTTGTATTTGTTTCTAGTACACTCATTTGCAGTATCTTCACAGGCTACATCACAAAGTATTTGTGGATAGTACATGAGATTGTCGTACTGCTATTATTTTCTCGCAGTACATTTGTGTGTTTTATACACTTTACAGTTTGCTAGTGGCTTTGTTATGCTAGTTAGCAATACTTGAGTTTGCAGTGATTGGTGTATATTTGTTTGCAGTATGTTAGCTTGTTGTCCACTAGCTAACAGTGATAGTTAGCCATAGCTTTGGTTCCAGAATGTTATTTTGCAGTATTTTTATTTGCACTGTACAAGTGTATTTGTTTACAGTATACTCATTTGCAGTATCTTCACAGGCTAACACAAAGTATTTGTTTGCAGTACACCTGTGTACTATGCTAACTTTTTGCTAGCAGGTCTTATGCTAACCGGAGGCTGTTATTTTGTACCTATGCTAACACTTGGTACTCGGGTCCGCAGGGCATTGGCGCGAAGTACTTCGTCGAGACGTGTGTGTCACAATATCACACAAACACACACACAAACGTGCGCTAAGCTAATTAGCCTGATTGTTTCCTGCCAAAATAAAAGCCCGCACGCTGTTCTGTTTACGCCGCCGCTTGTCTCAGTTTGGCATCTGGTTAGCCAGAAACCTTTTTTTTACTTCCTGGCAGGCGACGACGGAAATGTGACCCTCACACTTTGAATTGCAAATGATTACACACTTCAGTTACAAAGGCTGTAATTACAGTAAATGAACTGCGTAGATACATAGCGCATGTCTGCCGCGCTCACACACACACACACACACACACACACACACACACACGCCGGGGGGTTCGGGCCGGGCTCTGGGACCCTGGAGGCTTCGAGCGAGAACTGATTAGCCTTTATCAGCCCAACAATCAGAAGAAATTATCTGAGAGGGAAAAGGGTGACGATTACACACACACACACACACACACACACACACACACACACACATTGAAATAAGAGTGTGAGAGCTATTGGGAAATCTGTGAGGCTGCCACTCAATGATTAAAAAAACCAAAACAAGAAGTCGTCGGTTTTTTTTTTTGAAAATGAATATGTGAGCCAATCACGGCTCAGCCCAGGGCGAAGGGGCGGGGCTTAAACCCGAAGGGTCGGCTGTCAATCATACAGACGTCCGAACGTTTGGAAATCCAGAACCTTTTGGAGACGAAGATCTGAAGAGCTCTGGACTTATTGATGATTGATTGATGATTTATGGCAGATTGATTCCATATCTATTACTGATTCGGCGCCGATTTATTCCTGATTCATCACTAATTTATTCCCGATTTATATCTGACTTATTGATGATTTATTGCTGATTTATTGATGAATTATCGGCGATTTACTCCTGACTTATTGATGATTTATTGCTGACTTATTGATGATTTATTGCTGATTTATTGATGCTTCATCGCTGCTTTATTCCTGATTTATTGCTGAATCACTGATTATGTATTGATGATTTATTGCTGACTTATTGATGATAAACTGCTGATGTCTTGATGATTTATCACTGATTTCTCGATGATTTAAGGCTGATTTATTGATGGTTTATCACTGATTTATTGCTGACTAATTGATGACCTATTGCACATTTATTGATGAATTATCGCTGATTGATTGCTACTCTTTTGCCTGTTCATCCATGATTCATCCCCGATTTGTCGCCGATCTGTTCCGGATTGATTCGATTTCCGATCGATGTCAGCCTGATCGATTGATGGAGCGCAGATTTACCGCCGATCAATACCGATCGATTGCCAATGTATCTCCGTGTGATCCTCCTCGGGCGCGTGGCTGGAACATGTCGAACGTGTCCGCCATCTTCAGAACATTGCACCTATTGATCCGTTTGTGTATTGATTATTGATCGGACGCCGGGGTTTCTCGGTTAGAAAGGAGGAAAGAAAAATCCAATTCGGCTAATTAGCTGCTTGTGTGTGTGTGTGTGTGTGTGTGTGTGTGTGTGTGTGTGTGTGTTAGAAGATTTGGAGAAGGAGGACGAGAACCTCCTGCATCTCCCCCAGGTGGACTGAGGGGGCGGGGTTTGTGCTTAAGCTCCGCCCCCCTGCTCAGTGAGGGCAGTGATTGGTTCCTTCGCTCATTCATTCTTTATCTCAGCCATAGTTGTTTTTCTGTCACACACACAAACACACACACACACACACACACACACACACACACACACAATGCATGATAATTAGCGGTGTCTAAAGTTTGTTAAGTAAAAAATTATTATTTTGTTTTTTATTCTTATTTTTAGTTTATTATTATCCTTATTTCAACTTTAACAAACATAATTTATCCTTGATGATTGACAGTTATGATTTTTATGTTAATTAATTAGCGTTAAACTGTTCTTATGTTCACCAGCTAAAGTTTGTTGTTCTGTTAATCCTCATTAAGTCTGGTTAAGTTAATCCTCATGAGGACTGGTTATGTTAATCCTTAATCTTCTGTTTAGGTTAATTCCTGTTAAGGCTTGGAATATTAATCCTCATTAAGTCTGGTTTAATTAATCCTTATTCATATTTTGCACATTAAACCTTAATAAGTCGGGTTTATGTAAATCCTCATGACGTCTGGTTAAGTTAATCCTCGTTTAGTCTCGTCACGTTAAGTCTGATTATGTTAATCCCGAATCATTTTGGTTACTTTAATCCTCATCAGGTCTTGTTTTGTCAATATTTAATCCTCAATAAGTCTATGATCTGATAAGATGAGATCAATTAAAATGATATAAGATATATCAGAATTAGATAAGATCAATTAAGATAAAGTAAATTAAGATAAGATAAGATCAATCATGTTAAGGTAAATTAAGATAAGATAAATGAAAATAATATAAGATATATCAAAATTAGTTAAGATCAATTAAGATAAGATCAATTAAGACATATTAAAATAAGATTGATTAGGATAAGATAAGATTAATTAGGATAAGATAAAATAAGATAAGTCAAATTCAATGAATATAATGCAGGATTGAAGATATAAGACAATAAAACACGGTAACATGACGGCTGGAAACAGGCTGCTGGTGTGTGTGTGTGTGTGAGTGTGTGTGTGTGTGTGTGTGTGTGTTTGCACGTTTGCGCGTTCTTTTTAACACATGCATGACTGTCACCAGCGTGTTGTGCTGGTGTCTACATGCGTGTGCACGCATTTTTATTCTCATTTCTGATCGTGTGTGTGTGAGTGTGTCTGAGTGTGTGTGTGCATGTGCATGTGCATGTGCATGTGCATGTGTGTGTATGTTCTTTTTAACGTGTACACGACTGTCACCAGTGTGTCTTGCATGCGTGTGCTTGCAGTCATGCCTTTTTATTCTCACATCTGATCACGTGCGTGTGTGTGTGTGTGTGTGTGTGTGTGTGTGTGTGTGTGTGTGTGTGCTTTTAAACGTGTACACCACTGTCACCAGTGTGATTTGCCGGCATGTACGTGCGTGTCCATGCGCGACTTTTTTATTTTCATGTCTGATCATGTGCGTGTGTGTTTTCACGTGTGCATGCGTGTGTGTGTGTGTGTGTGTGTGTGTGTGTGTGTGCGTGCTTGATCAGCAGTCCTGCTGCTTTCCCATTAGCTGTGCAGCCGCAGGCCGGCTGCTGCGACCCAGAGGACCCTGGCTAACAGCGGGACGCTACCGAGTCATTTCTATTCAACCGCCTCGCCTGCCTGCCCACAGTGTGTGTGTGTGTGTGTGTGTGTGTGTGTGTGTGTGTGTCAGGGCGAGAGATCAGATAGACAGTCGTAATGAATTGGGTTTTTTTTTTTTTTTTTTGGGAGGTTTCGGAGGAGCCGAGCCAGATTCACAAAAATAAACCCAGAGGTCTCAGTGAGAAGGCGGGTGCTAATTAGCTTAGCCGCAAAGTGTTACGACACGTTAATAACATCGTTGTTACACGATTGCTCCCGTTCGGAGCGTGGGTCGACAGAAGTGGCTCCTGCGTGGTTCGGCCAATCAGGACGGGCGGAGGAGGCGCGTCTGTTCTTGCTGGAATCCGTCTCAAAGGAACTTCTTTGTTCGTTCCGCTTTTTTTGTTGTTTTTTTTTTTTGGTGGATCTTTGGAGCTTCTTTGGAGAAGCACGACAGCCGAGGTCGGGACCTCGCGAGGCGTTTCAAAGACGAGCCTTTTTTTGGACCAATCAGCCGCCTCGGAGCGGCGGCGTTTGAAGGAACGGTAAGATGCCTCCGAAACCCCGCCCCCTTTTCACCGATTGGCCGCCTCTTGTTCGTGTGATCGTGAAGAAATGGAGAAAAAGGAACACAGGAAGTAGCATCAGAAGAGGACAGGAAGTAGAAGGGAAAAAGCCGAACTGGACTACAATCATGGAGGGCGGGGCGGAGAGCGGCGGCGGCGGCCATGTTTGTTTACCCTCTCCTGGACAAGCTAGCGGCTTTTAGGTTCTCCTCAAGGAACTAGCTTGAAGCTGTGGGTTAGCGTGTCCAACATCGGTAACCATGGCAACAGCCCGTTGGATACCAGCCTTTGCTCGCCCCTCGTTGCGTCTCCGCCATTTTTGTTTTCATTCCGAAGCAAGCTAACGAAGCTAACCCGGACTACAGTTATGGAGGACGTAGCAGGTAGCTGTGCTAACAACAGTGACCACCGTATTGTCGGCCATCTTTGTTTATCTTCTAAATTGTCGCTCTCGTGACGTGTTCAGGCGCCTTCACTTTGTCCGATTGCGTGAACATTAAGTATGTTCGACCTGAGTAACTATGGCAACAGCCGTGTCCAGATGTAGCGGTTGGCGGACGCTTGATTTCGTCTTTTAGCTCTTTGCGGTTTCAGTTCACCGAAGTTCCATAATGACGGACATTGTTGGTTTAAAATCAGTGTATCGGAAGCCGGGCATTTGAAAAGGGCTCTCCAGTCGCGTGTCCACACACACACACACACACACACACACACACACACACACACACACACTCTGACGTCACTAGCGTAGCGGCGCTCCCGGGGTCAGGGACGGCGCGTGGAAACCATTCTAACATCAGCTGTGATTGAAAGTGAAATGAAACGTCTGAAGAGTCCAAATGCAGCCGCCGGCCGGAAGAAGAAGAAGAAGAAGAAGAAGAAGAAGAAGAAGAAGAAGAAGAAGAAGAAGAAGAAGAAGAAGAAGAAGAGGTCCTTGTGCCTCGGGAAAGTGATATCAGCCCGCGGCGGCGGCGGCGAGGTTATCGGCGAATCCTCCGGCGGCGCCGTGAGATGAGGGTGAACCCTGTCTTTTAAAGGGCTCAAATACATGATCTGATCCCAGTAGTGGGGGGGGGGGGGTACTAGCCATTGGGCTAGTTGCCCCCCGCGGCTAAATGTGTTCCCTTTTTCCCTGCCGAAGGGGTCGCCCACGGCTCAGATGATCCCTGATGGAGTCCCACCTCCACCTTTAACTTCTCTGTTACCCCTACAGCACACTGTACCAGTGTCTCACAGCTAGCATACATGTCCTGCACCAGTCTAACATACTTCTCTGCCACTCCAGACTTCCTCATACGATACCAGAGCTCCTCTCTTGGCACCCTGTCATATGCTTTTTCTAGGTCTACAAAAACACAATAAAAATGCCGTTCCTATATTGTCTGCTAGGGTGCTAGTGGTAGCAACGCGGCACAACACTATGGGACTCAGAATGCGGCAGAAAATAGCATTTTTTCGTCTTGTTAGCTATGAACCCGCATTTCTGTCGGACCCGACGCCCTCATTAGCCAGATGTTGTTGCCGAAAAAGAGCAAAGTGGACATGGAGTGCAGGGCTTTCCAAGAAACATGGACCGCTTCTTATTTGTTTGTTCATAAGAAACTTGTATGCTTGGTGTGGATGCAGCAAGGTTCGGCAAAATGCGCAGAGAACTGAGAAGATACAAGTGTTTTTACTTTTCTTCATAAATCTCATGTTTTGGTCATGTATTTTTTAAAAGAAGAGTTCATTACATTTAAAGATTTTTATCATCGACCTGTTCTCCTTGACACTTAAACAAAGGAAACATTAGTGTACTGGTCCGGCCCCCTTGACATTCAATTACTAGAAAAGAAAGTACCATTTGCATCCTATATACAGTTTATATGATCTCTCAGATAATATATCCATAAATGTCTTTACAACCCTTAGATAATATCTAGGCTCCAAATGAAAAGGCATACCTGTTCTATCTGGTGTGACATCCAACCCTGAGGTGTGCAACAAGGTGGCTACGTCGTACCCCTTCACTTTAGCCTCGTCCTTCACTCCAGTTCCGAGAACCTTTTCAGGAGTTAGTCAGTCGCCCGGTGGACTGAAAGAGCAGAAGAACCTCAGTGGACCTCAGCTCCCGGAACTCCGAGCTTGGGCCTTTTTACGGTTCCCTATGGACTTGTATGCCCGTTGGTTCGGTGGACTCCATCCCCAGACACTTCCTCACCCTCTGGTCGTGTCAGGTCACTCCCACGTTCTCACGCCGTTTATGAACATACGCTGGGTTCCCAGTGTGGACACGAGTCAGTGGAGAAAGGTCTGGTCCTGGTTCTTCAGCCGGAGCTGAGGCGCAGATGTAATCTGTTCTCCAGGGACCGAGGAAGACCGGCCGTTAACCCCGGACATACAGACGCTAATGTCACAGTGACTGAAGTCCATCCTGATGCTGACAGAGTGCACACACACACACACACAAACACACACACCATCTCCAAGACACATGTCAGTACAGAGGTCAATCCCATCCCTGCAGACGGCGGCGCAGGGCAAAGGTCGAGCATCTGCTGGCAGGCGGTGACACGGCAACACGACCGGCTATAAAGAAGGCTAACATCGTTGTTAGCGCGTACACACACACACACACACACACACACTTTCCCTTGTGAAACTGGCAGTTTGTGTTACCGTGGCGACCTGTTGGCAAAACCATACCTCTTGCCACTTGTAGCTCAGGATTCTCGGGTATGCTTTCTTCTTGCGCCGCAAGGTAGCCTATCTTCTCCACGCAGGAAGTGCCAGCTAGCGCTCATCAGAAGGCGTCGCAGGACGACCCCGTTAGCTCCCTCTCACATTTTCAATTGAGCGTGAAATAACAAGATGGACGGACAAAGATGAGCTCATTAGAGCGTTTCGGGAAGGAGGCTTGGGGAGGGGAAGCGATGGGCGCCGCTGCACGCCGCCAAGACGTGAAGGGAATGTCGTTCTTCACAACCGCGGCGCAGGCAAACTCCAGAATGAGCAATTCGAGCGGATGGAGATATCATTCTGGGGAGTTAGCATGCTAGCATGCTAAGTACGTCAGCGGAAAAAAATACTTTATTGATCCCCGTCGAGGAAATTCGAGTATGCTACAGCTTCATTAGCTTGTTCTAAGATGGAGGTTTAGACGGAGACGTGTGATTGGTTGTCTCGTCTGTTCAACGAAAAGGCCTTTATTTAGCCTCAGAAGGTGCGAGTATTTTATTTCAAATGAAGTTTAACAAGGGATTTTATTTATCTGATTATAAATTAGACAAATCTCCACGGCGGCGTCTGTTCCTCGCCGGCGCCGAGAACAAGGCGTCGTTTCAGGGTTCATTAAATATGACATTTCTTTTAATTGAGTTGAATTAGAGACCTTTTTTTTTCCCCCCTTCTTTTTCTCGTAAATGTCATTAACTTTTTTTTTTTTTTTTTTTTGCAGCGATCTTCTCCACGCAGCCTTTTTCTCAAGACCAATCAGCCGCCGGTCGGTTTTCCCAGTCCTAGCATGACGCCGCTACGCCGTAACCAACCGTGGCGAGTCAAACAGAAAAAAAAAAAAAAAAAAAAAACGAAAACAAATCAACAAACCAAAACGCTCGGGTGTGAAATCTATATTGATCTCAGCTTTCGACTCAGACTGAGATCATCTGCTGCTGCGGCAGCTTCCAGTGTCTCTACCATGTTATACTGTGTTATTACCGTGTTATTACCGTGTTATTACCGTGTTATTACCGTGTTATTACCGTGTTATTACTGTGTTATTTCATGTTTTTATTGTGCTATTACTGCATAAATCATTGGTTATCACTTAGCGATTAGCTATGTATCTACGCCCTGTCATGCTTTCTTCTTCCCCTCGGAATTTTACACAACCGAGATACTCCGAATGTTATAAGTAGGGCAATGCAAGTACTAGTCAGGTACTGCAAGTACTAGCGCAGTACTTTGAAAACACTAGCAGAGATTGGTTTCAGGAGTGTTTTAGTTATGTGGCCCCCCGTACCTCTAGCATTAGCATCGCCGCTCTACTTTTATGGGGCCGGTGAAGTACTTCCTGTACTCCCTCTGCTCGCTAGCGTCACCGTAAATACCCAGAAAAAAAATGGTCTTTTTTTTTTCAAGCGTCGGTGATAAAGCTCTGCCACGGCAGCGGTGTACAGTTACAAATATGTGTGTGTGTGTGTGTGTGTGTGTGTGTGTGCATGTTAGCCCCGGCGCTCTCTCATCTCGACGTGTCGCGGCTTGTTTTCCAAATTGGTAATTCCCGGGAAGAGCTCGCCGACTGTCAGTCAGCCGTCAGTACGACTCGGAGGGGGAGGTGGGCGTCGGGGGTTTGGGGGGCGTCGACAGGAAGTGGCGGCGGCGGCTGCTGGGGATGATGAATAGCGGGTGTTTTATAGGAAAGCGATAAAAAATGGCTTCCTGTCTGAGCTATTCTGTTATTCGTGGAAGCTACGGAGTTCTGAGCTCCCTTATAGAGTCCCATGCGGCGCTTAGCACTGCTTAGCAGGGGGTAGCAGCAGTTAGCACTAGTTGGCAGGGGGTAGCAGCGGTTTGGACTGGTAAGCAGGGGGTAGCAGCGGTGAGCAGGAGTTAGCAAAGGCTAGCAGGGGTTAGCGCTTCCGCCTCAGAGCAAGAAGGTTCCTGGTTGGGTTCCCACAGGGGTTCTTCTGTGTGGAGGCTCCACGTTCTCCGCATGTCCGTGGGGTTCCTCAGGGTTCTCCGGGTTCCTCGCACAGTCCAAACATATCCAGGAGGTTCACTGGAGACACCATGTTGTCCAGACGGGTGAAAGAGAGGGTACACACTTGTATGCCCTTATAAGGTAAAGGACTGAGGGGGCCAATGTTGTATGTCTCTATATGACGTGTGAATGACAGGGTGAATAGTTTCTATTGGCCAGTGAGTGAATGCACGTACGCCCTTATATGGATCGTGAATGAATGAATGATCACATGACAGTGACTCTCGCCCGCTACCCAAACATGACAATAACTCGTGCGCACAACTTAGTGGGAGTCGGCTATCTTGTGGGAACAAGTAAGTTTCACGGGGGAACAAGCTTGTCACTGTTATTAAAGCGAGGTATCTTGTTCCCACAAGATAAGAGGATATGTGCCCGCGGCGCTGCGGGGGGGGACTATCTCGTACCATCAAGTTACTTTCTTGTGGCCACGAGTTAGCAAGTCTTATCTTGTGGGAACGCCAAAGTAACTCATTCCCACAACTTAGCGGCCCGCTGCAGAATGCATCCGCTGACATCCCATCTGCTCCTGTAACAGCGTGGGTTTTTTTTTTTTTTTTTTTTTTTGACATGTTGTCGTTTACACACACACACACACACACACACACACACATCCCGGGAGTGACAGTCCTCATTATATTCAATCCTAACTGTTCATGTCGAGAAAAAGTTGTGTTTGAGTCTCGGTGTGTCGCTTGTTAAACCCCGAGTGTGTGTGCGTGTGTGTGTGCGCGCGCGTGTGTGTGTGTGTGTGTGTGTGTGTGTGTGCACTGAACTCCATTTGCTGGATGTTCAGTGCCTTTTTTTTCTCCATGCTCTGGCTGGATCACTCCGGTTCTCCACATCAGATGGATGCTTCCCTCCGACTCCCCCCATCTCTGGGTACTCAGCACCCCCTTCCTGCTTCCCCTTCCCTGCTTCCCCTTCCTGCTTCCCCCTCCAGTGACTGATTCCCCGCTGCTTCCCCCTCCGTCTCTCCCAGTCTCAGGTGTCCCGGAGGGGGGGCGTCGAGATTGCAGGTAAATAGGAGTTCAAGCGGCGCCGGTGATTTGAACGGTTCTGCAGAGGCCGGGATTTCTGGTGTGATCTGGTTTTTCATGAATTGTTATTATTTGTTCGTTTATTTTTATTATTTTTTTTAGTCGTTTCTTTTTTTTTTTTTTTTTTTTTTTTTTGTTATTTTCTTATTTGTTTGTTAATTGGTTTGTCTGTTATTGTTTGTTATTTCTATATTTATTCATGCATCTATTTAAAATTAAATTAAATACTCTCCTTTCAAATTTTTCATTATGTTATTTATCTATTTAAATAATTCTCCATTTATTTACCATTTATCTTTATTAAATATTTATTTCTTCATTTATTTGTTATTTTATTTTTTCATTTCCGTGTTTCTTTTTTTTCTGTGTTCCTTAAGTGATTCCTTTACTGTTTCTTTTTATTCATTAAATCTTTCTCTTATTTTTCCATTCTCATAATATTTATTTATTTTTTATCATTTTTTATTGTCTATTTATTAATTCATCTATTTATTATGATTATTCTCCTTTTTTTCATTTCTTTGTTATTATATTATATCCATCTTTTTAATTATTTAGCTATTTATTTGCTGTTTATCTTCAAAATATATTTATTCATTTGTTTCTTAGATATTTTATTTATTATAATATCTGTTTTTAGGTGATTGCTTTAGTTATTCTTATATTTATTTATTTGTTGCCATTTATAATTTCATATTTATTCATTTATCTATCTATTTAGTTATTTGGCTTTTGATCTACCATTTATCTTTATATCCTATTTAATCGTTATTCTATTTATTCAAGCTACAAGGAACCACAAGGAACTACGAAGAACTATGAGGAGCTACAAGGAGCTCTAAGGAACTACAAGGTTCCATAAGGAGCTACAAGGAACTCCAAGGAGCTACAAGAAGCTACGAGGAATTACAAGGAGCTGTAAGGAGCTACAACAAGGTACAAGGAGCTACAAGGAACTCCAAGTAATTAAAGGGTGCTATAAGGAGCTACAAGAAACCACAAGGAGCTCCAAGAAGCTACAAGGAACTACAAGGTCCCTCAATGAACTACAACGAGTTGCAAGAAGCTATGAGGAACTATGAGGAGCTATAAGGAGCTACAAGAAGCTCCAAGGAACTCTAAGGAACTACAAAGTGCTATTAGGAGCCACATGTCGCTACAAGTAACTACAAGGAGCTACAAGTCCCTACAAGTAAATACAGGGGGCTACAAGAAGCTCCAAGGAACTACAAGGTGCTATAAGGAGCTACAAGACGCTATAAGGAGCTCTAAGGAACTACAAGGTGCTAGGAGGAGCTACAAGTAACCACAAGGAGCTACAAGACGCTACAAGGAGCTATGAGGATCTATGAGGATCTACATTAAGCTTCAAGTAACTACAAGGAGCTACAAGACACCACTCGGTGCTATAAGGAGCTACAAGTCGCTACAAGTCGCTACAAGTAAATACAAGGGGCTACAAGAAGCTCCAAGGAACTACAAGGTCCTATAAGGAGTTACAAGAAGTTATAAGGAGCTACAAGAAGCAAAAAGAAGCTACAAGGAACTCCAAGAAGCTACAAGGTCCCTCAATGAACTACAAGGAGTTGCAAGAAGTTATGAGGAACTATGAGGAGCTATAAGGAGCTACAAGAAGCTCCAAGGAACTACAAAGTGCTATTAGGAGCCACAAGTCGCTACAAGTAACTACAAGGAGCTACAAGAAGCTCGAAGGAACTACAAGGAGCTCTAAGGAACTACAAGACACTACAAGGTGCTATAAGGAGCGACAAGAAGCTTCAAGGAGCTCTAAGGAACTACAAGGTGCTATAAGGAGCGACAAGTAACCACAAGGAGCTACAAGACGCTACAAGGAACTACAAGGAGCTATGAGGAACTACATTAAGCTTCAAGTAACTACAAGGAGCTACAAGAAGCTCGAAGGAACTACAAGGAGCTCTAAGTAACTACAAGACACTACAAGATGCTATAAGGAGCGACAAGAAGCTTCAAGGAGCTCTAAGGAACTACAGGGTGCTATAAGGAGCGACAAGAAGCTTCAAGGAGCTCTAAGGAACTACAAGGTGCTATTAGGAGCTACAAGAAGCTTCAAGGAGCTCTAAGGAACTACAAGGTGCTATTAGGAGCTACAAGTCGCTACAAGTAACTACAAGGAGCTATAAGGAACTACAAGGAGCCACAAGACACTACAAGGTGCTATCAGGAACTACAAGTCGCTACAAGTAACTACAAGGAGTTACAAGAAGTTATAAGGAGCTACAAGAAGCAAAAAGGAGCTACAAGGAGCTCCAGAAACTACAAGGAGGAAAAGTCCAAGAGACTGTAGACTGAGAACCATAGCAGTCGAAGTATTTGGTAGTACTTCGGAGTGGTCCATTATCCTCATGGTGGACTCGCCTCCATGCACAGGCCCAATTCTAAAGCGTGGCGTTTTTCCCGTCCACATGGAGACGGAGGCGTTTTCGAGTCTGCAATACGATCCGGCGCCGGTCATGCACGTGTCACTTCCTGTCATGGCCCGACCTCTCCAGCACCTCCCCAGCTCCCCCCTTGCCCCTGCTTCCCCTGCTTCCCCTGCTTCCCCTGCTTCCCCTGCCAATCTCCTGCATTAGTTTCATTAGAATGGGTCCCCAGATCCTCCCTGTCTAGTGTTTGGAGTGACATGAAAGGAAAATGCTGTTTTGTGTGTGTGTGTGTGTGTGTGTGTGTGTGTGTGTGTGTGTGTGTTTTCTCCTGACGGCACTATAAAGATTAAGCGATGCCACTTTGAAATCATTAAAATGTAAAATGATAAAACAAGTCTGTCGCTGCTCCTGATAGGCCTGACATTTTCATGCTAGCAGCACATCTAGTCCCCCCCCCCCCCCGACACACACACACACACACACACACACACACACACCGCCTCGCTGAAACTCAGGCTGCGATCGTGGATCAATCGTTGGTTCCAGGAGAGTTCAGAACAGATGATCTTCTGACCTTCTGCGATGTTCTAACGCTACTGTTTTCCTTTTTATTGACGCCCCAAAGGGTTCCTTGTTCCAAAAGCTTGTGTTTACAGGGTTGTGTGATCTGCTTCTGTTCCAAGGGTTCTTACGCAGGGCTCCTCACCACTGGTGGTCCTCAGTGGTCCTTGGTCTATTGGTCTTATTTTACAAGAGTGTGTTCCAAGACTTGTATGTCTCCAGGACACAATGTTCCCCTTTGTTCTGGGTCTTTTGTCTCCAAACTTGTATGCCTCCAGCACTCCAGTTCCCTTATTTCAGGGTTCCCGTGTCTTAAGAGAACTGTGCTTCATGCTTCTGAGTGCTCCTCACCACCGGTGGTCCTCAGTGGTCCTTGTTTCATGGGTCCCTTTCTTAAGGGTCTTGTGTCCCAAGAGTTGTATGTCTCTGGGACACAATGTTCCCCTTTAAAATAAGGGAAAAAAAATAAGGATGGAATGAATGTAGGCATGTATATGGTTCTGAGACGGCTATTTTGTAGAGTGGTTACTTCTGACTTCCGACTACTGGTACTTCGGATCTTCGATGACTGAATTGCACTCGTCGTAAGTGGCCTTGGATGAAAGCGTCTGCCAAATAACTGTAATGTAAATGTAAATGTATGTTCCATTGTTTCTTTAGTCACAGGAGTTGTATGTCTCCAGCATTTCAAGGTTCCTGTGTCTTAATGGTACTGCGTTCCTCAGTTCTGAGGGAACCAGGTTTGGGTAGAAGTTCTCCAAGACCTTGTGGTGTCATGCGTTGGTTCCTCACGATCAAGCAAGTAGCTTTGGTTTTTTTGGGGTTCCCAGCTGGAGAAGATGAACACCGATGCTGCTAGCTTGAGGTTCCAGCAGCTTTAGCTAGCAGCTTGTGTGGTATCACAAGTACCCTTTGCAGTACTTGCAGTAGCCGTAGTACTTGTAGTACTCGAAGTATTGGCATTTCCATGTACCTTCAGAGGCCAGGTGTTGTACTCCTCCAGCTTCAACATCCATCTCTTCACTCCATCCAATCATGGAAGGCAGGAGCCAATCAGAGCAGCCGCCGTGGAGGGAGGCGGGGCTTAACCCGGACGGGTCACCTGTCAATCACGCAACCCTCGGATGGCGGCGATGCAAAGTTTTTACTCTTATTTATTTTCTAACTTTCATCCTTTCATTAAACACAAAACAAAACAAAACAGGCATGAAACCTTGGTTGCTAGGCAACGCACAGCCTTCGGCCCGGTGACGTAAGAACGCCAGGAATGTTTTTATTCTTTTTCTATTCTATTTTATTTTATTTTATTTTTTACAGGAGGTGTTGACACTAATGAGACCCTGGATTTTTAATCAGTGTATGTTTGCGTGTGTGTGTGTGTGTGTGTGTGTGTGTGTGTGTGTGTGAGAATACCCCCCCCCCTCCTCCCAGAAACAGAGCAGTGGAAAAAAATAACAAGTTCCCTGGTGGAGCCGCTGATGGAAAGGAACCATCGCCATGCCAACCGTAGACCGCCGTTTTCATCATGAGACGGGCGGCGGCGGCGGCGGCGTGGAGAAGTTCAGCCAAACGCTCTCCAACAATCCTCAGCATCTTTAATCCCAGCGGTGGAAGATTAGAAGAACGCTGCAGGAAGGGGAAGAAGAAAATATGGGAGCCAACATGGCCGCCGCCGCCGCCGCCGTCGCCATGATTCTGTTTATTGCTGCTGATCTTCTCAGGAAGTCTCAGAATCCTGAGAGAAGCAACGACCTCACACACTTAGATGAGATCGACTCAGGTTAGATTAGATGGCATCTTATTTTAGATCAGATTGGATTAGATTAGATTACACTAGATTAGATTTAAGTGGTTCACATTAGATTAGATTTGATTTGGTTTAATTGGTTCACATTAGATTAGATTAGATTAGATTAGATTAGATTAGATTAGATTTGATTTGATTTGGTTTAATTGGTTCACATTAGATCAGATTAGATTAGATTAGATTAGATTAGATTAGATTTAAGTGGTTCACATTAGATCAGATTAGATTTAATTGTTTCACATTAGTTTAGATTTGATTTGTTCTAATTGGTTCACATTAGATTGGATTAGATCAGATTACATTTAATTGGTTCACATTAGATTAGATCAGATTAGATTAGATTTAATTGGTTCACATTAGATTAGATGAGATGAAATTAGATTATGTTAGATTTGATTAGATTAGATGGGATGAGATTAGATGAGATTAGATTAGATGAAATTAGATGAAATAAGATTTGATTAGATGCGATGGGATGAGATTAGATGATATTACATTAGATTAGATTTGCTTTGATGAGATTAGATTAGATTAGATTAGATTAGATTAGATCGGTTCACATTAGATTCGACTGAACTTGAGTAGATATGATGAGATAAAGTTAGATTAGTTTATGTACATTTAAATTAGTTTGCATTAGTTTACATTACATTAGATCATCTTAAATTAGATTAGACTTGATTAGATTAGATTAGTTCACATTAGATGAGATTATATTAGATTTTATTAGATAAAGTTAGGTTAGTTTATATGAGATTACATTAGATTCCATTTGTTTACATTGATTAGATTAGACTAGATTAGATTAGATTAAATTAGATTATATTAGATTAGCAATGAGGCCCAAAGGTTAGAAAAAGGTGCCATCCTAAAAAAAAAAACACTAATTTGCAATTCCTGTCTTAAGCGGTTGTCATGGTAACCTTTGAAGGCGGATGCCAAGATTGTTGCTGTGGCTCCAGAAGGTCGTGGAGGCTGATGAAGAAACCCAGATCACGTGACCGACGGCGGGAAGGGGCCAATCACAAATCCATAATCAATATCCGCGATCGGAAACATGCCGAGGCCGACGGCCACGCATTTCTGAGCTGCAACGCAAAGATAAAAGAAGAGAAAAGAGGCTATAACAGGTAAATATGTGTTTATAAATGTGCATAAAATGATTATATCACATCAATACCTGGAGTTCACAGTTGCCATGACAACCTGAGTGAACTTTTATTTTCTTTTGATTTTAATTGTTTTTTTTAGCTAATTGTTGTAATTCCCCGTGTGGCCACTAGGGGGATTCAAACAATCAGTGAGAAGAATTGGAAGTCAATACAGTTGATCGATTGATTGATTGATGTATCGCTTTATTTTCACAACTTTTTATCAAACTCCACATTTACTCATTTTTATATTTGAAAAAACTTGAAATTGCTTAAGCTACGCCGTTTATTTTTATTTTTTTCTTCAAAGATGATACATGGTCGTTGCCATGGCGACCAAGTGATGTGGGAGAAATGAAGGACGTTTTTTAAAAAAGAATAAAATAAAACATGACTGATGAATCTTGTTTGAACACACACACACACACACACACACACACACACACACACGTTCGCGTGTCGGCTCTGCCTCCGATCAGGTGATTGATCGACTCGCCGGCTGCTGATTGGCTGTGAGGAAGGAGGCCGAGGGGCGGGGCTTAACACGGGTCAGCTGTCAATCATCTGAACGTTTACCCTCCCACTCACGACCAAGTAGAACCTCTCTCGTCTCCAAAGAACCTCTGACTGTTTGTGGACATCGGAGGAAGATGGAGAAGCAGGAGAACGTGGAGAACCCAAGCAGGAGAACACAGAGAACGTTTGTGATTGACAGCCGGTGAAGCTCCGCCTCCTCCTACTTCCTTCTGGGACGTTTCTTTACATCCTGTTCCTGGTCCCGGCCCTCCACCGCCATCTTCGTTCCTCGTGGTTCCTCGTGGTTCCTCGTGGTTCCTCTCCACCAGCATACGGGAACGCCATGTTTTCGGGCGCCGCCCCGAGGCGGCCATGGCGGCGGCGGCGGCGGCGGTGGCTATTTTCAGCCGCGTCGGCGTGCTACCACTTGACTGACAGCTCGGTTTGAGGGCGCGGGAAAGGCTGCGAGTCGCCTCTGGTCCAGCTGTCAATCAAACACAGACCCACTGCTGGTGTGTGTGTGTGTGTGTGTATGTGTGTGTGTGTGTGTGTGTGTGTGTGTGCGTGCATATTCATGCTGTACAAATGTGCTTTTCATTAAATTACATCCCCAGTGAGTCACGGCAGCCCTGATGTTCAAAAACAAATTATTATTATTATTATTATTATTATTATTATTATTATTATTGTAATGTTGTTATTATTACTGTTAGAATCTGAATTATTGTCGTTAAAATTACTACCAAATTTCTATTTGATTTTTGTTATTATCATCATTGTTATTGTAAGTATTATTGTTAAGTCATTGTTATTATCATTATTATTGCTAATTGTTATTGTTGTTATTATTATCATAATGATTTTTATTGTTATATATTGTTCCGAGTATCAGCTTTTTCATCAACATTGTTATAGTAATAATAATTTTCATTATTCTAATCAGAACTGAGTATTATTACCATTATTTTTATAATTATTTTAGTTGTTCTCTTTTTGTATGTTGTTCCTGTTAAAAATGACAAACTTATTATTATTATTATTATTATTATTATTGTTATCATTATTATTTCTGTTGCTGCTGTCGGCAGCTGTTGTTACTTTTATTGATATACTTGTTGTTTTTATTATTGCTATTATATTTGTTATTATGATTATTATTAACATTATTTGTAGTAGTATTATCTTGATTATTATTGATATGATGATGATTATAATTATTATTATTATTGATCATGTTTGTATTGAAAACTGAATGAGATGGCGAACGGATGATTGACAGCTGAGCCATCCCGGTTAAGCCCCGCCCCTCGCCCTCCTGACAGCTGTGATTGGCTCCACTCCCTGTGAGTGGATCACATGTGACTGACATGTATTTATTTTTATACATATGTCATTTATGTTACACGCATACATTGGTTTGTAAACACACACACACACACACACACACACACACGAGTCAATTACATCCTAACGTCCCTTTGACTTCAGGTGATGCTAAACCGACTTTGTCATCGCCGCTTCTTGACACTCACACACACACACACACACACACACACACACACACACACACACACACGCCGCCGAAAGCTGTCAGAGAGATCAAAGTGTGTAAATGTGTGTGATGGAAACACTCGACTCTCTTCATTTACGACTCCGACGGGCTTCCACTTGAAAGAGTCTCCATTGAAATCAACTTCACGCCGACGTGCGCGCGCTCATGCGCGCGTGTGTGTGTGTGTGTGTGTGTGTGTGTGTGTGGTAAACACACTGGAGAAGCGTGTGTTTCCCTCACTTCCCTGAATCAATGAAAGGCGATGGAGGCTTTACATTGTTTCCTTGTTTTTCGACTGGAACATGACACACACTCACACTCACACACACACACACACACCTGCCGTCGCGGGCCATTGAACGGCTGTTACCGGGGCGACAGCACAGTCCTGGACGGGGTTCATGTGGACACTTGATGCTGCCGCGTTATTGTTTCGGAGTTTTATCGCGCTTTTGTTTTTAGAGTCGCGGCAGGAAACAGGAAGTGGTTGTTCCACCCGCCATCACTCGTTCATGTGGTTCTCCTTGCACATGGGGCCAGCAGCCAATCACAGCTGATGTTGGTGTGGGGGGGCGGGGTTTTAATCTGTCTATCAAAGGATCAGCTGTCAGTCAAAGGGTCAGCTGACAGTTACAGTTAGCTGTCAATCAAAGAGTCACCTGTCAATCAAAGGGTCAGCTATCAATCACATGGTCACATGTCAATCAAAGGGTCAGCTGACAGTCATATGGTCACATGTCAATCACAAGGCCACCTGTCAATCAAAGAGTCAGCTGTCAATCAAAGGCCCACATGTCAATCAAAGGCTCACATGTCAATCGAAGAGTCAGCTGTCAATCAAAGGCCCACATGTCAATCAAAGGCTCACATGTCAATCAAAGAGTCACCTGTCAATCAAAGGGTCGCCTGTCAATCAAAGGGTCGCCTGTCAATCAAAGGGTCGCCTGTCAATCAAAGGGTCAGCTGACAGTTACAGTTAGCTGTCAATCAAAGGGTCAGGAATCAATCACATGGTCAGCTGTCAGTCACAGGTGTCCAACCATCTGCTCTGCCATCCATGGACTCTGGGAAGAAGATGGAGAAACACCAAGAAGCTGGAACCCGGAACCTTCTCACCTTAAGGCAACAGTTGCAACCACTGGTCCCGGAGTCTCGCAGGAAGATGGAGAACCTGTAAGCCAGTGGAGCTACTGGACTACATCCAACCTCATGGCAACTGTCAGCCCCCGAAAACAAGATGTCCGACCCGGTGAACCAAGGGTCTGAAACCCTTCTTGGAACATGTACCTTCTTGTACCAACCAAGACAAGAACAAGGACCGGCCACCTTTTAGGGATCTTGTTTCCGACTGGATCAGAACTAACGGATGTCAGATGGACTTCCTGACATGCCCCCCCCCCCCCCACCATCCCATAATAACATTAGCAAACATGGCCGTCAGGCTGTTTCCTCCTTTCTATTAAAAATCCGGCGCTGATACTCCCGACTCCCCATTAACGGCCATCAAAGGAGGTGATCAATAAGACCGTGGAGATATGTGGACTAATTAACACCAGAAAGCCCCACACACACACACACACACACACACACACACACAGATGTAAACACACAAGCAGCCTCTGTATGGTCGTCTTTGCCGTGCGATTGTGTTGCCGTGGCCGTTCTGCGAGGGTTGCTATGGTTTCTCGCCGTGTCACCGGTTTACTAATGAAGGCCGGGAACAGTCGGGGTCTGTTTAGCGGCTAACTACCCTCGGGGGCCGGCGAGCGGGCGTCTTTGACCCGCCGGCGTCGGGTTTGCGGGCGAAGTGAAGACTTTGGATGTGTTCTTTGTTTTTCGTTTCGCTCCCAATGTCGCTGCAGATGTTAGCATACGTGTGCGGCGTGATGGTGCAGGGGTTAGCGTTGGTTAGTAAGGGGTTGGGGTTGACCAGTATAGGTAAGCAGGGGTTAGCATGGGTTAGCTTGTCTCTGTGGAGTCTCCAGGTTCCTCAGGGTTCCTTCCAGAGGCTAAAGGTTCACTAGAGAGTCTAGACATGTGAATGAGAGGGTGAGCACTTGTATGCCCTTATATGGCAAGGGAATGAGGGAGCAAACCTTGTATGCTTCTAGATGACGTGTAAATGAGAGGGTGGTGTTTGTAGGAAGATACTGGTGTAATTCACCCTCTCATTCACACATCAGCTGGACACAAACAACTATTCACTCTTTCATTCACCCGCCCGACGTGGGGTATTTTTTGGATGACGAAGGAAAAAACTTAAAGGACACTCGTGGAAGGTTCTTGCAGGTTGCGTCCCTCTGGTCCTTGGGACCTTCATCCCTGGAAGCCCGGTGTCCCGTTGATCCCCCTGCTCTGTTTACGTCTCCATCTCCCTCCCTTTTGAAATATAATTGCTTTTTTTTCCCGCCGTGTACTTTCCCGCCATTAGCGTCAGGAAATGAGTGTTGCGGCGGCGGCCCGGTCCAACCCGACGTTCATACCTGCACTTTGATGATAGCAAGGCTTTGATTCCCGTTTCCTCCCGCGGTTAGAAACCTTCTCACCGTCACTTTCTACGCTCGCTCCGTGAAATCAAGGCGGCGGCAGTGGCGTCCTGCAGGACGCCGCGACATTTAAAGCGTCGATATTTTCCATAAATGGCTAGGTAGCTTCTCGCGTGTTGGTCTCCAGAGGAGAAGGAACTGGGGGCGGAGCCTCGCCGAGGGCTAGCGAGGAGGCTCCGCCCCCGTGTGGGCCACCAGGATTGGACTTCATCCCGGTGGACGGACGGGATGAATGGGTGAATAGTCCATCTGGGCTGCAGAACAAGTTGTTTCTCTATATGAGACATGAATGAAAGGGTGAATGTTATGTCTCTTAATGACATGTGAATGAATGACTGTATGGTTGTACATCTATATGATGAATGAATGGATGAATGTTGCGTGTCCCCAGATGACATGTGAATGAAGGAGTGAATGGTTGTACATCTATATGATGAATGAATGGATGAATGTTGCGTGTCCCCAGATGACATGTGAATGAAGGAGTGAATGCTGTATGTCTCTGTATGACTTGTGAATGAGTGAGTGACTAGTTTATCTCTACATGCCGAAGGATGACAGGGTGAATGTTATTTGTCTAAAAGAACAAGTGAATGGCCAAATGCCTCTTAATGATGTTTGAATGAATGAGTGAATGGTTGTTTGTCAACGTAACGTGTGAATGGGAGGGTGAACGCTCCTATGTCTCGATATGCAAGTGAATGAGAGGGTGAATGGCTGTATGTCCCTTTATATAGCCTTGTGATTGGTCCAGAGTGAGCCCTTGGCAAATGACAGCATGAATAAATGAATGAGGGGGGGAAGGGAGTCCACGCCATCGGCTCCGTGATACGCGACCGCCGGCCGCGGCGACAGAAAGTGGCTCTTCTCCAGCAAATGAAAGGCAGCTAATTACGCCGGTGTTATTAGCGGGACGGCAAAGCGAGCGCTAATTGAAAGGTATCTGGGATCCCGAGGAGCAAAGAATAGATCTTTAATTGGAGCCGGCGGAGTGAGACGACAGAAATGTAAAAATAATGAAAAGTATCCGCCGGGCTTTTGTTTGGGATTTATGTATTTAAGGACAAACAGGCGTTTGAGGGTTTTATTTCAGGAACAGAGCGGCGGACGCCTCCTGCCACCGGGGGAATAAACCACTCCTCTGGTACTGCAATCTCAATGCGTATTACTAGGACACGCACATAATACTGCAGTACTGTCAAAAAAAAAAAAAAAATATATATATATATATATATATATATAAAAGATATTTTTAGAGCAATTTCTATGCAACTTCTGAGAAAATGAGTAGTACTACAACTGGACAGGAAACAGCCCTCGCAACATAAAGTCACATAGAGACATACAACTCTCGCTCCCTTATTCCCTTTGCCATATAAGGACATGCAAGTGTTCACCCTCTCATTCGCAGGTCTAGAGTCTCCAGTGGACCTCTTGGATGTGTTTGGACTGTGGGAGGAACCCGGAGAACCCTGAGGAACCCACGGTGGAGAACATGGTGACTCCATACAGGAATCCAACCAGGGATCTTCTTGCTGTGAGGTGGAGGCGCTAACCTATTCTAACCCCTTCTAACTAATGCTACGCCCGCTAACCGATGTTTAGCAATGCTAACCCCCAACCCAACCATTGGTAACAAATTCTTACCCCTGCTAACCTGCTAACCAATGCTGAGCAAACCCCTTCCAATCCCTGCTAAACTCTGCTAACCAATGCCAAATGATGCAAACCCCTGCTAACCAATGCTTATCAAGACAAACGCTGCTAACCAACGAAAACCCCTTCTAACCTCTGCTAACCAATGCTCACCAATGTTAACCCCTGCTAACCAATACCACCCCCTCTAACCCCTGCTAACCAATGGGGATCAATGCAAACCCCTGCTAACCAATGCTTATCAATACATACTCCGCTAATCAATGCTTACCAAAATAAACGCTGCTAGCCAATGCTAACAATGCACATTCTACAAACCAATGCTAACCAATGCAAACCCCTGATAACCATTGCAAGCCTCTGCTAACCAATGCTTACCAATACGAACGATGTGAACTAATGTAAACCCCTGCTAACCAATGTTTATCAGTGAAACCCCTGCTAATGCTTACCCATGCAAAGTCCGCTAACCAATGCTAGCCAATGGAAAAAAATGCCGCTTACCAATAGTAACCAAGGCAACCCCTGCTAGCTAATGCAAAACCCTTCCAACCCCTGCTAACTGATGCTGATAAATGCAAACCCCTGCTAACCAATGCTAATGAATGCAAACTCCACTAACCAATGCTTACCAATGCAAACACCTGCTAACCAATGCTAACCAATGCTAGCCCCGCACCACCGCGCCTCCACCTCTGCACCCAGAAAACAAAGAACAAGTCAGCAAAGCACAAAGAGCTTATTTTCTTCTCTTAATATCACCCTTACTCACAAATTAGAGAGAATAACCAAGGTTTTATTTTTGTTTTTGTTTGTTTTTTTTTAACAAGAGCCGTTAAAACCCGCCTTTGCATGGCGGCGTCCGGGCGGGGAAACACAACAACAACAACAAACAACAAACAACAACAAACAAATCAAACGAGGGTGAAGGGAAATGTGCCGCTCGGCCGATTCGCTCGCATCAGTGACGTCCAACCAGCACGCCTGTGTGTGTGTGTGTGTGTGTGTGTGTGTGTGTGTGTTTCCTGCTGGTAATTTACAATTCAAAGACGATAGACGCCTCATGAAGCGTGAAGGAAACAATTTGACTGGTTAAACGTCCGGAGGGGCTTCGAAATGCATGAATGAATGAATGAATGGGTGAGTGGCTGAATCTAGCGGTCATGCTACGTGCGCCGTCGATCAACATTCGTTGCTCGTGCGAAAATTTAAGAGTGATTGTTGTTTCCTGTCTGGACAGGAAGTGGGATGTAGAATGGTGATTCAGATTTTCCATTTTTTTTATCTTCATCTCATCCTCTTCAGCTTAGATAAATATATTCCATGATTAGAGGCTTTCAAAACATGCTTTTAGCAACAAGGTTCAAAAATATGTGTGTGTGTGTGTGTGTGTGTGTTTGTGTGTGTGTGTGTGTGTGTGTGTGTGTGTGTCAGGCTTCAAGGTGGTGGAGTGGCTAGCAGTGGTTAGCAGTGGTTTGCGGTACTAAACAATGATTAGCTTTGGTTAGCAGTTCTGAGCAGTGGTTAGCATTGGTTAGCAATGTGAAGCATTGGTTTGCTGTGGTTCACAGTGGTTAGCAGTGGCTAGCAGTGTTTAGAAGTAGTTAGCTTTGGTTAGCCGTAGTTTGCATTGGTTTCACATTCAAATTCAGCAAAAATTAAAGACTGGTTGTTTCCTGTCCGGACAGGAAGTGGAACGTAAGCTGGTGATTCAGATTTTCCCTTTTTTTTTCTTCTTCATCTCCTCCTGCTCTTCAGCACAGAGAAATGTTTTACATTAATAGAGGCTTTGAAAACATGCTTTTAGCAGCAAGGTTCAAAAATGTGTGTGTGTGTGTGTCAGGCTGCAGGGTGGTGGACTGGTTAGCAGTGGTTAGTGGAGGTAAGCAGGGGTTAACAGTCATTAGGGTTGGTTGGCTTTCGTGTTAGCACTGGTTAGCTTTGGATAGCAATGGTTTGTTGTTTTTAAAAAGGGGTTGATAGTGGTTTGCAATAGTAAGCTGAGGTTAGCGTTGGTTAGCAGTGTTTGCCATTGGTTCACAGTGGCTAGCAGTGGTTAGCACTCACTAGAAGTGGTTGGCTTTGATTCGCATTCATGAGTTGAATTTAGCATTGGTTAACAGTGTTTACCATTGGTCAACAGTAGTTGGCAGTGGCTAACAGTGGTTAGCTTTTGCTACCATATGTTAGTTGAGGTTAGCATTGGTTAGCAGTTTTTATCATTGTCTATTAGTGGTTAGAAATGGTAAGTTCTGGTTAGCAGTGATTCACTGTGCCTAGCAGTGGCTAGCTTTGGTTAACAGTGTTTAGCATTGGTTGGCAGGGGTTCGCAGTGATTAAAAGTGGTTAGCTGAGGTTAGCCGAGATTAGCATCAGTTAGCAGTTAGACATGTGAGTGAATCAACTAACTGTCTAAATATGACCTGTGAATGAATGAGCGAATGGTTTTATCTCTTCATGACACGAATGAAAGGGTGAATGTTTTATGAACGAATGAGTAAATGTTATATTTCTCGATGATGCAGGAATAAGAAGATGAGCACATGAATAAAAAAGTGAACTTTTCTGATTATATATGAATGAGAGGGTGAATGTCAGCATGTCTCTCGATGACATGTGAATGAATGAGGGGATTATTGCATTTTTTTGCATCACATGTGAATGAGAGGGTGAATGAGACATACATGTCTCTCAGTCATGTGACTGAATGAGTGAATTTTGTCTGCAACGTGATTGGTCCAGATTTAGCCCCGCCTCCCGGCCCATGACATACATATTCTTTTTATATATCCTGCTCTTTACTGGCTCCGCCGGCTAGCAAGACGAGATGTTGACATTTTGAGACGTGTCATCGGACCGAATGATTTAACGACAGCGTCTTAATGTCAGGCTGTAATTGGACTTTTTATTTCATTTTTTTTTTCCACTTTACTTTTTTTTTTATTCTAAACAGCACGGAGAAACGTCCCGAGGACCCGAGAGCTCTGAATTATCAGCGATGAAGCGGTAACTAACGCAGCCGCCGCTCTTCCTCACCTCGATATTTCTTCGCTCATCGATCGCGGACGGGAAAGAAAGAAATAAATAAACAAACCGGCAGTAAATCGGTGACAAGTTATGGATTTCTCGCCCCCGCTAACAAGAAGCGTTGGGGGGGGTTGGTTACCCGCGGGGGTCGTTTCAGTCCCGTGTCCGACTCACCCCATCTTCAGCTCCATCCTCGTATCCTTGGCGACGGCCGGCGGCTAGCGATCTTCTCATTCCGTCCAATTTTGCTCCCTCTATGCCGACGATGTTCCGCTGCTCCCGGTAAATTAAGGATTTAGAGGAAAACAAAAAAAATAATGTTGGTTTTCATCAAGGTTGAGGTTTGGGAAGAGGGTCAGAACCACCGATGCCAGGGTGGAGGTCCTCAAAATGGTTCATCTGAAGAACGGTATCTGGTGGGGTTCAAGTTGGAGCTAGAGTTAGCGTTAGCACTAGGGTTAAGTTTGGCGTTGGTGTTAGCGCTAGTGTTACTTTTCGCGCCAGGTTCTAGATTTGAGCTATAGCTAGAGTGAGCACTAGAGTTAATATTGGTGGTAGGGTTAAGGTTAGCGCTAGAATTACGTTTAGAGCTATGGCTAGGGTTAGCGCTCGGGGAAAGATTGGCGCTATGGCTAGGGTTAGCTCTCGGGGAAAGATTGGCGCTATGGCTAGGGTTAGCTCTCGGGGAAAGATTGGCGCTATGGCTAGGGTTAGCGCTCAGGATAAGATTGGAGCTATAGCTAGGGTTAGCACTAGAGTTAACATTGGTGGTAGGGTTCAGGTAAGCGCTAGAATTAAGGTTAGAGCTATGGCTAGCGTTAGCACTAGAGTTAAGATTGGCGCTATGGCTAGGGTTAGTGATCAGGATAAGATTGGAGCTGTGGCTAGCGTTAGCACTAGAGTTAAGATGGCGCTATGCCTAGGATTAGTACTCAGGATAAGATTGGTGCTATGGCTAGGGTTAGCACTAGAGTTAAGATGGCGCTATGCCTAGGATTAGTACTCAGGATAAGATTGGCGCTATGGCTAGGATTAGCGCTCGGGTTAAGATTGGTGCTTTGGCTAGGATTAGCGCTCGGGTTAAGATTGGAGCTATGGCTAGGGTTAGCTCTAGGGTTAAGATTGGAGCTATGGCTAGGGTTGGCGCTAGGGTTAAGATTGGAGCTATGGCTAGGGTTAGCGCTAGGGTTAAGATTGGTGCTATGGCTAGGGTTAGCGCTCGGGTTAAGATTGGAGCTATGGCTAGGGTTAGCGCTCGGGTTAAGATTGGAGCTATGGCTAGGGTTAGCGCTAGGGTTAAGATTGGAGCTATGGCTAGGGTTAGCGCTAGGGTTAAGATTGGCGCTATGGCTAGGATTAGCGCTCGGGTTAAGATTGGAGCTATGGCTAGGGTTAGCGCTAGGGTTAAGATTGGCGCTATGGCTAGGGTTAGCGCTAGGGTAAAGGGTTAGAGTTAGGGTTAGGATAAGCTTTCCATCATTACCAGTAAGAAGTTTGTGCACAATTAACGAGGGGACACATCCAAGTTTGTTGATGGAGCACTTGCGGGTTAAGATAACTAGCTTGGTGCTGCAAATATTTCAGTCCCTCCAGGACCTGGTTGGGGGTTGGAGGTGCCATGGGGGGGGGGTTGTTATCGCCACGGCAACGCAGGTCGCAGCTCCCGCTCATAATTCCCCCGCTTCGTTTACATGCAAATGTAAGTTTTTTGACATTTCCGACACCTCGTGTTTGCCGATTAATCCCGCTCTCGTCCGCGGGCCTCGCCATTTTTTTTTTCTTTCAACCGGTTCCCACGGCGACCGGGTTCCCGGAGCCGTCCCGCAAAAGATGCTTTCACCGGTTTTACCAGGTGAGCCCATGGACCTGTTAGCGCTGGGATGCTAATGTGCAGCTTCTCTGGTGACAGCGGTGTGTAAATGTCCACACACACACACACACACACACACACACACACACACACACACCCAAGGAAGGGCCTGACCCCCCCCGACCCCGGCGGACCCCGTTGGCACGTTGATGAACGAGGGATCGGGCACGGAGATAAAAACACCGTGCGTGGCATAAAAAACAAGCGTGAATCACGGCGGCCATCTGAGACGGCCTATCGCGATCAAACCCTGCGTTTCCACGGCGACCAGAAGGAGGGGGAGGCCCTCAGCCCGGCCTGGAAGGAGCTGGAGATGTTCACCCATGGAGGTGCTCCACCATGATGGTGTTTGCTGTCAGACTTCTTTTATGTGTGTGTGTGTGTGTGTGTGTGTGTCTGGTGAGATGTATGATCATAATTTTATTAAAAACTATTTACCTAATGTTTTTTCCAACTGTATTTTTTTTATATGTGTGTGTTGCACCTTAGGAAATACGACAAACTGGATTTTTCAATATTTTATTTTTCAAAAACTTAAGAAACTTATTTTAGGGGGGAAAAAAAACAACCAAAGCAAACAAATGAAAAAAAAGTGAAAAAAAAACACCGGGGATTTTCTTTATTTCTTTTGAAAATATTTACATAAATTATTTATATTTATATTTCTATATTATGTGTTTTTATAAATAATTGTTTGCATGTTGAAAAAAAAACACCGGGGATTTTTTTATGTCTTTTGAAAATATTTACATAAATTATTTATATTTTTATTTCTATATTATGTGTTTTTATAAATAATTGTTTGCATATTGAAAAAAAAAAAAACACCAGGGATTTTCTTTGTCTTTTGAAAATATTTACATAAATTATTATATTTATATTTCTATATTATGTGTTTTTATAAATAATTGTTTGCATATTGAAAAAAAAAAACACCAGGGATTTTCTTTGTCTTTTGAAAATATTTACATAAATTATTATATTTATATTTCTATATTATGTGTTTTTATAAATAATTGTTTGCATATTGAAAAAAAAAAACACCAGGGATTTTCTTTGTCTTTTGAAAATATTTACATAAATTATTATATTTATATTTCTATATTATGTGTTTTTGTAAAGAATTGTTTGCATATTGAAAAAAAAAACCACCAGGGATTTTTTTATGTCTTTTGAAAATATTTACATAAATTATTTATATTTATATTTCTATATTATGTGTTTTTATAAATAATTGTTTGCATATAAATATAAACTTAAACTTCCATGTTTATTATCTTCTCACCGCTTACTCGAGTTTTAAAGGAACAGTTGTAGAGCTTTCGTCGTCATGGCATCACTTCCTGTGAGGTCACTTCCCGTGAGGTCACTTCCTGTTTGGATCCCGTTCCCGGCCCTGAGGAACATGTGCTCCAGGAGATTACCTGACAATCCAGGTGTAAGCAGTTTCTATTAGTTATTCAAAAAATATTATCATTCATTCGACAGTTTCAGGGTTTTTTTTTCCACTTCTATATATTTTATATAAATATAAATAGGAGTTAATATCAATGATTTTATATATATATATATATATATATATGTGTGTGTAATATAATATTTTTTTTTTCTCCACAACGGACATCTGTAATCTGACATTTAATCTGACTCAATTTAAAACAGATTAAAATATCAGACCGTTTTAAAACGAAAGTTCCGTTTAAAAAAAAAACAAAACAAAAAAAATATTTCTAGAGAAACTTAAAACCAAAAAAAACTAAACATTTTACTTGTACATTAATTATTCAACGCCGCTTTATTTATCATACATAAGTGTATAGTAGTTGTAAATATTTGTAAATATTAAATATTAGTTTATTTCTGAGCGGGTCGCCTGCCGGCAGGGGGCGGGGCTTAGCGGATGATTGACAGCTCAGATCGGCTCCTGGGAAACGCCTCCTTTTCTTCTCCTCTTTTTCTTCTTCTCTTCTTCTCTTCTTCTTCTCTTCTTCTTCTCTTCTTCTCCCCCGTGTTCTGCGTTCATCCCGCACATTCACGCACTCGGAGGTGAAGGAACATCCGGGTCTCTGCGGGTTCCAGCACGTGCAGCATCTCTTTATCTTCTCTCTTCTCTCTCTTTCATCCCTCCATCTTTCTCTCTCTCTCTCTCTCTCTAATACATATATATTGTTCTGTCTCTCATCCCTCCATCTTTCTATATATTCCTCCATCCCTCCCTCATCCCTCCATCTCTCTTTCTCATCCCTCCATCTTTTTATTTATCCCTCCATCTCTATATATCCCTTCATCTCTCTCATCCCTCCATCACCCTCTCCATCCCTTCATCTCTCTTTCTATCCCTCCCTCTTTCTCATCCCTCCATCTCTCTCATCCCTCCATCTCTTTTTCTCATCCCTCCATCTCCATCGCTCCCTCCATCCCTCCATCTCTCATCCCTCTATCACTCTATATTCCTCCATCTCTCTCTGCCTCCCTCATCCCTCCATCTCTCCATCCCTCCATCTTTCTCTCATCCCTCCATCACTCTACATACTCCTCCATCCTCCTTCCTCTCTATCCCTCCATCTCTATATATTCCTTCATCTCTCTCTCATCCCTCCATCTCTCTCATGCTTCCATCCATCCCTCCATCTCTCTCTCTCATCCCTCCATCACTCTACATATTCCTCCATCCTCCTCCATCTCTCATCCCTCCATCTCTCCCTCTCTTTCTCAAATCCATATATATTGTTCTACCCCTCATCCCTCCATCACCCTCTCCATCCATTCATCTCTCTTTCTCATCCCTCCATCTCCCATCCCTCTATCACTCTACATATTCCTCCATCTCTCTCTGCCTCCCTCATCCCTCCATCTCTCATCCTTCCATCCATCCCTCCATCTCTCTCTCTACATCCCTCCATCTCTCTTTCCCCCTCATCTCTCATCCCTCCATCTCCCTATATTCCTCCATCTCTCTCTCATCCCTCCATCTCTATTTTTCTCATCCCTCCATCTCTATCGCTCCCTCCATCCCTCCATCTCTCATCCCTCTATCACTCTATATTCCTCCATCCTCCTTCCATCCATCCCTTCATCTCTCTCATCCTTCCATCCATCCCTCCATCTCTCTCTCATCCCTCCATCTCTATTTTTCTCATCCCTCCATCTCTATCGCTCCATTCATCCCTCCATCTCTCATCCCTCCATCTCTCATCCCTCCATCTCCCTATATTCCTCCATCTCTCTCTCATCCCTCCATCTCTTTTTCTCATCCCTCCATCTCCATCGCTCCCTCCATCCCTCCATCTCTCATCCCTCTATCACTCTATATTCCTCCATCCTCCTTCCTCTCCATCCCTCCATTTCTCTCATCCCTCCATCTCTCTCTCTTTTATCCCTCCATCTCTCTCTCCCTTTCTCCCCAAAATCCCGCCACAGGTAAAAGGCGCGCGCACGACACACACGACGACTACGAGAACGACCGGGGGGGGGGGGGGGGGGGGGGGGGTGTGCGTGCGTGCGCGCGCACACGCACACACACGACCGAGCCTTCCGGTCGCAACTTCTGCGTGTCGTGCGCGTGCACGTCGAGCGAACGAGCGAGCTTCTCGAGAGAGAGAGAGAGAGAGAGAGAGAGAGAGAGGTGGCGTGCACGCCGCGCGCAGCAGCATCATCTCACGGACGCGTTTTAAACTGCATTTTTTCCTCTTCTTCTTCTTCTCCTCCTCCTCATCCCTCTCTTCTCTCTCTTCCGTCCCGCTGTGGAGGAATTTCTCCTATTTTTTTTTATTATTTTTTATTATTTCCTCTCTTCATCCTCTCACTCCTTCTCCTCTCACCCCCCCCAACCTACCACAAAAAAAAAAAAAAAAAAAAAAAAAAGGAGGAGGAGGAAGAGGAGTGAGATCGTCCTGGTCCTGGAGGAGGAGCAGCGGATCCATCCGCGCGTCGCTCCTGCGGATCCATCCGCGCCGCCAGCCGCACCTTCATCCACCTCCTCCTCCTCCTCACCACCATCTTCATCCTCCTCCTCCTCCTCTTCTTCTTCTTCTTCTTCTTCTTCTTCTTCACCTCCGCCGCGCACGACGGAAAGTCCGTCGGAGGAGGAGGAGCGGCTGCTCCGCGACCCGGGGAGGGTTTGAGGAGCCCGGCGAGAACAACGAGAAGGTCCGCTGATCTTCCAGGAGGACGAGCGGAGGTAGATTTTTTTTTTTTTTTTTTTTTTTTTTTTTTTTTGGAGGGGGTTGGGGGTGGGGGGGGGGGGGGACTCGAGGGTCCGAAAAAAAAAAACAAAAAAACCCGGAAATTACTTTTATTTTGAAAATAAGATTTTAAAAACACCTCATCCCCGGGAGGCTCCACCAGGAGCAACACCCCGCAACTTTGACTCCCCGCCTCCCGGCAGACAGTCCCGGTACCGGGGAGGAGGAGGAGGAGGAGGTGCGTGGTGGTGGTGGTGGTTGGGAGGGGGGGGGGGGGGTGCGCGTGTGCGCGTGCACCGGTATCGTCGGTGGGTCCGTGCTGCAGTGACGCCCCCCCCCACCCCTCCGTTGACCGTCGCCGCGCGTGCACGCATGTGAAGTCGCCCCCCTTTTTTCCCACCCATCCCCGTCCGCCAGCCTCCGCCATCCTTCTCCTCCCTCCACCGCTTCGTCCTCCTCTTCCTCCCGGCTTCTGAAGTTCCGGACGGAGTCGAAGGAGGTGGAGGAAGGGGAGGAGAGGAGGCGCGCGGGGGGGGGGGGCGGTCGGAGGCGCGCGGTGGAGGGGGGGCCGAGAAGACCAGAAGGAGGACCGAAGTCGCTCCCGTTTCCCTTCGAACTCCGCTGGTGTGTGCGTGAGTGTGCGCGCGTGCGTGCGCGCCTGCGCGCGTGTGTGCATGCACCCCCCGCCCCAACCCCCCCGCCCCATCCTTGGATTACACCCCCCCCCTCGTGTTCCGGATGGTTCTCCCGGGGTCCGTAAATGAGCCATAAAGGACGGCAGCAGGGGGGGAGGATGAGCGAGGGCGCCGGCCCGGGGGCCGTCATCCTGGAGGAGCCGGAGGGGGCCGGCGGGGCGGCGGCGGGGGCCCGCGGCGAGGCCCCGGCGCCGGACCGCGGCCCGCTCCGCTGCGCCGTGTGGCCCCGCCAGCAGACGTGGCTCTGCGCCGTCCCCCTTCTGATCGGCTTCATCGGCCTGGGGCTCAGCCTCATGCTCCTCAAGTGGATCGTCGTGGGAACGGTGCGGGATTACGTTCCCACGGACCTGGTGGACGCCAACCGGATCGGACAGGACCCCATTTTTCTCTCCAAACCCAGCGGGATCCCCAAGATCCCCGACACCACCACCACCACGACCGCCGCCGCCGCCGCCGCCGCCGCCGACCCCACGCCCAGAACGGTCACGGCGGCGAAAGGCAGAACTCGAACGGGGACCACGATGAACCCGAGAGGCGGCGGCGCTTCCGGTAGCCAAGCGACCCCTCGGAGTCCCGTCCATCGGAACGTACCGTTTACCACCACCGCGGCGCCGCCGAGGACCACCTTCCCGGTCGGATCGGCGACGTCCAGCGCCTCGCCGTCCAACCCGACGGTTCTACACGACTCTACGCAAATGTGGACCGTGGAACATACAACCGCCGCCGCCGCCACGGAGGCCACCACCACCACGGCGACCACCCGCGCCCACGGACACCGCAAAACACGTGAGTCCGAAACCCCGCCGTTCCCGCCGAGGAGCTTCTGTGATCTCGCTATTGATTTTCTTTGGCGTTTACGCCGCGTCTTAGCGTTAGCATTGCCTCAAAAGGCCGCCGGCGGGGTCCGATGGAATCGATCGGAAGCGCGGGACCGCGCGAACCGGGAGTCGCTGATCAATCGGTGTACTCTTCGCTCGGTTTCTGCTGAGTCATGTGACGTTAGCGTAGCGTCACTTAGCACGCCGTGGGTTAGCATCTCCCCTTCCCCCGGCCCGGTTGCCTCCTTTCAGCACTTTGTTTCTTTCTTTACTTTCAAACCGGCTGCGATGCCTCCGGGATGCTAATGACTGTGACTTGTGTGTGTGTGTGTGTGTACGCTGTGCGCGCGCACGTGCACGAAGGGCGTGTATGTGCGAGCGTCAGCATCGCCAAGCAGGGGGGGGGGGGCAGGAAGCTCCTCGGCGATGGCTTTTGGGATGCGCCCGGTGGTTCGCTTTGCCCTTGATACAAACTAGCGGTGACGAAATGCTAATTGGGTCTGAAGCTCGGTCCGTCCGGGGCGCCCCGACTCGGGGTCTGGGTTGGGGTTTGGCGGTTTTGGGGGGTCAGGGGTCAACATGGCCCCTCCCCCATAGTGGTTTCAAGCCCAAATTCCCGCTTTACACCGGACCATACCGCTCTAAAGGGTCAGGTGACCTCTGATGGGTCCACTGAGGGGAAACCCTTTGGCCCACAGGGGTCAGGGGTCAAAGGTTAACCCACCCTATCCCACTGTCTCAGATGATTTACTGTTGTTCCAGGTTGGTGCTTTCACAGAGTTGGACTCCAGAAGGTGGTTTGGACCAGAACCGGGATTATATTTGGATGATCTCTAGTAGTGGTAGTAGTGGTTGTAGTACAAGTAGTGGTACTACTAGTCGTGCCTCTTCCCCTTAGTGCTGTTTGAGGTTCTGTCAACAAGTGGACTGAAGATACATGTCCAGGTCCTCCAGTCAGGGTCAAGTTCAGCCCGTGATCTAATATATTTTGGAGTTGTAGTACTTCTGGCATCATGTGTGACGGAAAAACCACCTGCAAATCAGAGTTGTCCAAATACTTCGGGATACATCGTGTACTCGTATGTGGAAAAAAAACACTATTTCTTTATATTCCCCCCTCCTGGAGTTTACATTTGTTTGGAGGCGAAGCTGCTCTTGAAAAGCAGGCTCTTATTTTGGCGCCGTGTCGTTTCCCTTTTCCCGGCGGCTCGGTCGCCCGAAATAACAAGGTGTCTGTGACAGCCAATCACGCCGCCTCGTCACGCCGTTTTATTTTTGCGTTTTGGTTATAACACCCTTACGACCGTGTTATTACTATGTAATAAGACGAAGCGCCCGGCCGAAGGCGCCGCTTTCCAAGACGTCCCAGCGCGTCTTTGTCGCCGGCCTCTAATCCCGCGAGCGCTATCGATCGCCGCGCCGGTCGATGACACACCGACAACAAGCCCCGCCTCCTCCGTGACGACCCCCCCCTCCCCCCTCCCAGCTCTCAAAATGGTGTCACATCACCGAACCGCCACCTCCTCTTCATCCTCACCCTCCCGTTCCGTGTCCCGACTCGGCCGTCTCCGCAGCCGCGGGGATTGGATTATATTTTTAACGGCGCCGCTTTTTCCCCGATCCACCAACCCCCCCCCCTCGCATCTGCTCTTTTAAGTCCGCCGGAGGATCAGAGCTGGCAGGTCAGCGCCGCTCCGGAACTCGGCCGGCGCAAAACCGCCACTTCCTGTTTATTCCCCGCCGTTTAAGTCCACTATTACACCCCTCCTCCTCTTCCCGCCGGACGCCGCGGTACCGCTAACGCCATCTACTTGGACCGGCGGCGGCGTTTATGCTTCTTCTCCTCGCGAGACCTCTGGACAAGTCGCGGTGTTAAGTTAGCGGTTAGCTTTTTGTCATTTTGAAATTTGCACCAAAAGATTTTTACTCACGGGTACGTCAATAATGGACACGCAAACACAACGGTGCAGCGGTGGTAGGTCAACATTCTGCTTATGTCTGCATGGGGTGCAGCAGTTAGCTTTGATTAGCGGTGGTTAGCGCTCGCGGCGGAAGGTCCGTGTTCTGCTTATGTCTGGGTGGGGTGCAGCAGTTAGCTTTGATTAGCGGTGGTTAGCGCTCGCGGCGGATGGTCTGAGTTCTGCTTATGTCTGGGTGGGGTGCAGCAGTTAGCTTTGACTAGCGGTGGTTAGTGCTCGCGGCGGACGGTCCATGTTCTACTTATGTCTGCGTGGGGTTCCTCAGGGTTCTCCGGGTTCCTCCTGCAGTCCAAACACATGATGGAGCTACATTTGAGACCGGACGTCGTTCTGGTGTGTGAAAATAGTGTGAATGCTAATTGAATTAGCTTGAAAAAGAATCAATAGGAGCAGTCATTTGTCTGCTTACGTATCCGGTGTAACAAGATGGCCGAATCAGAGATTAGCTAGCCAGCTAGCCGACTAATTCCTACCTGTTCTCCAGCACAACCAAAAAGGTTGTTAACAGACAATAACATGCTACGCTAATAAGCATCTTCAATAAGACGATAATAACAAATAAAAAGTGCTTTTTGCCGTTTATTTCATTTTGGTGAATCGCTTTCTTGCATCGTTTAGCCACGACGAAACAACAATGCTTCATCCAGTCTGGATTACTTGTCAAGTCTGGATTACTTGTCAAGTCTGGATTAGTTAATCCATGGGGGTGGGTGGAGTTCTCCGGTTTTCATAACTACAGAATTGTCCCCGTTGGTATGCTAACACAACCGTTAGCCTTCCCCCTTCCTCCCCCCTCAGTAATTGGCTAGCAGGAGGGTGGAGCTGGCGGGGGAAGCAAAAACCGCTATCAATTCATTAGCATGGGAGTAGAAATGGGAGCCATTCGTCACCTTGCCGCTCGTTTGTTAATTAACCGCCAAGAAGGAAAAAGAACTCGTTATTAACCGCCCCCCCCCCACGGCTTCCCCGCTTCCAAACCCCCCAATACTACCCCACACACACACACACACACACACACACACACACACACAACCTTCAGTCCAATTTGTTTAGTACCAGTTGATAGCTTTGCTATTAGCGCTCTGCTCTGATTGGCCGCCAGAGGAGCAGGGATTATCTGCAGATTACAGATTAGATCTAGATTAGGCGCGGAGACGTCGAGGGTATTCGGACGGTAATTGGACGGCAGTTACAAGTTTCAGCTTGAAAATACAAATAAATGACTTTTAGATTTGAGTGAATCTCTTTGAAAATGAGAAAAATTTATTGTTGAAAATCCAAAGGAGTTTGCTTGACTTTCTTGAAAATTTTGAACAATTTCATTGAAAAGAACCAAACTTGAAAGTTGTTTTTAAAAAGTTCAAAAAATGACCAGAATCTTTGAAAATCCACACAAATTTCCTCAAAAACATCCTTAAAAATTCAAACAAATTTCTTTTACGGTCCGAAAATTTTCTTGAATATCCAAACAAATGTCCTTTGAATTTGAAATTCCTTAAGAATCCGATGATTTCATTGAAAATCCAACAGATTTTTTGAAAATGGGGAAAAATAAAATAGTTGAAAATCCGATGGATTTAGCTTGAAGATTAAAAAGACTTCCTTGAAAATTCTAACACTTTTCTCGAAAATTCGAACAATTTTATTGAAAATCCCGACAGTTTATCATTTGTTTTGAACAAACCTTGAAAATGATTTTAAGAAAGTTCAAAAAATGGCAAGAATCCCTGAAAATGTAAACAAATTTCCTTGAAAATCCATAAAAACTTCCTTGAATATCCATACAAATGTTGCATTGTAACTTCCTTAGAAAGTCAAACAATTCTATTGAAAATCCAACAAATTATTTTTCATTTTGAAAAAATCAACTTGAAAATTATTTTTAAAATTTCCCAAAATGAAATGAGTGCTTGAAAATCCAAATAAATTTTCTTTAAAGCCCCAAAAATTTCCTTTACAATCCAAAAAGAATATCCTTGAAATTTTGAGTAAATCACTTTGAAAATGAAAAAATCCAAATATTTTCATAGAAAAGTAAATTTTCTTCAAAATCCAAACATATTTCCTTCACGATCCAAACAAATTACCTTGAAAATCCAAACAATTACATCAAAAATAAATTCCTTGAGAGCCCAAACAAATTTCCCAACAATAATTTTAGAAATAAACCGACCCTTAATATCAAATATCAAAATATCAATAAATCAAAAATGAAAAAAGCCATAATCAATAGAAAAATTGATAAATGAATGCGTTAATTTATAAATAAGAAATCAATAAATAAGTCATGAGCTGAAATTAACAAATAATTCCTTTAAATAATTTTTCGCTAAAACGCAGAGAAACCAAATTTGAAAAAAAAAATCCGGATTTTTGTTTTAAAGATGGTTGGAAGGAAATTGAAATCAGTTTTTGTGGAAAAAGAGTGAAAACAGCAACATTGATGAAGCTGTAATGGAAGTGACGCACATGGTTTCCGAGGTTAGAGAAAAATATAGCAATTATTGTGTTATTACCGTGTAATAACTGTTATTACTGTGTAATTACCCTATTTCTTTGCAGGATTGCGAGTCCATCAAATATTTGTTGGAAAATAAACTGATGTGAGCGGAGAACAGCTCACAGAATGTTGTGTACTTGAAATAAAACCAAAAAAAAAAAAAAAATTGATATGAAAACAAATTTGCTGGATTTAATTCAATCCATACTGCCAAAAAAAATGTAACGTATCAAACATAAAGATGAATAAATAAATTATTATCTGATTTATTTTGGAAATATGTTTAAACTTTTGAAAACATTTTTATATAAATAAAAAAATGGAACTGAAATATTATTATCTGGAAAATGCTGAAAATGTCATTTTCATGTTAAATGTTATAAAAAAAAATGTAAATGTATAAAAAAAGAAGGAAGAAATCACCTTGAAAAACATATACTTTTTAATTTTAGATATATGTAAATATATACATTTTCAAAAATATTTTCTATATATAACCTCAAATTTAAGGTATCTCATTAAAAATCACTTCCATTGGAACCGCCACACACACACACATACACACACACACACACACACACACACACACACACACACACGTGCACGTGACGCTTTGAGGACGTAAAAAGTGCGTTCGAAGGAAGTGGGCGGGGCTTGGAAACATCCCACTTCCTGTTTGGGAGACCTCGTCTCCATGGCGACGGCGGGTCGTACCAACTCAGCACCCCCGCACTTCTGGAGCTGCACACACTCATCTTCGATTGATTTTAATTTTTTTCCTCAATAATTGTTAGTTCCTTTCAATCCGCAGAGTCACTTATTGGTAACTTATTGATCATTTATTGATCATAAAAGGTGGATTTGTTGTATTTCCCCAGTAAATGGTAGCATCCGATGCTGCTTTAAGGGGTTTTGGCCGTATTGATGAAACGCCTCCTTCTCCGGCGCTGACTAAGGTTTCAGAGCGCGTTTCGCCTCCCGCCGCCGCCGCCGCCGCCGCCGCCCGCCCGCCCGCCCGCCCGCCCGGGGGGCGCCCCTGGGGGGCAGATTGTGGGTTTTAAACCAGATTTAAGTTTTTTTTTTCCCCCTGCAGATTCAGAGTTCAAAGTCTTTACACTTGGATTAGATTCTGTGAGCTGCTTAGTAACACGGCCCCGACGGGCTTGTGTGTGTGTGTGTGTGTGTGTGTGTGTGTGTGTGTGTGTTTGACCCCCACCCCCACCCCAGTCACAGACGATATTAATCCAGATGAATTTTAAATAAAGAAATATTTCTTGTGTGTTCGCAAAAAGATTTAAAGGTTAAAGGTCATTTTTGGTTGTTTTTTTTTTTCCCCCGAAATTTGCTTATTTTCAAGCAATTCCCTTTTTTTTAAATAGATTATAAGGGATTATTTACCTGATAGTGATGTGTGATTTCAGGGATTCATTTTTTTTGTGATTTTTAGTGTTATTTACTTATCATTATTATTATTATTTATTTTTAATCTCAAATTTAGCATTTGGTTTAATATGTGAGGATTAATGCAGGTTTAAGGGATTTCTAGAGATCGTCAGGTAATTTTTTTCAAAGTAATTAAAGAGAGATTATCCAGGTTTAAGGGATTTTTGGTGATTTTTAGGTTAATATTTGATTATAATCGATAATCAATTATTTGATTGATATATAGCTTTGATTCTCCAAAGTGGAATCCTGAACGTTTAAGGCGGATTTTAAGACAATATTTGACAGTTTAAGGAATTTTACAAAAAGCATCAGCAGGGGAAGTTAGCAAGTCTAAGGCTTTTTAAAGAAAAATAATTTTAAAGTAATATTTTGCAGGTTTAAGGGGCGATCAAAGGTGATTTTTGGTCAAATCTTTTATTATTTTGTGCATCGTCTTTGTTACAACATGCTACGTTAGCGCTAGTCTAGCGCCGCTAGTCACACATCAGCTCAGTGACGCTAGCAGAGCTAGCGGGGCGTATGAGATAATGAACAGCCACTTCCTCGTGTGTGTGTGTGTGTGTGTGTGTGTGTGTGTGTGTGTGTGTGTGAGAGAGAGAGAGAACTCATGACTCATTTCACACACACACACACTAGGTGTGTTAACACTGATTTTAACTGATTTCTTACTGATGATATTGTCAAGCGTGTCACATGATGCGAGGCCCTCCGTATTGATCGTTGTCACGGCGACGTGCCCGCTCAGCGGTTCCCGCCTCCCGATGATCCGCCGTGGATATTTTTAGCCTTCAAAGATGGCCGCCAGAGGGGCGACGAAGACGCATGTTGAATAAATTGAAATGCTTTTGATTTATTCATTTATACTTTTTGTTTTTTTTTTCTTTCAAAATAAGAGCCCAGTCTCACGCGAACCGCCCCCCACACACACACACACACACACACTCGTTCATTTATGTATTTTTAGGCATCGGTTTGAGTAACCATGGCGACGGGAATCATCAAAACACGCTGAAAATCACTCCGGACCCGCGTGAATACGAACATTTAAATTCATGGATTAACTTTTTTTCAATTTTAAATGCCGCCGGTCCTTATTTGGCTTAATGAGCCGTGGTAACTGTTAAAATTAACTGTAACCATGGCAACAAAGGCCCTACTAGCAACAGCTGAAGTGGCAGGAAGTTGTTGTAGGAGGGAGGAGCCCCCACTCCCACAGCCCACTCAGGTTATTTACATTTACATCGGGGGGGCCGTTAGCTTGTTAGCGAGCGACAACGGAAATCTGAGTGTGTGTGTGTGTGTGTGTGTGTGTGTGTGTGGGTCGTCACGGAAATTTGAGACCCCGTTGAACTGGATGGGGGGGGGCAGAGGTGTGTGTGTGTGTGTGGGGGGGCGGGGGTTCTCGTCAGGAGTTAATTGGATTCTGTTTTTAATTAGAGTTTTGGCTGCCGGCGTTTATCAAAACAAGATAACGGCTTTTGGAAATATTTATTTGTCTGCTGGAGGTTGTGGACTCCATGGAGCCGCCCACACCTCCTCCCCGTTGACCTCCACACCCCCAAAAAAAAAAAACAAAAACAGTGTTGTTAGCATTGCTTTCATGGCTGCGGACCTGTAGTCCACTTCCTGAGGGGGCGTGTGGCTTGGCAGACGGACAAACTTTCCACTTTTCTAATGTAAAGTTACAGTTTTGCACCATAAAGTTTTCTGGAGATCAGTTTCCTCTCAGGTGACAAGGATTGTTGTTTTTTTTTTGCCGTCAGGTTTACTGTTTACAAACTCTGTTTTCTGCTCTCTAGCTCCTGTAGCCCCCCTTCCTTCACCTCATAATCTCCTTAGCTAGCATTGAGCCTCATCTTAAGGCCTGTAGCCCTTCTTCATTCACCTTGTAGCCTCCCTAGCTAGCCTATAGCCTAGTCCTCAAACCTGTAGCCCTCCTTCCTTCACCATGTAGCCTCCTTAGCTAGCCTTTAGCCTCATCTTAAGGCCTGTGGCCCTGCTTCTATCACCTTGTAGCTTTCTTAGCTTGCATTTAGCCTCATCTTAAGGCCTGTAGCCCTCCTTCCTTCACCTTGTAGCCTCCTTAGCTGGCATTTAGCCTAGTCGTCAAACCCGTAGCCCTCCTTCTTTAACCTTTTATCCTCCTTCCCTAGCCTTTAGCCGCATCTTTAGGCCTGTAGCTCTGCTTCCTTCACCTTGTAGCCTTCTAGGCTAGCCTTTAGCCTAGTCCTCAAACCTGTAGCCCTCCTTCCTTCACCTTGTAGCATCCTTCCCTAGCCTTTAGCCTCCTTCTCCAGCTAGTAGCCCTTCTTCCTTCATCTTGTAGCCTTGTTCCCTAGCCTTTAGCCTCATCTTTAGGCCTGTAGCCCTCCTTCCTTCACCTTGTAGCCCTCCTTCCTTAGCCTTTAGCCTCATCTTTAGGCCTGTAGCCCTGCGTCCTTCACCTTGTAGCCTCCTTAGCTAGCCTTTAGCCTAGTCCTCAAACCTGTAGCCCTCCTTCTTTTACCTTTTACCCCCCTTCCCTGGCCTTTAGTCTCATCTTTAGGCCAGTAGCCCTGCTTCCTTCACCTTGTAGCCTTCTAGGCTAGCCTTTAGCCTAGTCCTCAAACCTGTAGCCCTCCTTCCTTCACCTTGTAGCCTCCTTCCCTAGCCTTTAGCCTCCTTCTCCAGCTAGAAGCCCTTCTTCCTTCACCTTGTAGCCTTGTTCCCTAGCCTTTAGCCTCCTTCTCCAGCTAGTAGCCCTTCTTCCTTCACCTTGTAGCCTTGTTCCCTAGCCTTTAGCCTCATCTTTGGGCCTGTAGCCCTCCTTCCTTCACCTGATAGCCTTCTTTGCTAGCCTTTAGCCTAGTCCTCAAACCTGTCGCCCTCCTCCCTTCACCTTGTAGCCTCATCTTTCAGCCTGTAGCCCTTCTCCCTTCACCTTGTTGCCTTGTTCCCTAGCCTTTAGCCTCCTCCTTCAGCCTTTAGCATACTTCCCTAGCCCTTTTTTTATATTTACGGTTCCAGACAAAGGTATACACTTCTGTAGTGTAAAGTTACCATTTTCTAATCATATGTTTACGCTCGGGTGACAAGGTTTTTAATTTCTTGCTGTCAGGTTTACTGTTTTTTAACTTAAAGTCGACCTTTTTTGTTACATTTACAATTCCAAGCAAAACTTTACACTTTTGGAGTGCAAGGTTACAGTTTTGCACCGTCAATTTGACCAATTTTGCAGTGGGGTTTACAGTTTTCTTGCAACTCTGCTAATCTGGTGACCACTTTGCAGCACTTGGGTGAAAAGTTGACACTTTTCAGGCGTGAATTTTATTTTCCATCCTAAGTTTGCAATTTTTCAGTGTAAAGTCTACAGTTGTCAGACAAAGTTTACAGATTTTATCATTGGGTTTACTGTTAATATTTATCATCACTTTTGTTGCAAAGTTGACAGTTTTCTTAAATTTACTGTCTCAGACCAGCAGTTTACACTTTTGTAGTGTAAAGCTACATTTATTTACACTCTCAAGTTGACAGTTTTGGAGTGAAATTTACAGTTTTCTTGCAGTTTTGCTTTCCTGTTGACCGGTTTTCAGTATTCGGGTGTAAAGTTTACACTTTTCTGGCATAAAGTATGTTTTCCGCAGTAAAGTCTACCATTTTGGGGTGCAAAGTTTACACTTTCTGACATTCACGTAACAGCTTTGCCTGTTGTCGCTTGTAAAGTTTGTCTTTTTAGTTGTAAAGTTCACCAATCGACAGTTTCCTGTGACAAGTTTACAGTTTAAGCCAAAATATTTACATATTTCCTGTAAAAATGTATTTTTCATCCGTAAAGTTTTAAACCAGTCTTGTTGTAAAGTTCAAATATTTATTTTACATTTACTTTTTTTCGGTGACACGTTTACTGTATTGACATTAAAAGTTTATTTTTTTACCGGGTTTGCACCGTAAAGTTTACACTTTTGGCTGTGCGGTTTAGAGTTTTCCAACAATCGTGCATTCCAGCTCTTTTCAAAAGCCTTTTCTGACAAAGTTAACAGTATCAGGTTATTGAACGGTCGTCGCTTCTCCAATCGATTGATTGTATTTTCACCCGCCTGTCAGTATTTGCCTTTTAAAAGTACTTGTGATGAAGTAGTACCTCTCCGTGAGCATCCTACATCCCTATCGCTAGTCCGCTAACGTAAACAGATTTTCAGAATAAACTCCACATTGCACCACCGCTTGCGCACTTGCCAGACAGGCTAGCTGTTTGTTAGCATCCAGCCGAGATCCCTAAAGCCTCACATGTCGGCCATCTTTCTTTGCGTCGCTAACCCAGGCGCTAATAACACAGGAATAGCAACTGTTACCGCGGAACGCTACTTTTTGTGGCGTTTGTTGTCGTATCTGAAGCTAACGACGTGCGAAAGGCCATTTTCTTTTTCCAGCATTAATGCTGTCGCTAACCGCCGCCGTCACCGCTATCCGTCAGGTGGCTGTCACCGCCGGGCGCCGCCAAATATTTCAACACCCTTCACTTTCGCTCTTTTAATCTTATCTTTCTTTTCTTTTTTTTTCCCCGACCCCCCTCCACCCCCGGTTGTTTCTCGCGCAACCGTTCGGCACGCCGGATACATATTTCATGTCCCCGAGCAAGAAACGTATTAATAGAAGGTTTTTGGCGCGGAATAAAAATAACCTCCTTTGGTTTCATCCGAGGCGGGCGGCGTCCGATCAATATTCCCCTCCGCGACCCCCCCAACCCCCCCCCAGCGCTCTACTTGGCATCATGAATATTGTATCGGCCGGAAAAATAAAGAAAAAAAAAACACACATAGCACTTTTGATGCTCACAGTTTATTGGTTATTACATGGTTTGGCAGGAATAGCAAGTCAATGTGGTAATAACGCTGTAATAACATGGTAATAACCCTGTAATAACCCAGTAATAACGCGGTAATACATCCAAAATATATTTGGATGTATATATGTATTGTATTATACAGCGGAGCCTTACTTTTTGCACATTTCCAAGATGTCCCGCAAAATACGGATTTCCGCAAAGTATCAACGTGATTATTTTGATGGTATTTCCAGATATATTAACCCTCAACCAACCTCACTCAACCCTTTACCAACCTCCCGGAAATTAGTCAACTCAAAATCAAATGTAAATAGAAATTATTTATGGAAAGAAAGGTAGTAAATTATCTTATCGGGTCCTCAGTGTTTTGTTGTTTTACTGAAACTTAAGGTCGCTGTCTTCCTAGCGTTAGCCTCATCTTCCTAGGCTAGGATGTTGCTATTTGTCATGAAGAAAAGTTCAAATACGACAAAAAAACCTCCAAAGAACAATAAATCACAAGAACTGAATTACAAAAAAAGTAAGACAACGCGAATGTCCACAGTATGTCGCAAAAAATGTATAAATAAGGAATATAGTATTTAACTCATATGAAATATGAAATAATGTCATTGTTTTATCAAACCACTTCGTCACTTTTATTGTTTTCATTTCAAGTGTTTCTTTTGAATCCATATTTTTGTATTGAATAAGATAAATCTATACTATAATAAATAATACATATATTATATATTGTGTATAACAAATAATATGTAATATTATATTATTATTACCATTATAACAATAATAATAATAACAACAATAATATTCCACAATGATGATAGTGTATTAAATATATTAAAAATATATTAAGAAAAAATGAAAACAATGATTTTGTTTCGAGAAAATATTTAAAAAATATATTGATCAGTATTTTCCAGTCTATTGTTAAAAATAATAATAATAATAATAGTAATGATAATTGTTATTGATAATAATAATTCTAACAGTATAATGATAATGATGATATAACAAAATAATATTATACAATGATGGTAGCACATTATATAGATTAAATATATATGAAGAACATCTGACAAAAAAGGATTCTTTTCAAGAAAATATTAAAAAAGATAAATTGATCCGCATTTTCCAGTCAAGAACTGATCGATCCTCAGATGACAAAATTTTGTTGTCACCACGGTTACGCCATCCATCCTCCCCCCCTAGACTTGTTGCCGCGGGAGATGAAGCTGTCGCTCCGGCCATAAAACCCGGCCTTACTGTCCGACCTGGGCGTGGCGGCGCCGGCCGGGGTCGGGGGAGGGGCGGCGGTTGATGGACGGCGGCTCCTCGTCCAGCGCCGCTAATGGCCGGAGAAACGTGATACGAGAAGGTGGGGGTCGGAGGCCTCGTCCGACGGAAGCGCCAGGATGTTGCTTTCTGCATCTCCTGGAAAAGCTCCGGGCATACAAGTCTGGGGCAGGAAGGCTCGCAGAGGCAGGTCCTCTCCATGTTCTTCTTGGGTTCTCCTTATGTTCTCCTGCGATGGTTTGCATTAAAAACTGCAACTTTCTATTTCTCACTATATTTTCCATGAAGAGTTCAATTCTTTTATCTTCAACTTTCTAACTAAATAATTCAGGACCTCATAGGTTTAAGTATTTAAATAAAAGGGAAAAAAAGCCCTCTCTTTTTTCTATATATTTTCACATTTTTCCTGAATTCCACTTTGATGTCTAATTTCAAGGCACTTGTTTTTTTTTTTTTTTTTTTAATAATTTCTCAAGCATACAAGTCAGGCTCCTTCGTCCTCTTTCCTTCTGAAAGAACCCGTCCCTGTCCTTTTGCTGCACGTACGACCCGCAGGCTGGTACCGGCTACCAAAAAAACAAAATGCATACAAATCATGAACTACTTTGAAATAAAAATTGCATTCCTATATTCTTTGCTAGGCTACACTGTTTTAGCCAGTATTAGCAACACCAATGCAGCTTCCGGGTGTGTAAATTGCATTTAAATTGCGTTTGGATGAACTAAGAAGATACAAGTCAAGCATAGTGTTGTTGAAATTGGACTTCTTCTTAAAGAACCTGTTTGTTGGTCATGTATTTTACTATACCGGCCCCGATTGACATCTCCAGAAGTGACTTCCTGTTGGGTTTTTCCGTCCCTGATCTTTGTATTCAGGCGAGCGGCGGGATTAACCGACCCGACGCGGGATTATTTCCCCCGCGCCGGATCCTTCTCCGCCTCATCACAACCTCCATCGTTGTCCACGAATTATCCACGAATTACCATCTCATGCCACGTAATCCCACCCCCTCCCTCGCGACCTTTGACCCCCGACCCCCCGCACCTGATGACCAGCATCTGCTGCCGCCATATTGGACCCGGATGAGTGGGATGGATCAGGACGCCGGCACATTAAGATATGAGATTCCGGAAGCCGCATATCTTTTATCGATGCTTTCGCGGTGTGGGGTGGACACACACACACACACACACACACACACACACACACACACGGAGCTCAGTGTCATTTGACTCTGGCCTGTAAGAGGCTTAACATGAGCGGCCACTTCGGCCTGAGCTGATGGGGGGGGGGCAGATGTCTCACACTGGCTCCGCCCCCTTACATCACCTCGGCAACCACACACACACACACACACACACACACACACACACACACACACACACACGCACACACACACATGCATGTACTCTGGATGCCACCAGCCGTGGACAAAGTCGCCCTTGCAGGTGTTGATATCTAGAGTCGCCCATTCACACACACACACACACACACACACACACACACACACACACACACATAGTTGGACTGACGTCATGGCAACGACGGGGAACACCCGTGAAGTTTCGTGTCACAGGTCCTGCAATATGAACAAGATTAAAATTCTAAAAACAAAACTAGAATATTTAAAAAAAAAAAATCAAATTGTTAAAAATGTAAAATTTTCTATCATTTAAACGATTTTTTTTTTTTTTTTTTTTTCTGTGGGTGTCAAATATCCTCCGTTCGTGTTTTAATTTTGGTGAATCAAAAGAAGCGCTTGTTTGTTAGTGTGTTTTAAAAAAAAATTAAAAGCTTATAGTATTGAGTGTCATCGCTGGCTCCGCCCCCAAATGCTGACCCCGCCTCCCAACGCCATATTAAAACCAATATGGCTGCTCTGGAGGCATCCAGGATGGAAGATTTGAAGTTTCCTGGGCTTCCTGTCCGGTCACATGATCCCCCGGTCGCTCGCCGTTCGTGCGCACGTGAGCGCCGGCCCACGCCCGTGCGAGGGCAGCGGCGGCGGTCGGTTTCCTTCCGGAGCCATTTTTCACGTCGCCGTTTTATTTATTTATTTTTTTCCCCGGCGAGAGGAGAGGACGCGCTAATGGGCTAACTGTCCAGAATCCCCGGGATTTATGGCGAGCGGAGCTTCTCCCGGGCGCCGCCGACAAATCACCACCCCCAGGATTCGGGGGAAGAGGGGGGAGGGGGGCAGGAAGTGCAACGGCGGTGATTTTTATTTTTGATGGTTCCCGACCTGGAGGAGGCTATGGACTGACGGAGGAGAATTCAGGATGAGGGGAGAAAGCTACATGCTAGGGAAGGAGGCTACAGGGTGAAGAAGGAGGCTACAGGCTTTGGAAGAAGCTAAAGGCTGAGGGGAGGAGGCTACAGGCTTGGAAAGATTACAAGGTGAAGGAAGGAGGGCTATAGGCTGCAGGAAGGTGGCTAGAAGAGGAGGCTACAGGCTAGGGAAGGAGGCTACAGGCTAGGGAAGGAGGCTACAGGCTAGAGGAGGAGGCTATAGGCTAGGTAAGGAGGGTTACAGGCTAGAAGAGGAGGCTACAAGCTAGAGGAGGAGGGCTACAAGCTAGGGAAGGAGGCTACAGGGTGAGGGGAGGAGGCTACAGGCTAGAGGAGGGGGGCTACAAGCTAGGGAAGGAGGCTAGTGAAGGAAGGAGGACTACAGGCTGAGGGGAGGAGGCTACAGGGTGAAGAAGGAGGCTACAGGCTGGGGAAGGTTACAAGGTGAAGGAAGGAGGGCTACAGGCTGCAGGAAGGAGGCTAGAGGAAGAAGCTACAGGCTAGGAGAGGGGGGTTACAGGCTAGAAGAGGAGGCTACACGCTAGGTAAGGAGTGTTACACGCTAGAAGAGGAGGTTACAGACTAGAAAATGTGGCTATATCCTGAGGGAAGGTGGCTACAGGGTGAAAGAAGGAGGCTACAGGCTCGGAAAGGTCACAAGGTGAAGGAAGGAGGGCTACAGGCTGCAGGAAGGAGGCTAGAGGATGAGGCTTCAGGCCAGGAGAGGGGGGTTACAGGCTAGAAGAGGAGGCTACAGGCTAGGTAAGGAGGGTTACAGGCTAGAAGAGGAGGTTACAGGCTAGAGAACATGGCTATATCCTGAGGGAAGGTGGCTACAGGGTGAAAGAAGGAGGCTACCGGCTAGAGATGGAGGGCTACAAGCTTGGGAAGGTTGGTACCTACTGAGGGAAGGAGGCAACAGGGTAGGGAAGCCGGCCAAAGGCTAGGGACGTAGGGTACTGGCTAGAGAAGGAGGCCACGGACAAGGAAAGGATGCTGAAAGAGGCTACATGCTGAAGACATTAGGCTACAGGCTAGGGAAAGGGGGTACAGGCTAGGGAAGGTAGCTAAAGGAGGAGGCTGGAGGCCAGTAGAGGTGCCTAGAAGTAGATGGGTCATGGACTGCAGGAGGTCCATGAGGAGACCTGCTTCCCCCCTGGACTCCTTGTTCCTTTCACTCCTTCAGTTCACCTCTTGTTGAGTCCTCCTCTTCCTCCTTGATGAAGATCTACACCCGTTAGCGCCTTCCTTCCTGCTCCTCCTGAGATGTTCTGGGAACATCTATGGAAACCAGGTCGAGGTCGTAGCCACGGCGACGCTGACCTGGAACCGAGCCGCCATCTTAGATGTAGTTCTCTTCGTGTGACTGAGACCAGCAGGAGTCATCCGTCAATCGATCGATCGATCGGTCGATCGGCTGAGAAATTCTCCTGGAAATCCAATATTTGGGATTGAAAATGGTAAAATCAGTTCAGCGTCACAAAATAAATAAGTGAGTTAAGGGAAATAAAACTAAAATCAACCAAAAATAACTCAAAAATATTACTAACTCTGAATAAATACAAAACATTTTGGAAAAAAAAAAATCAACCCAAAAAAAAAAACAAACTCAAACATATTAATAAATCTGCGAACAAATACAAAATATTTTCGGAAAAGTAAAACAACCCAAAATACAACAAAAATAATACAAAAAAATTAAGAATAAATAAATTAATTAAATTAGTTAAAATTGTGAGAAAAATAAAAAAATAATAAAATTTAAAAAAAAAAGCTTTGTGACATTTCTGGCATTAAATGAAGATCTGAGGGTCGATCTTAAGACTTGTGTGTGTATGAGTGTGTGTGTGTGTGTGTGTGTGTGTGTGTGTGTGTGTGTGTGTGTGTGTGTGTGTGTCCCACTTCCTGTCTGGAACAGGAAGTGCTGCTGAAATATTGACCAGCGTGCACAGGAGTGTGTCCGCGATGCGTTCACTGACCCGGCAAACCCGTGGGTTTTTTCATACTCCATTTTCTGATTTATTTATTTTTTCCCGATTAACTAATTCACCAGATTCAAAGACTCATGACTTTGGACGGAAAATAAAATGGAATTTTAATTAAAATAAAAATTGAATCATTGCATGAATGCAATTTTGATGTTTCATATTTATAGAAATAAATAATTCATGGCAGGCATTAAACTACATAAACATTGATGACACTTTTGTTTCAAAGCGCTGCTGTTCAGTCATGTAAACACACACACACACACACACACACACACACACACACACACACACACACACACTCCATGTTTGCCTGTCCTCATAAAAGTTGCAGATGCTGGCGCTATATAGGACCTGGGGTTTGGGTGGGGGTGTGTGTGCACGTGGTGTATGTGTGTGTGTGTGTGTGCGCACACGTGGTGTAAATGTGTGTGTGTATGTGCACGTGGTGTCTGTGTGTGTGTGCGCACGTGACACGCCCAATATCCTTTATTTACGCTGTTTGGCTTCGGTTTTGCTCCATTTAGTTGGTGCCGATGTTCTCATGCAGTGGTGTGTGTGTGTGTGTGTGTGTGTGTGTGTGTGTGTGTGTGTGTGTGTGTGAAGGTTTGTAGCGGTTAAACAAGACAGGAATAAATGATTCTCACTGTGTTTTTATTTGTATACATTAACATTATTTTTATTTTAATTTATGATCATTATTTTTATATCTATTTATTGTCATTATTTTATATTAGTAATCAATTATTGATTATGATAATTTGATCTTTTTTTTTGAAATTTTACTTTTATTTTTTTAGATCTTTTTTTTTCTTGTCGTACCTCGATTCCATTGATCTGCTGCCTGGATCTCCAGCTGTTCCAGGAGGATATGATTTTTTTTAAATTATAAAAATATATATATAGTATAAAATATCCCGAAAATCAACAAAATAAAAAATCCTAAAAACATTTTATTTGGAACGACAAAGAATTGAAATGAAAATTTACTCATTAAATTTCTTCAAAAAATGTCAGAAAATTCAGGTTGCATTACCGGGTTGCCATAGAAATCAGTGATTAAATAAATATTTTAATTCGCATTTTAATCAATTATATTCTATTTACATTTTAAAACATTAAAAAATAAAACCTACAAGATGATTTCCTGTCGTTTCAGACAAAACTTGGCTCCGCCCCCTCCCAGCTTGGCTCCTCCCCCAAACCCCAAAATGGTGCCTCCCGTTGGGTTGTACCACTTTGAGGCTAGCTGAGGTTAGCTAACCGCTAACGCCAATTAATTTTTTTTTTTTTTTTAGCGAAGAAACACCCTTGGCCAGTTGCCCCGACCCTTCACACACACACACACACACACACACACACACACATACACACACACGGGTGAGGTGTCGTTGCGCGCTAACAGGCGCTAAGCCGAACCCTGCAGCCTTAAGCCGGGTCACAGCTGTGCAGATTGATATTTATAAAAGCTCTGACCTCGGCTCGTGGCCGCTGGAGGCGGGGCTGGAGGCGGGGCTGGAGGCGGGGCTTAGCGGCGGGAGCCATCAGCTTTACATTCAAACACAAAGGCAGGGAGGAGGTGAGTTGAAGGTGAAGAAGGAAAGAAAGTAAAGGCCTAAACTTCTCATTTGAACATTGTTAAGGCCTTTAAAGGTTTAAGGGAAATGGATGGATGGAGAAGATGAAGAAGAGGAAGAAGAGGAAGAAGAGGAAGAAGAGGAAGAAGAGGAGGATGAGGAAGATAAAGAGGATGAAGAGGGCGGCCATGATGGAACCATCAGGGATGTAAAGAACGAGAAGGAAGTGGAGCGACAACATGTATTTATATAGGTTTTCATCTTCCTCGTCTTCTTGATCCTCCTCTTCCTCTTCTTCTTCCTCTTCTTCTTCTTCCTCTTCTTCTTCTTCCTCTTCTTCTTCTTCTTCCTCTTCTTCCTCTTCTTCCTCTTCCTCCTCCTCTTCTTCCTCTTCCTCGTCTTCTTGATCCTCCTCTTCCTCTTTTTCCTGTTCTTCCTCTTCCTCCTCTTCTTCTTCCTCTTCTTCCTCTTCTTCCTCTTCTTCCTCTTCCTCTTCCTCTTCTTCTTCCTCCCCTTCTTCTTCTCCTTCCTCTTCTTCTTCCTCCTCTTCTTCCTCTTCCTCCTCTTCTTCTTCCTCTTCTTCCTCTCCCTCTTCCTCTTCCTCTTCCTCTTCTTCTTCCTCTTCTTCTTCATCTTCCTCTTCTTCTTCTTCCTCTTCTTCTTCCTCTTCTTCCTCTTCTTCCTCTTCCTCCTCCTCTTCTTCTTCCTCCTCTTCTTCCTCTTCCTCGTCTTCTTGATCCTCCTCTTCCTCTTTTTCCTCTTCTTCCTCTTCCTCCTCTTCTTCTTCCTCTTCTTCCTCTTCTTCCTCTTCCTCCTCTTCTTCTTCCTCTTCTTCCTCTTCCTCTTCTTCTTCCTCCCCTTCTTCTTGTCCTTCCTCTTCTTCTCCTTCCTCTTCTTCTTCCTCCTCTTCTTCCTCTTCCTCTTCCTCTTCCTCTTCCTCTTCTTCTTCCTCCTCTTCTTCTTCTCCTTCCTCTTCTTCTTCCTCCTCTTCTTCCTCTTCCTCTTCTTGCTCTTCTTCCTCTTCTTCTTCCTCTTCTTCCTCCTTCTCTTCTTCTTTCTCCTCTTTTTGCTGTTATTCCTCCTCTTCTTCCTCTTCTTCTTCCTCCTCCATCCATGTTCTCCAGATGACCAGGACCAGTGATATGTGATGAGTCAAATCTTTCCTTATCGATCCTTCAGCAGTCAGACAGGAAGAAGACCCTCCTCTTCTTCTTCTTCTTCTTCATCTTCATCTTCTAGATTGTATTTATTTTCACTTCAGGGTAAAAAGTCCAGGTCTTCTGGGAGGCCGGGACGGCGGCTTCATCAAATATTGACGTTCTCGTGCGCGGCTGCTGCCTTCTCACGTGTCCCGGAAACCCCCGGAAAAGAAAAAAAAAAGTTGTTCTTCTTCTTTTGGGTCTTGAGGGCAACATGGCGTCCCGGATTATTCTTGGCGTTATTACATGTTTATTACATCGGTGTTATTGCACAGTTATAAACTACAAAAATGGCCGCCCCCTCTTTTTTTTTTTTTTTAATATTTTTTTTCAAGTTTTATTTGCTTCCCTGTTCTGCTGCTGCTCTTCCAACTCCAACATCTGGACTCGTACCTGGAAGAGCTTGAAGAGTGACCTCCAGGATGGTTGTCATGGGATGTTCTCCACGTTCTCCATCTTCCACCGTTCCAAAAAAAACTTCTGCAGTGTCACCGACAACTCCAAATTGTCCATGAGTGTGAATGGTTGGATGAGATAAAACCCAACGAGGTGCTTCAATGGAACTTCCCCCAACGAGTATCTACCATCAAAATGAAGTATTTCAGTACTTCAACGCCCCAGTACTTTAGTACTTCTTTGTTTTAACTTTAAGTCGAAGTACTACTGCATCTTCTCCCCCCACCCCAGATTTGACTGTAAGCAAGGTTACTGCTGTGTACTCTCACCACAGTCTGCGTGCTAAAGGTGCCGTGACTTGTATGCTCCTGCACGTGTCAGCTGGGGTTCTCCCGCAAGGAACCGACCCCGAGCTACGCAGCTGCGCGCCATCTGTCCGGGGCGGCGGGAGGCGGCGGGGGGTTCCAGTTCTCCGTCCTCGGGGACGGGGGAACGCCGTTTGTGTTCTCCCTTCACGCACTTCGGGTTCATTACAGATTACTGCCTCTCCGACGGGTTCCTCCCCCCCTGCGGAGAACGTCGTAGAACCGTGTTTGTTCAAACCTCCGTCTGCCGGAACTAATGTCCACCAGCAGCCGGGGAAGTCGGCTTGCAGCTGGAGGTTAATGTTCCCTCGGCGATGGGTTTCCTCTTCATCCCAGCGTTCTCCGGACCTAATGTTCCGTGTTCTCGCTCGGCGTGATGTTCCTTTTGTTTCTGCGTTTTCTACGAATCGTGTTCCCTCGTCAGCAAACGCTATGCTCCCGTGAAACTCCGCCGTTCCTTATCCGATATTCTCTTAAGCCTACCTTCCGTTCATTTCACACTATGTTCCCTCAGTTCCTGGGTTCCTTCACTCCAGTGGTCCTTCTCTGCTCCTAAGAAACCCCCATGTTCTCCCAACTCCGTTTTCCCTTTGGCCTTAGTTCCCGTAGCCCGACCTTCTCTTTTGTCTGTGTTCCTTCAACTCTAAGTTCCCTCAGCATTGTTCCGCAGTGTCTTTCCTCCGTTCCTTCGCTCCTCCACTCCTGTGTTCCACTGTTTTGAAGGAATGTTCCCTAAACTCCCTAAATGTAATCAATCGTAGAACCCCTTCAAGTTCCCTAAGCACTGCTCACTGGTTCCTTAGGTGCCTTCAGCATCGGGTTCCTCTGTTCCTGTGTTTCACTGTTCTGAGGGAACCCGTAAAATTCCCAAAATGTAATCTAAAGTAGAACCTCAGCACTTTGTTTCCTCAGGCCTTTGTCCTCCTGTGCCAGTGTTCCTTTAACTCTAAGTCCCCTCGGCATTGTTCCCTGCTTCCTTAGGTGCCTAGAGCCTTCAGCATTGGGTTCATCTATCCCCAGGTTCCTTCACTCCTGTGTTCCACCTCCACCTTTCTGAAGGAACGCTCCCGAAACCCATCTATGTTCTCCCGGGCTGCTCCTGATCCTTATCTCACCCAAGCTCCCTCAGTCTTGTCGAACCTCAGCACTTTGTTCCCTTAGGCCTGCCTTCTCCTTCACCTCCTTGATGCCTTTCCTTCAGCCTCGAGTTCACCAAGGTCACCAACCTTTTTGGAGCCGAGGGCTACTTCTTGGGTACCGATGAATGCAAAGGGCTACCACTTTGGAGGTCGGACTTGTTTCCAGGGAGAGTTGGACTCCACCAGGGCTGCCCTTTGTCACCGATTCTGCTCATAACTTTTATGGACAGAATTTCCAGGCGCAGCCTTGGCGACGAGGGGATCCGGTTCAGTGGCCTCACGATTGAGTCTCTGCTTTTTGCAGATGATGTGGTTTCGTTGGCTTCATCGGTCCACGATCTCCGGCTCTCACTGGAGCGGTTCGCAGCAAGGATGAGAATCAGCACCTCCAAATCCAAGACCACGGTGCTCAACCGGAAACTAGTGGAGTGGCCACCCCGGGTCGGGGAAGAGGCCCTGCCCCCAAGTGCAGGAGTACAAGTACCGTACCGGTCTGTCGTGGTGAAGAAGGCGCCGAGCCAGAAGGCAAAGCTCTCAATTTACCGGTGGATCTACGTTCCCACCCTCACCTATGATCATGAGTTGTGACCGAAAGGACGAGATACAAGCGGCCGACATGAGTTGTCTCCGCAGGGTGGCCGGACTCTACCTTAGAGATAGGGTGAGAAGTTCAGTCATCCGGGAGGAGCTCAGGTGAGGTGGTCAGGATGCCTCCTGGACACTTCCTGGTGGAGGTCTGTCTGGGAGGAGGCCCCGGAGAAGACCCAGGGTATGCTTGAGAGACTTGTATGCCGGTCCGGCCAAGTTTCCGTACACAGCCGACACTCTTCTCGGACATTGGAGGGACCGGAGCTTACATCTGTTCCATATATCTCGTCTATAAGCACAGTTTTTGTAATTATCATTGTTGCTTTTTGAAAACTTGCCCATCTGAAAATGCCTTTTTTTTTTAATCCGCTAAATGAAGCTTCGGTTGCTGTTTGCACAAACCCGCCTTGAACTCGTGAGCTTTTTCCGCTCGTAGCGCGCCGCCGGGCGGGCAGTTAGCATGGTAGCTTGCGCGCCACGTTCGGAAATATCTCTCCACAGTCGCCTTGCAAATGAGACACAAGCAGGAATCTTTCACAGTCATAAAAAAGAATTCTGGCTTTTTCCGCCGCGTCTTTGGGGATAAATCATCTCTTCACCTTCACTGCGCCCGCAAGCTAGTCTCCACGACAACGGTTGCTGTAGAGACCAGCTAGTTCTAATTTAATATGAAACATTTTTTAAAGTTCTTTTCAATTGTCACGGTCCTTGTGGGCACCAAGTTGGGGACCCCTGCTCTACTTTACATTACGTTACATTCCAGTCATTTGGCAGACGCTTTTATCCAAAGCGACTTACAAGAAGTGCAATTCAGTCGCCGAAGATCTGAAGTACCAGTAGTTGGAAGTCAGAAGTGACATACAACCATTTCATGGCTTTTTTTTCCCGGGGGGGGTTGGGGACCTCGAGTGATTGATAGGGTAGTGCTTGGTGAAGAGGTATGTTTTCAGCTCACGGCGTTAAAGAACAGCAACCCCGCTGTTCTTTAACTTTTTTTGGGAGTTCGTTGCACCACCGAGGGGGCCGAGACCGAGAAGAGCCGAGAACGGTTGGATCGGCAGCCGGGGGCTCTGAGAGACGGGGTGGACGGTCGACTTGAGGTGGCGGATCGAAGGGGACGGGTAGGGATATGTAGCTTTAGATAAGACGGGACTGTCCCATTCACCGCCTGGTAGGCGAGCACCAGGGACTTGTACTTGATGCGAGTGGCTACCGGAAGCCAGTGAAGGGACATACTCCTTCATCCCACTGCTCTCTAGAAATCCTCCCAAAATCTTCTGCGCTCCCTGCACCTCCTTATCTCAGCCCAGCTTTGAGTTCCTCAGCACTTTGTTGCCTTTGCCAGTGTTCCTTTAGCTCCAAGTTCCCTCACCATTGTGCCCTTGCGCCTTTCCTTTCAGCTTTGAGTTCTCTGTCCCTTTGTTTCTTCACTTCTGCACTCCTTCTCCCCAAAGGTTCTTCAGTCCTATGTTCCCATCGTCCCCTTCTTACCTTAGTTGCTCCCATAATCTCCAGTGTTCCCCTCTGGAACTGGTCCTTCAGTCCACAGTAGAAGCAGTGCTTGAAGAAGAAGGACCTTGCAAGCATACCCGTAGTTCCCTTTGGAGAGGCTTTTATTTTGGTAGGACTCGTAAGGAACTGGACCTTTTTCAGAAGAGTCCTTCATCTTCTGCTGAACTTCAGCAGTTCCAAGTTTCTCTGGAGTTGCCAGAGTACTTTTTATGTACTTTAACTACTTTCTTGTGCAGTTCCCTCTTTTTTTTCTGTTCCTAATATAGTTTTTTTTCTGTCGTACCATAAGTACTAACCTAGTAGTTTCTGTGTTGCTTGTGAAGGATTTTCCCTGCAGTTTTATCTACCATCATTTCTGGATTATAAGCCGCTACTTTTTCCCACGTTTTGAACACTGAGGCTTAAAAAATCACGGACTAATTTATGGATTTTTTTGTTTTTTTGCCGCTAACAAGCTTCACACTGCTTTTTTTTCCCCGTATTTTTTTCAATTAAAAGTTTCAAATAATAATTCAGTGTAAATTTCTCCTGTTACAACGTGGAAACCTGCGGCTTATAGAAAAGTGTGGCCTAGAAATGACAACAGATTTATTTGGTTATTTATATTTAAGCAGGTTCTGATGTAGTTTTACATGTAGCTTCCAAAGTATTTCCCTGCAGTTTTTAAAATATTTCCTTGCAGTTTCTGAAGTATTTTCTTGTAGTTTTTAAAATATTTTTCTGTATACTTTCTAAAGTATTACCCTGTACTTTCTAAAGTATTTCTCTGTAGTTTTTAAAGTATTACCCTGTACTTTCTAAATTATTTCCGTGTACTTTCTAAAGTATTACCATGTACTTTTTAAAGTATTTCTCTGTTCTTTCGAAAGTATTTCCTGTACTTTCTAAAGTATTTCTCTGTAGTTTTTGAAGTATTTCCTTGTACTTTTGTACTTTCCGAAGTATTTCCCTGTACCTTCTTGGCCAGTTAAGATTTCCTGTCCAGTTTCTGGTAATTTTGTACGTCTGCATTTTTTAATGCTATTTTAATTCATTTTCTTATATTATATTTATGTTTTTTTATAATTTATTTATCATTGATTTTCTAATTCATTTTAGTTTTATTCCAATTATATCCTTCCTTTTCATTTGATTTTCTTTTCTTTTTATTGCCTTTCAGACACCGATCTTCCCTTTTTCTTGCATCTCGGCTTCAAAAAAAAAAAAAAAACCCTCCGTGTCGCAGCGGGGCGACACACACACACACACACACACACACACACACACACACACACACACACACACACACACACACACATGCATGGAAGCCGGAGGTTTCCCGCCTTAATCACTGATCAGAGATGTGAAGCCTGAACACCTGCTCTTTCCTCTCGGCCTCATTCACTCTGAGATAATTCCTGCTTCCCCCTCCTGCTTCCCCCTCCTGCTTCCCCCTCCTGCTTCCCCCTCCTGCTTCCCCCTCGGCTCCCCTCCCCCGCCGTGGTATTTACAGCAGGACGTGCACAAAAAAAAAAACCTCGCCGTTTGTTTACGTGCGTCGGCCGAAGCGCTAAGATAATCCAGGTGTAATGGATGCAGTACTCCTGTACACAGAGTACTTGTGGTAGTACTTCACCGAGTGTTGTACTACACAGGGGTAGTACTCCTTCATGCATAGTACTCTTCTGTAGTAGTATTTCCACATGTAGTATTACCGAGTTGTCGTATTCCTCCAGGTGTTGTACTGCTTAGTATTTGTTTACATTCAGTTTCAATCGGCGTCAGGTCTCCTGTGATTGGACGGCAGAGGTCATGTGACCCCGCGATGCCTTCAGGGTCTGCAGAGCTCCATCTTCTTTAGGGAGGTCTATTTTTAGAAACAGGAAGTCCTTAAAAGAGCCTAATCCTGCACCCGCCGCAGGTCGGGAACCCGGGATTATTCGGTTAAAGGCAGATTATGGGCGCCGTTTCAAACATGGCGACGGACGGCGTGGTCGCATGGTCGCCATGACGACACCTTCACCTTCCCCCGCACGGGGCGGCGAATTCTGGGGCGGAGAACCGGTCGGAACCGGATGCTGATGTCCAACTGCGGGCGCAGATTCCACACACACACACACACACACACACACACACGCAGAGGCCTTCTATCTGTTTTTGTAGTTCTCAGCAATGCCGCCATGATGGATGTAGTCATTAGTCATCCAGCCTCCAGCCCAGGCACGATTAGGCCGCCCTCCCTGGGGGTTGAAGGCCAGGACACACACACACACACACACATACACACGCACACACACACACTTCATTCACTCATCCGTTCACACGTCCGTCTGGCTCCTGTGAGGGGGCGGAGCCAAAAACCAGGACATGGGGATAGTTGTTTACAAACCACATATTTTTTGCTCTACTTCCTACACACACACACACACACACACACACACACACACACACACACACACACGGGGCTGCCATGACACGGCTGCTGGTCGACCGGTCATCGCTGTAACGAGACGGCGGCGCCCGCCACAACTCCCGCCTGTCAAACATGGCCGCCGCCGCCGCCGCCGGGTGGTTACCGTAACGACCCTAATAGGGCGCCGGCGCGGGATTGGCCGAGGGAAATGAGCTAATTATGAGCGAGGAGATCAAAAGAGCCCGTGTGTTTTGTTACTATAAATAGATAAGTAAATAAATAAATCGGTGTCGCCACGGTGACAGCCCCCCCCCGCTTCCTGTTAAACCTCGACGCCGAGACGGCGCGGCGAGGATTCTCCCGGCGCCGCCGAACGCATCGTGGAGAGGAAGTTTGAGAATGAGGAAGGATGGAGGGATGGAGGGATGGAGGGATGGAGGTGGAGAGAGAAAGAGGATGAAACAGAGATGCTAAGCAGCTTTGAGGAAGGGGGGGCTTATCTGGTGGATGCTAACCCATTTCACTGCTGCACACACACACACACACACACACACAATAGACGGCAGGAAATTGTGAGTGAAAGCCTAGACAACCCATTTTATTCATTTGTTTTTTTTTTTCGTTTGAAAAGCGACCGAAAAGAGAGAAAAGCATGCCGCGTGGCGGCGACGTCACGCCGCGGCGATGTCATGCGATGGTGTTGTCGCGCGGCGGCGGCGGCAGCATCGTCCTGTGGCGAGGTCAGGTGACAGCGAAGTCGTGCGATGGTGATATCTACCGATGGAGAGGTCATGCTAACGGCGACGTCATGCTAGTGCAATGATGAGTTCATGCGATGGCGAGGTTGTGCAGTGGCTACGTCTGCTAACGGCTACATCATGCTAATGCAATGCGATGTGATGTAATCCGATGGCGCCGTCATGTGATGGTGACCTCATGCCGTGGCGAGATCATGCGATGGCGAGTTTATGCTATCAGAAGCTAATGCTAATGCAATGGCGACTTCTTGCAATGGTGACGTCATTTGATGGCAACGTCATCCAATGGCGAGGTCATGCTCATGCTAATACAGTGATGGTGACCTCATGCCGTGGTGAGATCATGCGATGGCGAGTTTATGCTATCAGAAGCTAATGCTAATGCAATGGCAACTTCTTGCAATGGTGACGTCATTTGATGACGAGGTCATGCTCATGCTAATACAGTGACAACTTCTTGTCATGGTGACGTAATTTGATAGCAACATCCTCCAATGGCAAGGTCATGCTATCAGCTATCTAATGCTAATGCAACGGTGACTTCATGCAGTGGTGAGGTCATGCTATCAACGATCTCACGCTAATATAGTGACAACTTCTTGTAACGGTGTGATGGTGACATCATGCTAATGGAGACCCCGTGCTAATGCAAAGGCTACTCCTAGCCATGGTGAGGTCATGCGACTGTGAAGTTGTGTGATGATGACATCATGCTAATGGCGATATCTACAGATGGAGAGGTCATGCTAACGGCGACATCGTGCTAGTGCAATGACGACTTCATGCTATCTGCTTTCTGCATGGGCGATGCCACGTCATGGAGAGGTAATGCTAACGTCATGGAGAGGTAATGCTAATGCAGTGACAACTTCTTGCAATTGTAACGTCAATTAAACGACGATGTGCGATGGTGACATCATGGAATGGCGAGGTCATGCTTATAGCGACTTTTTGCAATGGCGAGGTCACGCCATGCCGATGTCATGCTATCCGGGACATTATGCTAATGTAGTGACAGCGTCTTGCAATGGTGAAAACATTCGACAGCAACACCGTCTGATGGCAAAGTCGTGCGATGGCGAGGTCATGCTATTGGCGGCCTCATGCTACTGCGATGACTTCTTGCAATAGTCTTGTCATCCAAAGGTAAAGTCGTGCGATGGTGACATCATAGAACGGTGAGGTCATGCTATCTGAAAAGTCATGCTAATGCAGTGACAACGTCTCGCAATGGCGATGGCTAAGTCATGCTAGCGACGACCTCATGCTAAAGCAGTGACTTCTTGCAATGGTGTCATCGTCCGATGATGAAATCGTGCAATGGTGAGGTCATGCTATCGGAGAAGTCATGCTAATGGCGATGTCATGCTAATGGCGATGTCATGCTAATGGCGACGTCATGCTAATGGCGACGTCATGCTAATGGCGACGTCATGCTAATTCCATGGCATGTTTTCCCCCTGCTGACATCCTGCTTGCTTTGTAAATACTGCAGGAGTGAAACGAAACACACACACACACACACACGCACACACACACACACACACACACGCACACACACACACTAAGCCCCAGGCTCTGAACGGTCCGTACGGCAGGTGTTCAAGTCGAACCCTCAGGTTCTTCTCGGGTTCTTGCAGCTCACTGACCTTCAGGTCCAGGACATGAAGATGTGAAAATCAGAATCCAAGCAGTCATAATTTTAAGCAACATCAAAAAACAAAGAATAAAAATAATAAAAATAAAAAAAAAGATTCATTTTATTAGAGAAATTTATGGAACCCAAGAGAGATTCACTCTGGAAGGCTCCTCTCTAAATAATAAATGAATAAAAAAAATAAAAACAAACATCCATAAAGCAAATCCGTTTTTTACAACAAAAAAAAAAAAAAAAAAAAATGCTTAAATTAAAATAAATTATTTGACTGGATGTAATACCAGGACAAAAACAAACAAACAAATAAAGAAATAAAACCAGCTAAATGGAAAGACTGGAATAACAGGGATGACCAAAATATTAGGAACATTTAACCTCATCACTTGGATGTGTCTTCAAACGAGAAATAAATGAATAATTTAATAGACATTGGTCATAATGTCATTTTGAAATGTTACTTGATTAAAAAAAATGATATAATATATGGTTTCCCGGGCTATCAGCAGAAGACAAACATGATTATACAAATAGATAAACAAATAAAAAGCATGAAATAGAATAAGCATAAAAATTAGGAATACTTAACTTTATCACTTAGACGTGAAAAAATAATTTCATTTGGAAATAAATTGGTGGAGGTGAATAAATTAATGAATAATTTTAAATAAATTAGCATGAAATAAATTAAATCCATAAGCACACAATAAATAAGTTAGCAATGAATACATAAAATAAATAATGAAACAACTTTTAGATAAAATTGCAATAAATAAATTAAATCTTCTGATTGGGGGGGTCAGAGCGGCAGCTAATAACATTTTTTCTTCTTTTTTAGTAGGAAGGGGGGGGTCAATCGCCACTTTTCACCACCAGGGGGCGCCAAAGCGTAGCTTAGCATGATTTCAAAAGAAAACCCAGCATAGCCTGTTAGCATCCGTGTTGCTAACTCCAAGCTAAACGCTCCCCACATACCTGTATATCTTGCGCGCGGCGCGTCCGCCATGTTTGTTATCGTCACAATAGATGTGTTGCCTAGCAACCACGGCGACGTATGCCCCCTGCTGGCCGCCGTGCAGAACGCAGGCTGCAGCCTTTTTTTCCCCGCATACATAATCACGCCGTTGCATTCTATACATTAATATTAAATACACGCCTTGCTCTGAAAATGTGTAGGGGGTCGGCGCCGCTTTCGCATCAGATCCAATTTTAATTCGTTTAATTTCGGCGAGGCGGCCGCCGCTCGGATGACTTTAATTACATCGCTGTCAAACGAAGTTATGTAGCATATGCATTTTTTTTTTTTCTGGAAAAATAAAATAAAACCTATATAGAGGAGGGAGGGGATCATTTGATTGGAAAAGAAAGAAAAAAAAAACATTCAGGATTTAAAAACTGCAGGGGAAAAAAAAAAAAAAAAAAAATCAGGATTAAAAAGTGTGCAGAGGGGGAGGAAAAACAAAAAACAAACAAAAAAAAAAAAAAAAGAAGGAATAGATCAATTTTAACTCGCCGGTGCAATGGGGTTGCACGTGCACGCAGGTTTGCACGTGCACGTAAATTTTTTATTTTTTTATTTTTCTATATTCCCATCCCCGAGCGTCCCTCGGGTATAAATATTTAAAGGAGCGTATTTCACCTGCCGTTGTTTACAGCAGATGTGAGAGCGGCGGCGGCGGCGGCGGCGAGGGGGAAGCAGGGGAGGGGGTGACGGTGGGCGGAGGAGGGCGGGCGCGCCGTCGCATAAATTTAATGAATGAAAACATTTGAGATAGCATTGCTAAAATAAACCCCACGCACACACTCAGGAAGCAATAAGAGATATGGCTGACTGCAGGCCATTACTCCCACAGAGCCAAGAGGCCGCTTGACTGGGGGCTAATGGATCGAACCATTACGCCTCCCCCGCCCGGACCGGCCTCGCCGTTAGATAACCAATCAATGGCGAGTTTATATTGCAGCCCGTGCGGAAAATACCAGGTTTTTTTTCGCGAGTAGCCGTCAAATGCAGCTCAATGGAAGTCGGCGTGTGTGTGTGTGTCGTCGTGTGTTTGCGTGGCGATGAAAGCCGGAAAAGAGAACGGTTGTTGTCGCTTTCCTCGGTCGGATTGGTGTTTTTGATTTTTTTCATTAAATTTTTTTATTGTTCTTATTTTTTCAATTTTTATTGATTCCTGTTTTTTTTTTCGGTTTTTATTGATTTTTATTCTTTTTTTCTATTTTATAGATTCTTATTTTTTCCATTTTTTTTCTATTTTTAATGTTTCTCTTTTTTTTCTATTTTTAATGTTTCTCTTTTTTTTCTATTTTTATTGATTCTTATTTTTTTTCTATTTTTATCGATTCTTATTTTTTTCTATTTTTATTGATTCTTATTTTTTCTATTTTTATTGTTTCTCTTTTTTCTATTTTTATTGATTCTTATTTTTTTTCTATTTTTGTTGATTCCTATTTTTCTATTTTTGTTGATCCTTATTCTTTTTTTCTATTTTTATTGTTCTTATTTGTTGTCTATTTTTATTGATTCTTATTTTTTTCTATTTTTATTGATTCTTTCATTTTCTATTTTATTGATTCTTATTTTATTTCTATTTTTATTGATTCTTATTTCTTGTCTATTTTTATTGATTCTCATTTTTTTC
>NC_141285.1:27065178-27075178 GCF_037954325.1 Fistularia commersonii
CTTTTAGTCCCTCTTTTAGTCCCCATTTAACATTTTAGCTCCCTTTTTACTCCCCTTTTACCCCTTTTAGTCCCCTTTTTACTCCCCTTTTACCCCTTTTAGCTCCCTTTAAACCCCTTTTAGTCCCTCCTTTAGTCCCCATTTCACATTTTAGCTCCCTTTTTACTCCCCTTTTACCCCTTTTAGTCCCTCTTTTAGTCCCCATTTTACATTTCAGCTCCCTTTTTACTCCCCTTTTACCCCTTTTAGTCCCCTTTTTACTCCCCTTTTACCCCTTTTAGCTCCCTTTTAACCCCTTTTAGTCCCTCCTTTAGTCCCCATTTTACATTTAAGCTCCCTTTTTACCCCTTTTAGTCCCTCTTTTAGTCCCCATTTTACATTTTAGCTCCCTTTTTACACCCCTTTTACCCCTTTTAGTCCCCTTTTTACTCCCCTTTTACCCCTTTTAGCTCCCTTTTAACCCCTTTTAGTCCCTCTTTCAGTCCCCATTTTACATTTCAGCTCCCTTTTTACTCCCCTTTTACCCCTTTTAGTCCCCTTTTTACTCCCCTTTTACCCCTTTTAGCTCCCTTTTAACCCCTTTTAGTCCCTCTTTTAGTCCCCTTTTTACATTTTAGCTCCCTTTTTACTCCTGCTTAACTCCGCTTTACCCCTCCTTTACTCCTCTTTTATTTCCCCTTTACTCCCCATTTACTCCCCCTTTTACCCCCCTTTGCCCCCCTTTTCTCCCTATTTACAACCCCTTCACCCCCCTTTTATCCCCCATATACACCCCTTTACTCCCCCTTTACCCCAAATTTTTCACCCCCTTCACCCCCCTTTTACCCCCCCCCGGGGCAGAAGGTGCTGCAGGCTTCCAGGGAGGTGACCTTTTCCCAACAAGAGGAGCAGCTTCTCTGGAATCAATGCAGCCAGCGTGTGTGTGTGTGTGTGTGTGTGTGTGTGTGTGTGTGTGTGTGTGTGTGTGTGTGTGTGTGTGTTTTGAAATTTTCCGGCAACCTTGTTCTAAATTTAACCTATTTTCTTTTTATATTTATTCATTTTAAATTGATTTACTTTCATTTAAAACTTTTATTTTTACAATAATTGATTTCTATAGTTTATTTTCCTGTTTTTGTTTGCAATTTTTCAATCATAACCACTTGAAATTGTTAATATTTCCCCCTAAAAATCAATAGATAACCTGATGGATAAATTGGTCAGTAAGAAAAAAAAGTAAATAAAAAGGTTTCGATTTTATTTTACTATCTTTCAATATTAACCACTATAAATCATTACACCTCCCCAAAAATGATCAATAATAATTATATGATTATATATAATAATAGTAAAAACAATTAATAACCTGATCAATAAATCGTTAAATAAGTTAAAAAAATTCTTTGAATGTTAATAAATGGATTGTTATAATACATTCATAAACATTGTCTAATATTAATTTATTTTCCTGATTTTTATTTTACTATATTTTCAATATTATATCATTACTTCCCCCAAGGTTATAAATAATAATTATATCATATTTATAATAATAAAGATAATTAATAAATAACCTGATCAATACATTTTATTTTATTTAAAAATATGTCATTCAATTTATAATAATAACACAGTCTAATGACAGGAAGCCAATAAATAAAATGTAAATAATGAATTCCACATTAGTAAAGTACAATGTAACAGGAAATGATAAATCTGTAATAACACATGAATAAGCCCAGAGACTTTTATGTTTTGTTTTTTTTTTAATTATTATTTCATGATCAATAAATGATCAATAAACACGGCGTGCAGAGGTTTGGGGGTTCGGCGGGTCGTCACGGCGCCAAACGCTCCTCCGGGACGTCGTTGACAGGCGGTGCGTTCGAGGACCCGCCTGAGTGATTTGTCAGGAGTGGGACTTGTCAGCGCCGCCATGAATATTCCCGGCGTGAAGCGGCGTCCTCGGAGGGCCGGGCGCCGGGGGGGGGCTTCGGGGGTCGGAGGTCGGCGGTTGTCGTGGTGACGGGCGATGGGATTTGCAGCTGACAGATGACTTTGCTAGCGAGGGGAGGTTTGACGCCGCCGCCATCTTGAAAAGTGTCCGGACATTTGTTTACTTTATTGTCGCTATGATCCGCGCCGTGTTAGCCGTCCGTGTTGGGTTGTTGTTAGCTTTCTTGCTATCGCTGATCTCTAATCGTTTCCGGATGCTAAGTTAGCAACGTTTGCGATGTTGTCTTTGCTACGTTAGCTATCTCTGCTAGGTTGCCACAGTTGTGTTATGAGTCTTATAGCTGCAATTAGCAATCATTATTGGGTCACTGCTGCAATTAGCTTATAGCTGCAATTAGCAATCATTATTGGGTCGCTGCTGCCCCGTTAGCAATATTTCTTAAGCTATTAATGCTACACTAGCATTATTTATAAGATAATTGTTGCTATGTTACCAGTGTTTGTCGTTTGCCAGCGCTACCTCAGCAATTGTGGGTGGGGGTGTTGGTACGCTAGCAACCGTTTGGCTCTTGTTGCTACGTTAGCCACTTCTGTTTTGTGGCTCTTTTTGCTACATTAGTCACTTCTGTTTTGTGGCTCTTTTTGCTACATTAGCCACTTCTGTTTTGTGGCTGTTGCTGTTGGAAATCTTTATGAGCTTGTTGTAGCTGCATTTAGCAATCAGCGTCTGTTGTTATGTTAGCGATATTTCTCATGCTATAATTGTTATGTAAACAATGTTTGTGAGGCTCTCGATGCAGCATTAGCAATGCTTGTGAGTTAGCTGTTGGTACATTAGCAGTCTCAGTAGTTTGTTGCTACTGTGTGTTTTTTGCGACATTGTTATTGGTGTTAGCGTGTTCTTTAGGTTTAGCAATTTTCAGCTGGGGGCTAGCAACGTTTAGTTGTTGCTACGCTAGCCTTTTTTGTATACTCTTAGCCATTAGCGAGATTAATATTGCTTTTAGCACCTCTTTTTAGATTGCTGACGCTACATTAGCATTTTTCTCCACGGGTTTGTCGCAACATTAGCGACCTTCCTGCCATCAAAGTTTGCCAAGTCCTTTAAAATTAATAATCTGCGTTTTTGAGAGTACTCCACACATTAATGTAACTAGTTACTTTGAACTTTAAGCTACTTTGTAACAGAAATAGCTCTTCACGACCAACCGACCTTGGAAATGAAGTTTTTTGTCGGTACTAAGTAGCGGAACCTTGTTGGTCCCCTTGACGGATGGGAACCAGAGTCCCTTTGCTTCGACCCGGAATGCTAGCGATGCGACAACGGGGGTCCTTCTTACTTTCCTCCGTCGAGTCCTTCCAGGGACCATCCATTGTTTCCCTTTCGGTTCCTTTTCGGAGGCGGGGGGTAGAACCCGCCCGCCTTGATCGATGGCTCCGCGCCGTCGCGGAGGACAAGATGGAGTGCGACAATTAAAACGGCTTTTGACAAATTAACTCGGAGAGTGAGTTCACCGAGGAGAACCGACCCGCCTGGATTTATAACGCGGCATGTAAATTACGATGGATGACGACGACATCTTCGACTCTTCGCGGAGGAGTCGGGTTCGCCCTCGCCGTGTTCCCGCCGCATATTCAGCCATGACGTAGTCTACCTTCTGGCTTCCTTCATGACTCAATGCGATCAACATTGCTAACCGTGCTAAATGGTTAGTGGAGCCAATCAAAGGAGCTCAGAGTGAGATGCAGTACCCAAACGGCGGCTAAAGTGGCGCTAACGTGCAACAAATGGTCCGACAAGGTCGGTGTTGAATGAAGCCAACTCAGCTACGCAGGGACGTCTCGAGAGACGTACCTTGTAAAGAGAGGTAGTTCCCATGCTAGCAGCTAGCCTTTTGCTAACCATGCTAAACTGTGTGAGTGAGATGCAGCACCCAAAAGGCATCCAACGTGCGACAAATGATCCGACAAGGAGGAAGGTCATTCTGGAAAGAGTCAAACGTACCTTGTAAAGAGAGGTAGCGCTCATGCTAGCAGTTAGCCTACTATGCACGTGCATGGAGTTGTCTTGGTGCTGGAGGAAGCAGAGATGAAGATGTGGAGTTTTGGGAGTGAGGAAGACTGAGAGGATCGGGAACGAGTCCATCAGAAGGGACGACACGTGGTAGATGGAGGAGGGATGGTGAAGATCTGGGCAGAAGGATGCCGGGGTTGGAGGTCTGGAGGAAGACCAGGGAGGAGGTTCATGGATGGAGGGATGGAGGACAGGTTGTTGTGAGGGAAGAGAGGTTGGGATGGAGGCAGATGATTGTCCGTGGAGACCCCTGAAGGGTAGAAGCTAGAAGAAGAAGAACATCAGGCGACTTCTTTGTCATTTCTCCGTCGCTAACTAGCCGGCTAGCTGCTTTCACTGCAGAGTGCCAAATTGATTTGTTTTAGCGTGTACCATCTAAGTTCCTCCCGGTTCTCCGGAGGTCGACATGCGGCGTCTCCGTGACGGCGCCCGGAAAGGAAAGGGTCCCGGGCTCGGGGATTAGGCTACGACCTGGATCCACTCTCAGAGAAGAAGCAGCATGCTAATGAGTGGAAGCCGGTTGTTGTTCTCATCTTATCCCAACCCCCCCCCCTCAATTCTGGAAATGATTTCGCTCATTAGCGGGAAAGCACGACCGCGGGGGCGTCATGTGACCCCCACCTGACCTCCTTCCATTTCGACCCCTCGGAGTGTTTTTGTTTTTTTTCTTACGATGTATAATTACCGTCGCGCCGCTTCCCCCTCCGAGTGGGGGTGGGAAAATAAATATAAAAATGGCGATAATGAACAAACCGCTAGCTGGAAAACACGCCGCCTTCACCGCCGCCGCCGCCCCTCCCCCTCCCACAGCAACGCCAATGGACGAAGCGGTTTGATTCCCCGCCGTGGCGGAGGTCCCGCCGGCGCCGGCGCCTCTTTGATGGAGCCACTTTTTCTGGAGCTTAATGATCAATTCTTGAGACGCAATTAGACAACCTGTCAGCGCGGCCGCAAGTGTGTGTGTGTGTGTGTGTGTGTGTGTGTGTGTCGCTCACCAACCCCCCGCTCTTCGGCTGTAATTACCGCCGGTGTTGCTGAGGGGGTCCGGCACAAACAGCCTGAGACGGCGGCGGCGGCGGTAATTGGTCAGAGTCGACCTGCAGAAGAACGCAACAATGGGATCTGGAGATTAAAAAAAAAAAATAAGCGAAAGAAAACACACAATTGTGTCCTGAAGCCTAGCAGGTGGCTCATGATGCTAAGCTAGCAGCTGTAACAATAGCCTTTATGGTATGTTACTGGCATCAATCCGTCCACGTGCAACCGGAGCGCTAACGGCTACGACACCTGCAGCTTTCGTCGATCTGATTGTTTGAGGCGTGTTGCTAAGCTACCTCCAGTGCTAAGCTACCTCCAGTGCTGGTGAATGTTACCTGCGGTGGTGCCTTCATCTGGAACATCTGTTCACGTTAGTGCGCATTAGCAGCTACTGATTTGTTGCCTTCACCTCGCCAGGTGTATATGTTGTGTTGCTAAGCTAGCATCACTGATGGTGAACATGATAGCAATAGCGCTAGCGGTAGATTCAAAGAGGAGTGTGTCTGATTTGTCCATCGTGTTCAAATATAGTAGGATCTCATTCATGTCTAGATAGGGCTAGCTTTGCATGGCTCTCAGCTAGCAAAACTTTGTGGATGCGCTGCTAAGCTAACTTCCATAATGTCAAATGTGTCCCGCAGTGGTGCCTTCATCTGGAACATCTGTTCACGTTGGTGCGCAATTAGCAGCTACTGATTTGTTGCCTTCACCTCGCCAGGTGTTTATGTTGTGTTGCTAAGCTAGCACCAGTGCTGGTGAACGTGATCCCAATAGCGCTAGCGGTAGATTCAAAGAGGAGTGTGTCTGATTTGTCCATCGTGTTCAAATATAGTAGGATCTCATTCATGTCTAGATATGGCTAGCTTTGCATGGCTCTCAGTTAGCAAATCTTCATGGATGCGCTGCTAAGCTAACTTCCATGATGTCGAACGTGACCTGCAGTGATGTCTTCATCTGTTTTCGCGCGATTGGCAGCCGCACTGACTGAAGATAACGAGGACCTTTTGTTGCCTCCACCTATCCAAATATTGATGTTGTGATGCTAAGCTAGCAGAAGCACTGGTGAACACGACCTTCAACGGTGTGTTTGTGTGCATCCAATCAAACATCTCTTTATGTTCATGTACAAACTGAAAGTTACCAACACCCAGCTGACTGTTGCTATCATTGATCTAAGCTAGCATGAGCGCTGCTAGCCACACATGTTTCACCTGCAGCAGCACTTTGTTCCGCATAAAATCAATCCTCGGTGCCGTTAGCGAACCGATACAAGCTAACGAGACGACGCCTCCAAGCCCGAAATGAGTATCGACGCAGCGCCGCGACATTAGCATCGCTAACACGCGTGATGCGTCGCGTTTCTTGTCAAGAACCGCCGGAGACTCGTTTCCTCCTGGCGTCAGCACTTCTCGGGGGCGACCCTTAATCCATACCGTCTCCGTCAGCCAAATGCTAATGGCTGCGCCGCCGCCATCTCGCCGAGGGAGCCATCTTTCCTGAAACGAAATTCCGGCGCCGTGACCTACATCCCCGTCCGTCCGTCGCAGCCGGGATTAGAAATCCAGTAATTCGGCGCGCCATCGACGGAATTAGCTCACGCGAGTCGCGTGTTTCGGATTGCTCTCCTCTACCCGTGGGTTAGATCCAGAGGTTTTTTTTTTTTGTTTTGTTTTTTTCACGCCAGGGTTGATGAATCTTTCAGCCGTGACTGGAAGGACGCCAGGGATCCGGAAGGAGAGAGAGAAAGAGAGAGTGGTGTGAATAATTGATGTCTCTTAGTCGATATATTAGCATTTCAATCAGCAGCAACAGATGGAAGGTCTGATGAAAACTTCTAACCGGGTTACCGGGGCAACTGCCTTTCATAGTGTGTGTATGTGTGTGTGTTGTTCAAAGGTGAGGCATGTCGAATGATGTCACTCACCTGAAGGGGCGGAGCCTGTGGTGCTCTTTTGTTTTGTTTGCACATACATGAGCATTTTCTGGAACATCTAGAAGGACAAATGAGTTGAGTGAAAGCAGAGGAGCCACCAAGACTGATGGGAGCAATACTTGTATGCCTCTACATGACAATTGAATGAAAGGTTGAATTGCTGTACGTCTCTTTATGATGTGTGAATGAGAGGAGCAGCACTTGTATGCCTCTAAATGGCAATTGAATGGAAGGGTGAATTGCTGTACGTCTCTTTATGATGTGTGAATGAGAGGAGCAGCACTTGTATGCCTCTAAATGGCAATTGAATGGAAGGGTGAATAGTTGTTTCTTTAAATGACTTGTGAATGAAAGGATGAACAGTTGCATGTCTCTTTACGATTTGTAAATGAAAGGATCACCACTTGTATGCCTCTACATGACAATTGAATGAAAGGGTGAATTGTTGTACCTCTCTTTATGATGTGTGAATGAGAGGAGCAATACTTGTATGCCTCTAAATGTCAATTGAATGAAAGGGTGAATAGTTGCATGTCTTTGTATGAAGTGCAAATTAAAAGGTGAATTGTTGTATGTCACTTTATGATGTGTGAATGAGAGGAGCAATACTTGTATGCCTCTACATGACATGTGAATGAAAGGATGAACAGTTGCATGTCTCTTTACGATTTGTAAATGAAAGGATCACGACTTGTATGCCTCTACATGACATTGAATGAAAAGGTGAATTGTTTATGTCTCTTTATGATGTGTGAATGAGAGGAGCAATACTTGTATGCCTCTACATGACAATTGAATGAAAGGGTGAATTGTTGTACGTCTCTTTATGATGTGTGAATGAGAGGAGCAATACTTGTATGCCTCTAAATGGGAACTGAATGGAAGTGCAAATGAAAAGGTCAATTGTTGTATGTCACTTTATGATGTGTGAATGAGAGGAGCAATACTTGTATGCCTCTACATGACAATTGACTGAAGGGGTGAATAGCTATATGTCTTTATATGAAATGCGAATAAAAGGGTGAATAGTTGTACGTTTCTATAGCATTAAGGACTGGCAACATAGACAATGCATGAATGTTGTTTATCTCTTGCATGGTGGACGTAGCAAACAACCCTTAGCTGCACTCCACGTTTTGCTAGCATCCCGCAAGAGCTAGCACACCACAGCGAGAGCGCGAGGGACGAGCGTCCAATCACAGCTCTTTAGGGGCGTGGCCTGCCCGGCAACAGCAGCAGGAAAACATGGCGCCGCAAACGGAAGTGTTTTAAATAACAAACAATAAATTACAAACAATCTATTAAAAATAGATGAGTGAATGAATGAATGAATGAATCCGAATGAAAAAACTGCTTTTCAAGACATTTTCTGCTTCCTGTTGAAGGCAAGGTCACTTTCTGACACACACACACACACACTCACACTCTCTCTCACACACACACACACACACACACACACACACACACACACACACTGCATAAAGAGCAGATGGACGCCCGACGCCACCTCGCATGCATATGGCCGGTCATGTGACCCGGACCGCCGGGGGCGGCGGAAGGTGACAGCGCTCCGCAGCAGGAATACACAGTCACGTGCACGCTCGTGTCAGCAGGTGCGCTCACACACACACACACACCTGAACACACACACACACACACACACGTACGTGCACTTGCACAGCCTCCTGGCAGTGACTCAGTAATTGCTCACATAAAGGTAGGAGTGCGAACCTCCCGATGATGTAATGATGATTAATGGCGCGGCGGGGACACGTGCACGCACCTCGTGGTGGCGTGCACGTGCACGGCGGACGCCATGGTGTTCTCCAGGTTCTCCACCAGCGTTCAGCAGGTCCACTGAAGACTCGAAACTGTTGCCAGGTGTGAATGAGAGGCTGAGCGGACGGATGATTGACAGGTGACCTGTGCGGGTTAAGCCCCGCCCCCACGGACGGCCAGCCGTGATTGGCCGGGACTCCCCGCCCGTCACCCTGTGGGAACAAATGAATGAATGAATTTGCGTTGAATGAACATTTCATCTTGGGAGGAGTGTGTGTGTGTGTGTGTGTGTTCAACTTTTTTAATTGTATCACATTTTTTGGAACTGAGGTGATTCTTAAAATGCCCAATTTCCTAATTTAAATTTTAGTATTTTTATATTCTGAGCTTAACGTGATTTTTCAAAGCTTTCTTATTTCTATTTTTCTTTCTCTTTTATTTCATTTTTCATTTTGGATTAAATTTATCTTCACATTTATTTTCTTTTGATGAAACGAAACCCGGTGTTAATTTCAAGTCATTTCTCACATTTTTCTTTTTAAAATTTCATTTATTTTTTTAAATGAAAATCAATCAATCGCTTCGAAAGACACACACACACACACACACACACACACACACACACACACATACACACCATGAAACAAAATGTAACTAACACGTAATAATAACTGTGTATTCACCGTGTGTGTGTGTGTGTGTGTGTGTGTGTGTGTGTGTGTGTGTGTGTGTGTGTGTGTGTGTCGGAGGAAGAACCAACTGGACTTTTGTTTTGAAAAAATTTACGATTTTTAAGTTGTGCGTCATTATTCCAGCTTACGCTGATTTTTCCGATGTCTTTCCGATCTCTTACCGACATCTTTCCGATGTCTTTCCGATCTCTTACCAACATCTTCCGATGTCTTTCCGATCTCTTACCAACATCTTTCCGATGTCTTTCCAATCTCTTACCGACATCTTTCCGATGTCTTTCCGATCTCTAACCGACATCTTTCCGATGTCTTTCCGATCTCTAACCGACATCTTTCCGATGTCTTTCCGATCTCTTACCGACATCTTCCGATGTCTTTCCAATCTCTTACCGGCATCTTTCCGATGTCTTTCCGATCTCTAACCGACATCTTTCCGATGTCTGACCGACGTTTTTCCAATTTCTTTCCGAAGTCTTACTGGCATCTCCATGATTTCTTTCCGATGTGGATCCGACATCTTTCCGATGTCTGACAGAAATCTGACCGACA
>NC_141285.1:27080178-27087678 GCF_037954325.1 Fistularia commersonii
TATGGCACTATGGTGCTACAGGAACATAGCCCAGAGGGTCTATGGTGACAGTGGAGGTCATGGTGAATTCTTGTCGAAATCTTCTTGTCGTGGCATCTGGGTTTGAATTTCTTCACTTGAAGATCCACCCGTCATGCGAGAGGCTTCTTCAATACGGCGGTGTGGTAACCTTGCACAGGGAACATGGCCGTGAGGTGCTAAGGTAACAGGGTTGAACTAGCACGGACTTGTGGACGCATTGGTTTGAGGGAACATGGTGCAGAAGGAGTATGATGTTACGGTGACGGGGAAAAGGGAGTATGGACTTTAGGGAGCATTGTGCAGATGGGTTGGGGTACTAAGGTGACAGGCTTGAACTAGCATGGACTTGAGGACACATAATGCAGAGGAAATATGGTGCTATGGTAGTCAGGCTAAGGGAACATGGACTTTAGGGAGCACAGTGCAGACGGAGTGCAAAGGTAACATGCCTGAGGGAACATAATTCAGAGGAAATGTGGTGCTAAGGTAAAAGGGAACATGGACTTTAGGGAACATAGGTTTGTGGGGAACGTAGTGCAGATGGAGTTTGTAGCTAATATAGCAGGGTTGAACTAGCATGGACAAGGACACATATGTTTGAGGGAATGTAGTGCAGAGGGAGTTTGGTGCTAAGGTAGCAGGGCTGAAGTACCATGGACTTGAGGAACCAGAGGATGAAAATGCTGGAGGAACTTCTCCCAAGGGAAGTTAGTTAGCATCAGGCTAAAGGAACATAATGCTGAGAGAAGTCAGTGCTGTGGGTGTATGCAAGGGAACATGCCGAGAGTATGAAGCTAAGCTAACGGGGATTTGAGGGAACACAAGACAGAGGGATTGTAGAACTGTGGGACCAAATTATTGGAGAGGACGTCAGCCAAAGGAACGAAGTGCAGGTAGAACCAAGGGCTACATGAGCTCAGCATAGAGGGAACATAGTGCTGAGAGGGACGGAGGCAGCATGGGGGACTTTCCAGAAGGTCCAAAAACGGCTGAAGGAACCTTAGACCCCAGTGGTAACCCGGCTTCAGAACCTCCTGCTTGGGGTCCGACATGTAGACTAGATCCGTCCCGGGTTGCATGAAAAGTTCCTTCTGGGGAACGTAACACGGTTCCGACGGCAGGAACCCCCCGGCAGGTTTTATCTGCGCTTTCATTGAAATGAGACAGGGGAGGCGTGGTCAGATGTGGTCAGATGTTCTCCGGGGAACGTTCCGCGGGAAGATCAGCGGCGGTCGGGATTTATTTCAAACCCCCGGCAGCCGATTCATCAGAACGAGGCGAGGAACCTTCAGATGCAGATAAGGACGCCTCTGAAACCTCTCAGGCAGATAAGAACCTCGGTTCTAACGGCAGAACCTTGTTTTCTTTTTCTTTTTTTTCCTCTCTAAATGTTCTTTGAATGAAGAAAAAAAAAAAAAAAAAATCACAGCCTCCGTCTGCTCGCCGGCGCCCCCTTCAGGCCGGTGGGAGGCCTCCTGAAAATTGTATATTTATAACGATTTTTAAAGAAAAAAAAAGAAATAAAAATGTTTTTATTTTTGATATTGTATCTTAATTAAATATATTTATTATATTATTTAATTATCAATAATTTATTCATTGTTTTTATCCGATTGCTATTAACTAACAAGATTAGATAAGTAAGAATTTTGAAAAAAAACATGGAAAAAAATCAAGAAGAAATTACCCAAAAATCAATCTACTTGAAAACCTTATATTTGTAACTATTAATCCAGAAGAAGTTTAAAAATAAATAGAATTGGTTTCTTTATATTCTTTTGTCACTGCATTTTGTTACTCTGGATCTTTAAATGTGTAATGACAATATAATTGAATTGAATATATTTTGAATATATTATATATATTTTATTATACATTGAATATATTTATTGTATTATTTCATGAATAATAATCAATAATGTATTGCTTTTTTATCTGACTATTAACTACGCTAAAAAAGATACAGTCAAAAAGGTTACACAAAACGTAAATAAAAATTATAAAAAAGAAAATAGTAAGAAACACAACAAAATTATAATTTTTTTCAAATGATCAATATTTGAAGAAATTTAAGACATTTAGAAAAATAAAAAAAAATCAACAATTTACCAAAAAATTGTTAAAATTAGTTTATTTATAACAATTATTCCAGAAAAACTAAAAAATATAAAAGTTTTCTAGAGAAATATTTTGTGTCTTATCTTTTACTTTTATGAATTTATTTTCGGTTTATTTAATTAAGAATTTATAATGATCAATCTTTCTGCTTAGTACAGTAAAAAGGAAATCGTCAAAAAACACCAAAATCTCGACTTAAATAAAAGCAAAAAAAAAAAAAAAAAAATTACCAAAATAATTTAAAAAATGTACAATTTCAAAAAAATTGCAATTTGAGTTTTTTTCAATTAGACCGGAAAGTCATTTAGAAAAAAATACTTGAAGAAAATCAGCAACTCGGCCAAAAAAAAAAAAAAAAAAAAGAAAAAAAAAAACAGAAATTAGTTAGAAGTTATATTTCAAATATATGTCTCCATCTTCGTGTTTCAGTGAATTTTTTGTTTTTTTGTTTTTAACGCCAGGGCTGCTAGCCGCGCCTCCTAGCGTACCAGGGGCGCGAGGCGTTTGAGGTCCGTCGGGAAAGTTCATCACCCGGTTGCTGCAGGACGGATGGATTTTTCCAAAACGGCGCTCTGGCCCATTTTTATGTGGATTAAACTGAGATTTCATGTCAGCCCGCGGAGATTATACAGATTAATTTCAGAGTGTGTGTGTGTGTGCAAAGGTGTGTGTGTGTGTGTGTGTGTGTGTGTGTGTGTGTGTGCCCGTGCCGCAGATTAATTACCAAGTACAGGAAGTGTACTCCCGTGTTGTGCGCTAATCCTCCTGTCCTTACAAACAAAACACACGGCAAGAAAAAAAAGAAATAAATGGGAAAACTTTTTTTTTTTTTTTTTATAAATGAGAAAAAAAATTATGAAATATGAAAATATGGAGGAAAATTCGACGTGCACATTTTCCGTAACGGACGCAAAATTATTAAAAAAACAAACACAATCCCTGTTTTTCCCACGCCGGGCTACGATTGGCTGTTTTTCCCGCTCCGACGCGCTCGCTATGTGCACGTGAGCGAGTCGAAAGCACGCCGCCGCCCACGTGGACGTTACGTGCACGCCCGGAGGTGGGGGGAGGGGGATCAGCACGTGCACGCCAGCGAAAGGAGATTATGCAAATACTCTACTTTCTAAAGTTCCTCTGCTTGAATCCCCACTTCTTCTTCTTCTTCTCGGGTTGGTGGAACCGGGCGTACGTACGTGCACGCGCGTGCACGTGGATCTGCATCTCTTATACAACGCCGTGTGGTTTTACATTTCTTTTGTTTTTTTTCAGTTTGCGCCTCTTCTTCCATCATCCTTCAGACAGGAAGTAGGGAACGGACAATCGGACCTCCTCCTCCTTCTTCTTCTTCTTCTTCTCCCTTCAGGGTCTCCACAGCCAGTCCACCTTCTACATCCATCTCTGGATCCTCCTCTCTCACACCAAATACCTTCGTATCCTTTCGCACTACGTCCATAAATCTTTTTCAGACCTCCTGCCTGGCAGGTCCACCTTCAGCAACCTTCTACTAAGCTCTTTACTCAGTCATCACTTTGTCTCAGTCATACATGTCCTGCACCCCTGTGACAAATTCTTCTTTTCCTTTGGGCTTTTCATTTCAGGGAATCCACCTTCTCAATCGAACCCTATTCTCTGGATCCTCCTCTCTTACACCAACTACCTTCATATCTTCTCTCACGACGTCCATAAATCTTCTCTTTGGTCTTCCTCCAGACCTCTTGCCTGGCAGCTCCAATTCCAGCATCCGTCTACCAATATATTCTCTATCCCTCCTCTGTCCATGACCCAACCATCTCAGTCTGGCTTCTCTGACCTTCTCTCCAAAACATCTAACATGTGCCGTTCCTCTGATAGACTCATTCCTGATCCTCTCCATCCTGGTCACTCCCAAAGAGAACCTCAACATCTTCATCTCTGCAACCTCTAGTTCTGCCTGCTGTCTTTTGGTCATTGGAACAGCTTCTAGTCCAAACATCATCGCTGGTCTCACCACTGTCTTGTACACCTTTCCTTTTATTCTGGCTGATGTTCTTCTATCTCTTGGTACCCCTGACACTTTTCTCCACCCATTCCAACCTGCTTGGACCGTCTCTTCACCTCTTTTCCACACTCTCCTTCGCTCTGGACTGTTGACCCTAAGTACCTGAAATCCTCCAGCTTCTTGATCTCCACTCCCTGTAGCCTCACCGTTCCACCCGAGTTCCTCTCATTCACACACATATATTCTGTCTTGCTGCGACTAACTTTCATTCCTCTCCTTTCCAGAGCATACCTCCACCTCTCTAGATGTTCCTCTACCTGTTGTCTGCTCTCACTACAGATCACAATGTCATCCGCAAACATCATGGTCCATGGGGATTCCTGTCTAACCTCATCTGTCAGCCTGTCCATCACCATTGCGAACAAGAAGGGGCTCAGAGCTGATCCCTGATGGAGTCCCACCTCCACCTTGAACTTCTCTGTTACCCCTACAGCACACCGTACCAGTGTCTCACAGCGAGCATACATGTCCTGCACCAGTCTTACATACTTCTTTGTTATCCCTCCAGCGCACCACTGTCTCACAGCGAGCATACATGTCCTGCACCAGTTTAACATACTTCTCTGCCACTCCAGACTTCCTCATACAATACCAGAGCTCCTCTCTTGGCACCCTGTCATATGCTTTTTCTAGGTCTACAAAAACACAATGCAGCTCCCTCTGGCCTTCTTTGTACTTTTCTATTAGCATTCTCAACGCAAATACTGCATCTGTAGTGCTCTTTCTAGGCATGAAGCCATACTGCTGTTCACAAATGCTGACTTCTGCTCTCAGTCTAGTTTCCACTACTCTTTCCCATAACTTCATTGTATGGCTCATCAACTTTATCCCTCTATAGTTGCCACAATTCTGCACATCCACCTTATTCTTAAAAATAGGCACCATCACATTTCATCTCCATTCTTCAGGCATCTTCTCACTCTCTAAGATCCTGTTGAATAATCAAGTCAGAAAATCTACCGCTGCTCTTCAGTGCTTTCCGAGCTTCACTTTTACTAATAACGGACAATCAGACCGAATTCTCAGAATAAAATCCAGGTTTTACGAGTTACTTGGAAGTTACTCGTAAAGCACGAAATAAAAAAATTATTAATAATAAATAATAAAAAATAGAAATAATAATAAATAATAATGAATATATTAGTATGGAATAAATGGTTAAATATCATTTTTTTAAATACATTTAAAAAAAACACCAAAAAATAAGAGAAAATTAAATACAATTAAAGAAAAAAAAACAAATATTTGAAGGAAATTACGTTATTAATAAAAAAAAGGACAAACGTTCGATGGAGGCGCTCCTCATCCTCTTCTTCTCCTTTGTTTGGGATTTAGCGGCGAGGCTTAGCGCTCGGCAGCGGGAAGCCAGACGAGTCTGACGGGATGAATAATCCCGCGGGAAGGCGGGTCGTCCCTGGCGACGGGAGGAAGATGATCGCTTCTTTGAAAACTTAGCAGATATTTATTTTAATTGTTTCGGCGGGAGGATTTTTCCAAATGACTTCCGTTATTTTAGTTGAATTATTCATGTATTTTTTTTCCAGGGGAATATTCAAACTTTTTTTTTTTTTTTTTTTTACATTTTTATTCATTTATTTATTTATTTGGAATAATTTCCATGAATTTTCCCAGTTATCCTCATAAATTGTGAACTCGCTTTATGTATTTATTATTAATGATTTATGACATATTTTGTTAGTATTAATGATTTATTTCGCTTGAACGTGGCTGCAGCGCAGTGAGCGATGTTAGCATTGGTTAGCGCAGTTAGCGATGGTTAGCATTGGTTAGCGAACACCATCTTTCGGCCAATGACAGCGGAGATGAGCTCAGGCGCCCAAATGAATGAATGAATGAATGAGAAATTAATTCAAAACTCAGAAAAGCGAAGGTTGTTTTGAATTTCCACGTCGACGCCCTTATATGGGCTTCCTGTGTGTGACTGACAGTGATTGACAGCTGACTGACTCCGCCCCCTCTCTGTCTCTCTTTCTCCTGGTTTCACCTTTCGCTTCTTCTGGACCCGGTTCTTCTGGAGCAGGTAAGAATCTCTCTCTGCTTTCTATTAGTGTGTGTGTGTGTGTGTGTGTGTGTGGGGTTCAACTTTGCCCTCTATACAATTCAGACCAGGGTGGATTGGGGGGTTCTTGTTCGCCGGAAATGAATTAGTTTGCCCGACACACACACACACACACACACACACACACACACACACACACACACACACATACAGACCTGTAGAAATGTCAACGTAGAGGTCGGAGCAAAGGTGGTAGCGGCGAAGGTGAGGAGTCGACTCCTCGGGGGGAAGAAGAGGAGGAGGGATGGAAATTTGATATTTTTTAACCTTGGAGGAAGAAGAAGTGGAGGAAGAATAAGAGGAAGGGGAAGAAGTGGAGGAAGAGGAGGACAAAAAAGTAGAGGAAGAATAAGAGGAGAGGCAGAATAAGAGGAGGAAGAAGTGGGAAAAAAGGTGGAATAAGAGGAGAAAGAAGTGGAAGAAAAGGTGGAATAAGAGGAGGAAGAAGTGGAAGAAAAGGTAGAATAAGAGGAGGAAGAAGTGGAAGAAAAGGTAGAATAAGAGGAGGAAGAAGTGGAAGAAAAGGTGGAATAAGAGGAGGAAGAAGTGGAAGAAAAGGTGGAATAAGAGGAGAAAGAAGTGGAAGAAATGGTGGAATAAGAGGAGGAAGAAGTGGAAGAAAAGGTAGAATAAGAGGAGGAAGAAGTGGAAGAAAAGGTGGAATAAGAGGAGAAAGAAGTGGAAGAAAAGGTAGAATAAGAGGAGGAAGAAGCAAAATAAGAGGAGGAAGAATAACAGGAAGAGGAAGAAGTGGAAGAAAAGGTAGAATACGAAGAGAAAGAGGCAAAATAAGATAGGATAGAAGAAGAGGATAAAGAAGTGTAGGAAGAGAAAGAATAAGAGGAGGAAGAAGTGGAGGAAAGGGAGGAATAAGAGGAGGTTGAAGAGGAATAAGAGGAGGAAGAGGAATAAGAGGAGGATAAAGAAGTGGAGGAAGAGGAAGAATAAGAGGAGGAAGAAGTGGATGAAAAGCAGGACAAAAAAGTAGAGGAAGAGGAAGAATATAAGAGGATGAAGTGGAGGAAGAATAAGAGGAAAAGGAAGAAGTGGAGGAAAAGGGAGAATAAGAGGGGGAAGAGGAAGAGGAGGAAAAAGTAGAGGAGGAAGAAGTGGAGGAGAGGTAGGAATAAGAGGAGGAGGAATCAGAGGGGGAAGAGGAATAAGATCAGGACAAAGAAGTGGAGGAAGGGGAATACGAGGAGGAAGAAGTGGGGGAATAAGAGGAGGAAGAGGAAGAATAAGA
>NC_141285.1:27090178-27145178 GCF_037954325.1 Fistularia commersonii
GTAACGCAACAACGATAACGCAAAGAACACAATAACAATAGCGCACAGGCGATAACATCAACAACAGCTACACAATAGCAAAGAAACGACAAAAATCGCAATTTCAAGAACACAATAATCACAAAAAATACAATAACAGCAACACAAACACAATAACAACATTACAACAACACAAACACAGTAAAAAAATACAATATAAGAAACAATTGTAACACAAGAACATAAACAAACACAACTCAAAAGCCACAACATCAAGAACACAATCACCGCACAAATCGAATAATAGCGACAACGCAAGAACAACACAAATACAAGTTCACAATAACAACATACACAATAAAGATAATATAAAAAAACAACACTATGGTAACACAATAAGACAAACTAGAGCACAACAACACAAACAAAAGAACACTGACAACATCACAAACACAACAACACAAACATGATGACAGCAACAACACAGCAAGTGTAACACAAACGCAACAACATTATAAACAGCAGAGCACAGCGACAACAATGCAATTACGACACAAACGCAACACAAAAACCGCAACATCAAGGACACAATAATAACAACAAAAATACAACAACGCAACAGCAACACAACAAACAAGAACACGCTAAAACACAAACACAGTACCATGAAGAAACACAAAAACAACACAACAGCAACACACCAACATTCACACAATGACATCACAAACACAGTAACACAACACAAACATGATAAAATCAGAAACACAAACGCAACAATATTGCAAACAAAATAGCACAACAACCCAATAATAACACAAACGCAACACAAAAACCACAACATCAAGAACACAATCACAACACAAATCAAATAACCGCAACAACGCAAGAACAACAACACAAATACAACACAAATCAAATAACAACAACACCAGGAACACAACAACAACATTAAAAACACAAGAAAACAACAGCAGGAACACAATAACAACACAAACACAGTAACAAGAATACACAATATCAAAAGACAACACAACATAAACACAATCACACCACACAAACATGATGACATCAACAACACAATCGCAACAACACAATCGCAACAACATTGAAAAGACAACAAGAGCACATGAGCAAAAAAGAACACAACAACACAGAGAACACAATAATCTCAACACAAATACAACAACACAATAGCAACAACATGGACACACTAAAAACATCAATACAATAACAAGAACACAAACACAACAATAAGAAGAGCACAGTAACAACACAAACACAATAAAGAAAACACAATGACAATGTCAAAACAATGACAGCAACACAACAATGATACAAAACACAACACAAACAGTCACAACAACACAAACAACAAACACAATAATCACAAATACTGCAACAAAAACAGTAACGCAACACAGTATTTGCTATACAAACACAGCAACACAATCTCCTTCTGTCACTGACTAGCCCCATGGCTAGGCTAACACTTACCACTGGTTCGCCTTCATTTTGCTAAGCTAACTAGCGGGCACAAGCAGGGGGTGGTCTCTCTTCCTGTCCCTCCATTTTGTTTCCTGTTTCTCAGGTGTTTGTTTATTTGTTTTGTCATTGGTCTTCGTTGGTCACCATGGAAACAAGGTTAGCCCCGCCCCCCCGAACCTTCGGCGGCCATGTTTTGTCACATGATCCAGTAATAAGAGGTGAATAGAAGTTGTTTGGTTTATTTTTTCGCTCCTTCGCAAATCAGGACGTGTCGATTGGTTAACCATCCGGTGTATTTATAGCAACACACACACACACACACACACACACACACTCGGAGTTTCAGTGACGCGATAAAGGCATAGTTTGATGTGGGGATAAAATATAAAGTGTGGTAAAATCGGGAGCAAACTAGGAAGTGGCTTGTGACAAAATAAAAGTCTGCGACGACATGACCGAAAAAAAAAAAAACTATAAATAATATGACAATGAAGACATTTTAATCTGGGATTATTTTCCCTATTTCTTCTGAATAACTATGAGATTATTTTTCTCTGAGCGTCACTCATTTTATGAGTGACCCAGAAATTTCAAACCAAGAATTACAAACGTGATCCTGTACTCTTAGTTTGTGGTCGTCTTGGAAAACGTCTTCATTTTATATCTTAATCTTCTTCCCGAGGGATTAAAGGGATTCCGAACACGTTGCCGACGCTCGCAAACAAACAAACAAAACAAAAATGTAAATTAAAATATAGTACGTTTTATAACGGAGGCTGCAAATTTGGGCTTTCCCTTAACTGTGTTTATAAATATGTTATTAGTGTGTTTTCAATTTGTTAAGTAGCGCAGAAAATTTAATAAATGAAATTAAATGTAACAAATAAATCGATTTATTAATCAGTCAATAGTTAATTAATTTTCAGATTTTTTTTTTTTTTTTTTTTATGCCGGTAGGTTTTTATCCATAAGCTTTGTTTATAAATGTGTTATCTAATGTTTTATGTAACGCATCAATCAATTAATTAATCAATTTATTAATCAGTTAATAGTTAGTTAATTAATTTTCAGATTTTTTTTTTTAATTTTTTTATGCCGGTAGGTTTTTTCCGTAAGCTTTGTTTATAAATATGTTATCCAATGTTTTATTAATCCTCCACGTAGACAGAAAATGAATAGATAAATGAGATCAAATGCAACGTATCAATCAATTAATTAATCGATTTATTAATCAGTCGATAGTTAATTAATTTTCAGATTTTTTTTTTAAATTTTTTTATGCCGGTAGGTTTTTTCCGTAAGCTTTGTTTATAAATATGTTATCCAATGTTTTATTAATCCTCCACGTAGACAGAAAATGAATAAATAAATGAGATCAAATGCAACGTATCAATCAATTAATTAATCGATTTATTAATCAGTTAATAGTTAATTAATTTTCAGATTTTTTTTTTTAATTTTTTTATGCCAGTAGGTTTTTTCCGTAACCTTTGTTTATAAATATGTTATCCAATGTTTTATTAATCCTCCACGTAGACAGAAAATGAATAAATAAATGAGATCAAATGTAACGTATCAATTGATTAATTAATCGGTAAACAGTTAGCAACTTAGTTCAATAACCAGTCGATTAATTCTCAAAAAAAATCAACATGAGTCCGGAAATAATTCTCCTCAAATCCTGCCAGGAACTTCCCTCGCATCGACTGTCTTTACGTTCCCCCGGGAGAAGCCCCGCCCCCTTCTTTTCCTGTCGCCACGACGACCGGAGAAAATCCGCCCCCGGGTTCCACCGCCGCCGCGTCCGACGGTTTCCTTCTCAAAAAAAAAAAAAAAAAGCCGAGCGCTTAAGTCCCTTATCTCGCCGCTTCGGTCTGCGCCGGCGGAGAATCCCCGGAGAACCGGAGAACCGGAGAACCGGAGAACCGGAGAACCCCCTCCGGTGATTCTCAGGTGGATCAGCGGCCTTTGTTTTCCCGCCGGGAAGCCGTGAAATCCTGGCGTCGCCGGGGGAAAAGCTGATGGAATTTTTCCAAAAGGTTCTCCGTCACAGCGGAACCCCCCTTCCTCCCCCGCAGGACCCCCTAGAACCCTGCTAGAACCGCTTTTCCCACGCGTTGCTTTCTGAGGGGATTTTATGCCGGCTTAGAGGCATAAAGGGGAGGAGGTTCCAGGCCACCAGTGAGAACTCAGACCTTAGAACCGCAATATGGTAGAACCCAATATTGAAGGGTTCTAAGCGGGTTCTAATGGGGTTCAGGCAGTTTGCAGGGAACGTTGGAACCAGGAAACCTTGGACTCTAAGGACCATTAGAACCAGGGAACGTTGGACTCTAAGAACATCTGAACCAGGGATCATTAGAACCGGAGAACATTCGACATCGGAACTGAAGTTCCACATTGGACTTTATGAACACTGGAACCAGAGAACATCAGAACAGTGGAACCTTCACTATGAACATTAGAACCTGAGAACTTTTGACTCTATGAACATCAGAAGCAGCAAAGTAGCAACCAGGGAACATCGGACTCCGGTCCAAGGTTCCACGGTTCTAACGTTCTAATGTTCATACCTTGAACATCGGACTCCGAGAACATCGCAACTGGAGAACATTGGACTTTATGAACATCGGACGCAGGAACGTAGGAGAACATTGGCTTCCACAACGATGCAAGCAGGAGAACGTTCAATGATGGACATCAGAACTGAAGTTCCATGTTGGACTTTATGAACATTGGAATCAGGAACCCATTGGACTCTTGGAACATTCCAAAGTTCCACGGTTCTAACGTTCATACCGACTTTATGAACATCAGATGCAGGAACGTAGGAACCAGTGAACATCAGAACATCAGAACATTGGACTCTAGGAACGTTGGAACGCTGGAAGTGTTTCTCCATCCTAATCGTTTGAGTCGCTGTTTTTCACGCGGTGAAACGGTTTCCGTCCAATGGGATTAAAGATGAAGGATTAAAAAAAAAAAAAAGAACAACACCTACATCTAAGAAACCTAAATCCCATCATTCCACCGCCCCTGAACGCATCGCCATGGTAGCCGGGGATGCGAGCGCGCCGCCGTCCGCGCTAAGCTAATCTGTTTTTGGACCTCGAAGCGAACGCGGCGTCGGAATAATCTCCAGAATGTAGATCCCCGGGGGATTAAACCCGGTAGATACCAAAGAAGAAGATGCGGGGCGGCGCCGAAACCCGCAGGGGGCGCCGTCGCCCCGTTATTGATCGGCGGAGTCGGCTGAAGACACCTGAACGCATCACGACGGCAACCGTGGCTTAAAAGGGGAAACAAAGATGGCCGACAAACATGGCTGGCTACCATTTTTTTTTTTTTTTTTCATTTTAGTTTTTTTATTGAACATAAACAGTACACACAAATATACATATGTAAAAATAAACATGGCAAGGTAGAACTGAATGTCAATGAAACAACCACGGATGAGGAAGCAAAGGACATTCGTTCTGTATGTATTTAGAAGCTAATAGTGTTAACCGTTTGTGAGAAATGTATAATGCTAGACGAAAAAGAAAGTAAAAGGAGATAATTAAATAAATAGATAGACAAAATGAAAAGGAAGAAAAAAAAATGAAAAGGAAGAATAAAAAATTAAAAGGAAGAATAAAAAAAAAATTAAAAGGAAAAAAAAAAAAAGGCTCGCTATGCTATTTGTGCGACTATCAGCTCCGTCCTCCATTTTTGTAGTCCAGTTTGTTTTGGTCATCGCCTCCGTCCTCTGCTGTTTTGATAGTCACGCCATTTCTCGTCGTCATAGCAACGAGCCACGCCTGATCATCCCCAACTAGCCATGCCCGCCGCCCCTAGCGAAAGTCCTCTTGTAGTTTTTCCATACCTCCTGTGGAAATAGAACTACAAAACCTCTCAAAAATGTAATTAAAAAAATTCACATTCATCTAAAGGTTTTTTTTTTTTTAATCCTCCAAATATTATTAGAAATTGAAAATATTGCGAAATTAAATCAGTAGTAAAAATCGTGTAAATAAATAAAAAATAAATTACACATCACATTAAAAAATTCACTTTATATAAATTTAATTTAATATTCAAGAACCCTGCGATGGAACGCCGTCCCCCAAGCGGGTTCCCCACGTCGCAGATCCTCTGACCGTGGAACCCAAGCAACACCTTCTGGTCCTCCTTAGAAGAGGAGGAGGTGTAAACGAGAAGAGCTCTGTGTGTGTGTGTGTGTGTGTGTGTGTGTGTGTGTGTGTGTGTGAGAGGAATCGCGGCCTCACCGTGACAAATGTTCCATCGCCTCCAGTTTCATCTAAAAACCTCCCAACATGGAAATAGTTTTTGCGATGCCGCGCCGCGTTGCCACGGCAACGCTGTCACAGGAACACGTCGTGGCGTCGCGGGAACAAATGCAACTCTGTGTTTTTGCCTTTGCTTTTTTTTTTTTTTTCCTTTTTTTTTTTACATGGCTCCTGTTGCCACAGCGATTTATTTAAACTCCTATGCGCTGTCGAGAAAGCGAAGCGAAAGAAAGGACAAGAACCGGCAAACAGGATAAATAGTTCGACAAATAGTTTTTAAAAAGAATAAAATTAAGTTTTTTTTTGTGGCAAAAATTCTATTAATTTAATGAAATTATAAAATACAAAGAGACCAAAGCTATATACCAAAAATCCATATATATATACATATATATATGTGTATACAATTGACCATGTGAAAACAAAATGCACAAAAATAGATATATTCAATATAAATATAGATATATTTATAGATAGATGGATTAAAAAACTCATGTGGTCAAATTAAAATATTATTATATGATATATTATATAAATCACAAATATAAGATACTTCAATTTAAATGGTTTGAAGTTATATTTCGGGAATATTTCAGACAATTCAAGCCCCAGTGAGTGAACAGTCTTAGGGGTAACTGTAATCTGATTACTTTGACAGAGACTCTGTGATTGTAATCTATTACTTTGTGCTGGGAATGGACCGAGAAAGTGAGAAAAAACAACAGAATCAGCGCTGATTAGAATGAAAACAAATGAGAGGTGTGGGGGCTCGTCCTGCCGGAAGGTCAAAGGTCAGCACCAGATGCTGACCCTGTGGGGTCAAAGGTCACCGGCGGATGTCGACCTTTGGAAAGGAAAATTAAACCGTCTCGATGAATAATTTTCACAATAATTGTTTTGGAGATAAACTAAACCTGCAGCGCCTGCAGCCTGACCTTTGACCTCTGCAGGACTGTATTGTGGGTGTGTGTGTGTGTGTGTGTGTGTGCGTGTACATCCCAACATGCATACATGTATTTTAATAACATACATTTTGAGATTTTTTTTCCCAACATCGGGGGAGGTGACGCCACCGCTGTCCGTAACCAAGGCGACCAGCCACGATGGATTTCTCAGCTGTTTGTTGTCCGTTGCCGTGGCAACAAGTGTCCGCATTGAATGGCGATTGTTTTCCACCAGCATTGTTTGTCAACCGGGGTTTTTTCAAGTCCTGGACCAGAGAGTCCATGCTTGGACTCCATACCGGGAACTCGAGACTCGATGTTGGGACTCGACTTGAGACTGGGACTCGTCTGTGTTGACCAGAAGACCTGAGACTTGAACCTGGATCCAGACCTCACTTCTTCAGGTCTGGGTCTTGACTCGATGTCTTCAACCTCAGCATTCAGAGTCGGAGTTCTCACTTCTCGAGTCCAAGTCGGTTCTGGAGTCCGGAGAATCGCTCCCAGTTGCCCTCACGACTCTTGGCTCAGCTTTAGTGGTTCCAAGACTCCAAGATGGACTGGAGACCTGGATGTAGGACAGAATAGGAATCAGTAATTGGGGGCTTCTCTGTTCCTTGGTCCTCAAAGTGATTCACAGGCACCGGAGTGGAACTCGACCGAGTGCCGTTTGGGTCACTGGTCTTGAAAACAACTGCCGCTCCGCTCGGACTCATGACTTGGAACTCTTTCGGTGGCCTTAAGGTCTCAGAGTCCAGATGAAGATCGGGAATTATTCAGCTTGAATCCCAAAGATCTGGACCACAGGCGGGGGTTTGGGGACGAGTCCTGGGCGAGTCAGACTCCAGGACAACTGAGTCACCTTGAACTGGACTCTGAGATCTAGTTCCAACTCAAAATTCCATCAAAATGAATCAGTTCTCAGTGACTCTCTGTTCTTCTGGGGTAACTTGTGAGCTCTTCAGTGACTCGGCTGAAACTGGATCCCGTTCAGGTTCCTCTTGAATGCAGCTCCCCTCTTGAGCCTTCAGCTCCATGACTCGGATCAGACTCTTCCTCGGAGATTCGGACTCGAGTTGCCGGTGACTCCAAGCGGATCTAATGGTCGTGTTCTGCGAGGGAAGCCCTTCCCCCGTCAGACTTCTGCAGCAGAGCAGGAAACCCCCCGCCCCCAAGTTCTCCGCCCGGGTTCTTCTGTTCCGTAGCTCTGCAGTTTCGCAGTGGCTGATTGGTGGTTCCCCTGAGAAGAAGTCTCGGATTTTTAACGATGGCGGCACCGCTGACGTTCCTTCCCGCCCTCCCTCCCCACCGAACTCTGGTTGACCTCGGAGTTCTCCGAACGTGGGAAAGTGGAACTCTGGGCTGGAGCTCTGGCCGACAAACACAAACATTCCTCCTAGGTTCTTTTTTTAGAACCGGGAACGCGATGAAAGGTAATTGGCCGGTCGGGACCGAATTGGAAATCAGCCGGTTTGTCAGAGAGAACCAAGAAGAGAGAAGAGAGAACTGAGTCTTAGACGGAAAACCCCGGGCTAAAAAGATCAGACGGAGCTGGGTCCAACATTCCCTGGCTCTTATGTTTGCAGGCTCCTATGTTCCCTGGCTCCTATACTTCTAGAGTTCTTATGTATGCCCCCGGCTTCCAGGCTCCTACAGGTATGTTCCCAATTTTTGTTGGTTCTCTTGTTGCGATCTTCCCAGGTTCCCTATGTTCCCCTGTTCCCAGGACATGTATGTTCCCTGGTTCCTCTGTTGTCAGGTTACTATGTTCCCAGGACATGTATGTTCCCTGGTTCCTCTGTTGTCAGGTTACTATGTTCCCAGGACATGTATGTTTCCTGGTTCCTCTGTTGTCAGGTTACTATGTTCCCAGGACATGTATGTTCTCTGGTTCCTCTGTTGTCAGGTTACTATGTTCCCAGGACATGTATGTTCTCTGGTTCCTCTGTTGTCAGGTTACTATGTTCCCAGGACATGTATGTTCCCTGGTTCCTCTGTTGTCAGGTTACTATGTTCCCAGGACATGTATGTTCTCTGGTTCCTCTGTTGTCAGGTTACTATGTTCCCAGGACATGTATGTTCCCTGGTTCCTCTGTTGTCAGGTTACTATGTTCTCAGGACATGTATGTTCCCTGGTTCCTCTGTTGTCAGGTTACTATGTTCCCAGGACATGTATGTTCCCTGGTTCCTCTGTTGTCAGGTTACTAAGTTCCAGGGTCCAGATGTTCCCCGGCTCCTATCTTCCCTGGTTATGTCTTTCCCTGGGCTGCTTATGTGCCCAGAATTGTATGTCCTCAGGAACATACGGGTTCCTATGTTTCCTGGGTTCTTTGCTCACAGAGGTTCAACAAGTACCTATGTTTCCGGGCCCTATGTTCTCATGTTCTGTGTTCCCAGGACCCGTTGCTCCTCGGGTTCTATGTTGGAGCACAGAGGAGATTCACTTGTGTGTTCTCGGTTCCACATTCCAAGGAAGGTCCACTTCTGGGTCCAAATGTTCCCAAGGTTCTGCACCCCCGCGATCTGTGTCACCACCGACTTGTATTTCCAGGATCGTTCCTGGGGTGTTGCTCGCCATCGGGCTGGCGTGTTCTCTCGGTTCCACGTTCCCCGGTTACGGCGTTCCTGCTCCCTCCACGTAAATAATGACTCGACCCCGAAAGAACGAGCGACTCATCCATCGCCAATGGACGGCGATGGATGAGGAACTCCAAGACGGCGGCCAGGTTTGTTACCGAGGCGGGGATGCCACGTGCTTGTGCATGCTAAGAATGTGTGTGTGTGTGTGTGTGTGTGTGTGTGTGTGTGAGGTTCTAAAACTACATGTCCCTTCAGTGAAGGAGAAGCAAAAGGGGTTGCCTCGTTTTGTCAAGCAGACCGGCGGTTCCTCCTCGTCTCCGTTTTCTTCTCTGGGATTCATCGCAATCCAGCTAGCGACTATCCCGACCCCCACGGTGCCGCTCAGATGGTTCGGTCCACTCGACAAAGTGCTCGGCGAACCCGAAACCGACGGAAGGTCCCGCTCCCGTGGCTTCCAACGTAGCCTAGAAAGTGGAGACGCTCATCCCCCAAAATAAACCCACTCAGATAACACCTCCCCAACCCATCCATAATAGATGAGGGTCCCGACTGGAACCTCTTCATCACCCCCCCCCTCCAAAAACGGGCAAAGTAGTGCCGAACGGATATCATCTGTCACATCCGATCAATCGTGGCATCCCTGAAAAGAAGGGAAGGAGGTGGAGGGGGCGAAGAGCGGGATCAAACCAAGCGAGGCCGGGGGGGTTGTAGGGTGAGGAGGGCGACGGTTAAATGAAAGATGGAGGAGTCGCCGGCCGAGACAGAGGAGCGGTTCAATCAGCAGCTGCACCTGAATAAGTCATGTCCCCCCGATAGACCCGGCAAACGGCCATGAATACGTAAAGAGGAAGCCTGCATTAATCACTTCCTGTCTCCGGTCGCCGCTCGCCGCGCCGCAGACCGAACCCCCCCTCCTTCCTCCGACGAAGGGTCGGGGAACGTCGCGCGAAACTCGATTAGATGCAAAGAAGGGGTGATTGTGTGTGCACGCTTTTTTTTTTCCGGATACTGTCGGCAGCCTGATGGAGGCGGAGCTCCACGAGATGCACCAGTCGGAGGTGGGCGGCGCTCCTGGACGCATGCCCGACTGCAGTTCCGGGTTTCTCAAGGGCCTCTGACTGCATTTCAAGGTTGCTTCAGGGCCTCTGGCTTCAGATCTAGGTTGCTTCAGGGCCTCTGACTATAGCTTTAGTTGTTGCAAGGCCTGTGGCTCAAGTTCCAGGTTGTTCCATGTCCTCCTGCTACATTTCAAGGTTGCTTCAGGGCCTCTGGCTACATTTCAAGGTTGCTTCAGGGCCTCTGGCATCAGTTCCAGGTTGCCCCAGGAACTCTGACTGTAGCTTTAGTTGTTGCAAGGCCTGTGGCTCAGGTTCCAGGTCGCTCCATGTCCTCCTGCTATATTTCAAGGTTGCTGCAGGGCCTCTGATTGCAGTTCCAGGCTGTTCCAGTGCAGTCCCAGGTTGCTGCAGGGCCTCTAGCTGTACCTTTGTTTGTTGCAATGCCTCTGGCTCATGTTCCAGGTTGCTCCGGGGCCTCTGACTGCAGTTCCAGGTTTCTCAAGGGCCTGTGACTGCATTTCAAGGTTGCCCCAGGGCCTCTGGCTTCAGATCCAGGTTGCACCAGGGCCTCTGACAGCACTTCCAAGTTGCTCCAGGCCCTCCGACTACAGTTCCAGGCTGTTCCAGAGCAGTTCCAGGTTGCCTCAGGGCCTCTGACTGCAGTTCCGGGTTTCTCAAGGGCCTCTGACTGCATTTCAAGGTTGCTTCAGGGTCTCTGGCTTCAGTTCCAGGTTGCCCCAGGAACTCTGACTGTAGCTTTAGTTGTTGCAAGGCCTGTGGCTCAGGTTTCAGGTTGCTCCATGTCCTCCTACTACATTTCAAGGTTGCTGCAGGGCCTCTGACTCCAGTTCCAGGCTGTTCCAGAGCCTTTGAAAGCAGTCCCAGGTTGCTGCAGGGCCTCTGGCTGTAGCTTTGTTTGTTGCAATGCCTCTGGCTCAAGTTCCAGGTTGCTCCAGGACCTCTGACTTAAGTTCCAGGTTGCTCCATGTCCTCTGGCTGTAGCTTTTGTTGCTCCGGGGCCTCTGGCTACATTTCAAGGTTGCTCCAGGGCCTCCGTCTGCAGATTCAGGACCACGATCCTGAGACCACTGACCAGGCATCGTCAAATTTGACACCATTGTTTCCGTCGAATCATCGCGGGTGGTCATGTTATCACCCGGCGTCGCAACAGCGCCCCCTGGTGGAGCGGATGACCTGAAACAAAGCTGACTCTCAAAACACAGCCGGTACCTTTCTCAAAATACCATCATGTGTGTGTGTGTGTGTGTGTGTGCATTGTTCTGTAATAGAGAGACCTTTTCATTTTGTTTGAAAAACAGCAGGGAGGCTTTTAAGTGTGTGTGTGTGTGTGTGTGTTGCTTCAGGTGGTCACCTGCACTGCAGCGGGAGCTAAATTTAGCGGCGAGGAGAAACATGAGAACCTGGCTTTCATCCTGCCACCTGTCCACTCTCTCAGATATACCCTACTTTCCCATATCTTCCTCCACCTTCTCCACCACAACCTCCTCCTCCTCCTTCTCCTCCTCCATCCTTTGCATTTCTTTGGAGCAGAAGAAGCTGCAGCTCCAAGCGTCCAACCTTATATCCAGATCTTTTGCTCTTCATCATAATTCATGATGTTCTCCATGTTCTCTCCATGTTCTCTCCTGGTCCTCCATCTCCAGTCCCATAACAGTCCCCAGTCTCATTGAAGACAAAGATGGCCGACTGAATCATAACAATAACAACAGTTCAGAAGTACATGAAACACAAAGTACTTGAAAACTACAACTGCAACTACTACTATAACAAATACTACCGTGCACAAACATGTAGTTACATAGTACTTCACTCAGAAGTGAGCAGAAACACAACCATCAATACAAAAACTGCAACAGCTACTATAATAACACCTAAAACGCACAAAAATATGTACTTTAAGAAGTATTTCACTCAGCTGTGAGTAGAAATATATGAAAAAAAATGAGAATAAACACAACCATGGAAGCTTGGAATGAAAAAGAGACAAAAACAACCTTGAAAAAGCAGGACAAAACACGATAATACAACCATAGCAGCATCTCTGGGTTAGAGATTTGACAGAAAGACCAAATATCTGACAAAAATAAAAATATAAATGACAAGCAGAAGAATAAATAGATGAATATGTAGAAAGAAAACAGGAAAAAAGTGGAATAAAAACAGGTTCAAGTGTTCAGAGTTGCACCAATTTTAGTGCGAAAAACTGTTTGTTTTGCCTTGATTGTCCTAAACCACCTTCTTGATGGCAGCAGTTGGAGATGTTTGCATGGATCTCCGAGGAGGCTGTGGGTTCTCCTGAGGCAGCGTGACGAGCTACAAAAATAACTACAAAAACTAGAACAGCTCCTACTACTAGAACAGACTCCAGCGTCATGAAGAAACCTAAAAACATACAAAAATGTACCGTTATTTCCGGACTACAAACTGCAGCTTGAACAGCCATGCAGCAAATTTATGGATTAATTTTAGCGCTAACAAGTTTCACGGACCCAAAACATTTAGCTTCGTCGCATCGGAGCGATGAAATGACAAGAAATTCTGATGCCGTTCAATTCCGACAGCGAAGAAGACGACTTTAACGGTTTTTGTGCGCAGGAGGAAGACAAAGATAGCCATCGGCTGGAGGAGGACAAAGCAGGGATATCTTTTCACCAGAAATAAGCATTTCCAGTACATATTTGTGGATTTTTATCAGTATCTATTTCATTAAAAGTTTAAATATGTGTAAATATCTCATGTTACATCATGAAGATACACAGCAGGTGAAAAAAAATAAACATGCAATTCCCTCCCCGGCCACTGGGGGCGCCGGTGAGTAGAAGCTTTGTTTCAAATTAATTAGCAGGTTAATTGAAAAAATGAGTGCATTTTAATGTAAGAGAATTAATATTAAAATATTTTTAGAAGTTTTCTGTGGAGATTTAAAAAAAATAAAATAAAAAGGAAAAATAATGAATAAATAAAAAGAGGGAATAACATTTTGATATACAACATAAAGTAGTCACACTGCTTGATTATAAAATAAAATATGTCGTGTTATGTAACCATAGAAGGAGGGATAATAACGGAGTAATATATGTGTCAGATTGAATTCTCGATTTATTTAGTTTTAGTCGCTGTGGCTTATATTCAGGCGTGCTCAGTAGTCCGGAAATTACGGTACTTTACAAAATACTTCACTTAGTTGTGACCTGAAATACAAACACAGACATCAATACAAGAACTACAACTACTACAACTGCTACTACTACTATAATCATGGCACCTAAAAACACACAAAAATATTTTCTTTTAAGAAGTACTAAGAACTACAACAGCTATTAGTAATACAACAAATACTACTTCATGCAACCGAAAAAGATTTACTCTACAAAGTACTTCACTAAGAGATGGGTATAAGTACTCAAAGCACAAAAACAAAAAGAATTTCAAAAATGAAAAGACTTACAAAAACAAAAAGAAATACAAAATGAAAAGCAATACAAATAACTACAACTATTGCGGTAATCACGACACCTAAAAACACAATAATTTTCCAAAGTACTTCACTGTATAGTGAGTAAAAACAACATTGAGAAACAAACACAACCCAAAGTATATAAAACTACAAAAACTACTTAAAAAAAACTACAACTCCCAAACTCTGTTTCTATAAGCATGCTATCACAAACATAGCTTTTGTAGATGAAAACAAACTCATACTAGCTTTCAGTCGAGTGCGGTGAATGTGTGCGTGTGTGTGCGTGTGTGTGTGTGTGTGTGTGTGTGTGTGTGTGTGTGTGTGTGTCCAAGCGCCTCATCAACTCCACCCAACACAACACAAGTCCATGGAAGAAAAACTGGTGTTGCATCAGCGGTGTTGATGCGCGGCCCCCCGTCGGCGTCCGCGGCGTCCCGGCCCAGTGGAGGGTCTCGGCGGCGGCCCAACTGATAGTCACACACACACACACACACACACACACAAACACACACACGTAAGATTAATAGCCTGGTGGGGGAATCCAGTCGCTCCGTCTCCTCTGATAATGAAAGGCGGCGGCGGCGGCGAGGCGGCGATGGCGACGGCGGCGGCTGCGTTCCTGTGAACACCGACGACAAAGAGCGGCGGCGTGTTCCGAGCCCGCCGTCCCCCTCCGCAGAATATCACCCACCGCCTCTTTAGAGAAAATAAACCCTGGCGACTGCCTTTCAAAACACGTAAAGCTGTTGTCCGCATGCTAATGCTGCTGTTAGCATGGCCGCTAAGCCCTCCTCCACGTCGGTCGATATGCAGATGATTGGCTGCTCTCTGGGGAGGGGGCGGAGCCAATCCCGGCTGAGGGGAGGGGTTTTTGGCCCGATGGGTCACCTGTCAATCACACGGTCAGCTGTCAGTCACATGGTTAGCTGTCAATCAGATAAATAGCTGTTAGTCATGCAGTTGGCTATCAATCACATGGTCAGCTGTAAAAATAACAGAAGGTCAGCTGTCAATCACATGGTCACCTGTCAATCACATGGTCAGCTGTCAATCATATGGTGACCTGTCAATCACATGGTCAGCTGTCAATCACATGGTCACCTGTCAATCACATGGTCACCTGTCAATCACATGGTCAGCTGTCAATCACATGGTCAGCTGTCAATCACATGGTCAGCTGTCAATCATATGGTGACCTGTCAATCACATGGTCAGCTGTCAATCACATGGTCAGCTGTCAATCACATGGTCAGCTGTCAATCACAGGGTCGGCTGTCAATCACACAGCTCATTCGCATTGCGGAGTCTTGGACTTTGGGAGAAGATGGAGAACCTGGATGGAACCCGGGCAGGAGAACATGAAGGGAACCCCTGGAGGGGGAGAACCTGAGGTTCCTTCTCCCAGCCACCCCTTGACCTTCAGAACCGCAGGTCGCTGATCAGATTAATGATCTAGAATCGGGTCGCGTGAAGCCCTAATCTAGGTGTTGTCATCTCCAGAGAACATGGGTCTGAGCCTCCAGGACCTCCAGATACCTGGCCTTTCCTCCGGCCTCCTGATTTAGATCAGACCTTTTTTGTTCCCTCCATCAAAGAGGTTCCCCATGACGATTAATTAACCTTTCAGGTTCTTCAACCCGCCATCCTGTGTGTGTGTGTGTGTGTGTGTGTGTGTGTGTGTGTGTGTGTGTGTCTAGCCCAGCCATGTTTGATCACAGCAAGAGCCCACTTAGTCCTCAGTGGGGGTGCAGATGATGTCCTCAGACAGATTTGGTCTCCTGGTGTCCATGTGATCTCCAGATGGTTTCCAGATGGTTTCAATGAGGTCTCCAGGAGGTATAGAGGTGGTGTTTCTAGAGGGCTTCTGGGTGGTTTCCAGGTGGCTTCTGGTGGTATCTAGATGCTTCCCAGGTGGTCTGCATGGGGTCTCCAGGTAGTTTTCAGGGGGTTTCTGTGGGGTTTCAAGAGGGTTTCCAGGTGTCTCTTGGTGGTTTCTGGATGGTTTTCAGGTGGTGGATCGATGGAGATGATACTTGGGACGAGGGACCTTTAAATACAAGATGAAAAGAGAGAGAGAGCGAGGGATGAAACCGTGGAAACTCTCCTTATGCTGTTGTCATGGCGATACGGCTGACTGTTTCACATCCCTGCTGTGGGAGAAGCTGTGGAACCTCACACCTTCAGCCTCCCCTGCAGCCGTGAGGACTTCCTCCTCCTCAACACGTCCTCTTCTTCTTCTTTCTGGATCTTCTTCTTCTTCTCGCCCTCCTCCTCCTCTCCTCTACCCTGATGGAGGGGTGAGTGGAGGATGATTGACAGCTTCTGGTCCAGATGATTGATTAAAATATTGTCTAGATCATTGACAGCTTCTTGTCGGGATGATTGACAGCTTCCAGGCCAGTTTGATGACAGCTTCTGGTCTAGATGATTGACAGCTTCTGGTCCAGATGATTGACAGCTTCTGGTCCAGATGATTGACAGCTTCTGGTCTAGATGATTGACAGCTTCTGGTCCAGATGATTGACAGCTTCTGGTCCCGATGATTGACAGCTTCTAGTCAGGTTGATTGACAGCTTCCAGTCCAGTTGATTGACAGCTTCTGGTCCAGTTGATTGACAGCTTCTGGTCCAGTTGATTGACAGCTTCTGGTCCAGATGATTGACAGCATCAAGTCCAGATGATGACTGCTTCTGGTCCAGATGATTGACAGCTTCTAGTCAGGTTGATTGACAGGTGCCTCTGCTGATGTTTCTGAATCCCCTGGTATGTTGGAGGCACATCTCCCATGTCCAAGTGATTCCGGCTAACTCCCCTTGACGTGATGCTGTGATGTCACTTCCTGTTGGAGGATCAAATCAGTGTCTTACTTCCTGGATAGCTCCGGGCTTTTATTGTGAAATTAATTTCCTGTCCCGTGAACGAGATGTTACGGACCATGAAGCGTGAAACTTCTCCGCTCTCCAGGTTCCTCCCTCGTGCTTTCAGGAGCACAAGGGAGTGTGTGTGTGTGTGTGTGTGTGTGTGTGTGTGTGTGTGTTTGGTTTATATTGATATACATTCATTATTTGTGTGTGTGTATAGCTGTATGTACTATGTTGCGTGTGTGTGACATTTGTGTGTTCATAGATATGCGCGCCGTGTTGTGTGCGCACTGTGTTTACTTGTGTGTGTGTGTTTCTTGTTTACTGTTTTGTGTGTGTGTGTATGTAGAGGTAAGAGAGAGTTGTGTGTTTATAGAAATACACAAGTGGGTCTTTGTGTATTTGTAAATATATGTGTGTGTGTGAATGTATGGGTGCCTATTGTGTTGCATATGTGTGTGTGAGAGAGTTGTGCATTTATTGAAATGCACACCTGGGTGTTTGTGTTTGTATGTGTGTGTGTGTGTGTGTGTGTGTGCATGTTCTATGCAGCATAGAGTGATGCATATCATGTTCTGTGTGCTTGTGTGTGCATTTAATATGTGTGTGTGTGTGTTTATATAGAGGTGTGGCACATACTGAGTAATGTGTATGTGTGTGTGCATGTGTTTTGTGTGCACATAGATGTGTATTCTGTGTGTGTGTGTGTGGTTGTGTTGTGTTGTGTGTGTGTGTGTTTGTGTGCGTGTTTGTGTTTATATAGAATTATAGCACATACTGGGTTATGTGTGTCTGTGTATGCAGAGGTACATATTGTGTTGCATGCGTGTGTGTATGTGTGTGTAAGAGCTACGTTAAAGAAATGCAAACGTGTGTGTTTGTATGGTTGTGTTTATATAGAGGTATAGTAAATATTGTTATATTGGTTTATGTGTGTGTTTATAAAGAAGTGAAGTGCATACTGTGTATTTGTACGCATGTCCTATGTGTTTAGAGATGCACATGTTGTGTGTGTGTGTGTATGTGTGTGTTTTTTCCTTGACTAAAGTCTATCTGGCCCGCCAAACTATTTACTTTGAATATTTTAATAAGCATTTTCAATCAATATTAAATTTTGAAACTTTTTTTTTTCCTTTTATTTAATTTTGCATGGCTGATTACATACAAAATAATGTCGGCACATTGAAATGATCAGTATTATAAGTTATTTAAAGTGTAAATAAAATGCCAAAAAATGTGAATATTTAAATTGCATTTTTCCAATGACCAAAATAATTGCCCACCCCTGTTCTAGACTTGTGTGTGTGTGTGTTTTCCTAGACTAAAGGGCCGCGGGCTGTAAAATGCCCAGGTCTGGTGTAGAACCTCCTGGTTCCACGAGGAACCCCAGCATGGTCCATGTTGGTTATACAGGGTCAGACCTCCACCTGACCCCGCGTGAACCTTCAAAACACCTGCTATTATTAGAACCCACAAGGAAAACCCGGTTCTAGACACCATCAAACACTCCCTCTGTGGCTTTCATGTGCCACACACACACACACACACACACATATAAATCTTAAATCACACCCCGGGTTTTTGCAGCCACACACACACACACACACACACACACACACACACACACTCCTTATCCTTTGCAAATCTGCTCCCGGGTGTGTATCCGTGCAAGTGTGTGCGGGCGTGCACGTGCAGTCAATACAAAAGGTCCCGTTCTCCGACGCCTTGCATTAAACATCCGGCTTTGATTCCAGTTTTCGTCTCGATCCGGAAAAAAAATAATAAAAGGCCCCGGTCCGTCCCGCGTCTGAATAAGTCATGTGTCCTGATTTACCCCGGTGAAGTTTCCTCCAGACAAGGAGGAGGAGGAGATGGAGGGAGATGGAGGGAGAGAGGGAAGAGATGGCGCCGGTGTGTGTGATCACATCACTGAGCCTCTTCTGTGAAAATGTAATTTCACCTTCAGGTCTGAAACCGGCTACATCCACTGCATAATTTTAAATAATGCTACTGAAGGAGGCGCAGGCATGCGTATGTGTGTGTTTGTATGCATATGTGTGTGTGTGTGAGTGTGTGTTTGAGCGTACTTGCAGTTTTCAAAGCGCCAGACTTTCTTCGGGGTTTTGAGGAAAATACGAGGCGCGTTTTATGGGTCATTTACGGTAAAAAAAAATCAAAATAATCATGGCTGCTACTTTCCGGCGGGGAGACGCGCTTGGTAGCTGCGCTAGCATCGGCTAGCTAACGAGGCAAGTGTCAGTTAGTATCTCCATGTTTTCGTTTGTTTTTACCGACTCGAGAACGGCTATAGCTCGCTTGCTAGCGAGCGCTAATTAGCCAACAAGCTAGCGGTGAGGACCACCGAGAGCTCTCCGGCTGTTAACACCAATATACGGATGACGCGGCTAACTGCGGTAACACAGGCTACTGTTAGCATGGGAGCACTACCGTGTGAAAGCCAAGAGGTTAGGACGGCCCCAATTAGCAAGTGCTAATCAGCCAACAAGCTAGCGGTGAGTACCAACGAGAGCTCTCCGGCTGCCAACACCGCTATACGGATGACGCGGCTAACTGTGCTAACGTAGGCTACTATTAACATGGGAGCACTACCGTGTGAAAGCTAAGAGGCTAGGACGGCTCCAACTAGCAAGTACTAATTAGCAAACAAGCTAGCGGCGAGCCCCCCTGAGAGCTGTCCGGCTGGCAGCACCGCTGTACAGACGACGCGGCTAACGCAGGCTCATTAAGTTTATTTTTTCACCCACCGTTAATATTGAGGCACAAAAAATACGATATAACACCCTCAGCTAGCAAACGCAGATTAGCTATGCAACGTTAGCGTTAGCATCTCCATGACAACGCCATGTTCCCGCGGTTCGTCACATTTCTCCCACCGCTAGCTTGGGAGCACTCCCGTGTAAAAGCTAAAATGCTAGAACGACCCGAGCTAGCAAGCGCAAATTATCCAAAAAGCGAGCAGCAAGGTGTGTGAGGTGCACAAGATCCTCGGAGAGTCTTTTGCCGTCTCCTGACAATCGGCTGGCGGTGCCATGTTTAATTTCGTCGACGCAGCTTAGCATGGTTAGTTAGCACAGTTAGCACGGGAAAAGCTAAGATATCAAAACAGACCTGGCTAGCATATGCTAATTACCCAACGAGCAATCGCTTACACATTTGAGTTACCGTTGACTTTTTGTTTCCGCAATTTTACATCCTTGTTCGCCTGCTCCTTAATTAATCATTTACTTAGCTTGTTTGATATTTATTTCATTAGTGTCATGGCTAATTCCAGTAAGCTGGTGTAGCATCCTCTGCACGTGATGTTTGGTGTCATAGCACTGTAATGAATTACTTCATTACAGTAAATTAATAAACTTTTGCTCTTCTTGGAGAAGATGCAGATCTTCTTGAGGTGTTTATCCATCGAACGATCTCGCTGGTGGATAAAAGTGAGAAAGAAACCCAGGTGTACACAGCGTCTACTGGACCTCCTCCCCGATGTTCTCCACCAGTTAATGTTCCTGTCCCGTTGTCCCGCCTGCAGCCATATTGCGGGAATAATTAAATAAATGTTTTATGGGTTGTTAATGTGCTGTGATGAGACAGCGGGGGAAGGGGGGGGGCAGGCGCCGTCGCCATCATTCTCAATTAACTCATTAACTCGCACTAGCATGTTAGCGCAGCGTGGCGGTGAAGCGGTTAGCGCTCTTACACTCAAGCGAGAAGGTCCCAGGTTGGGTTCTAAGAGGAGGTGTGTGTGGAGGCTCCATCTTCTCCACGTGTCTGCGTGGGGTTCCTCAGGGTTCTCCGGGTTCCTCCTGCAGTCCAAACACATGCAGGAGCTTCACGGAGACACCAAACTACCCAGACGGGTGGTTGAGAGGGTGAATTCCTAGATGACCTTTCCCTTCATCCCCTTCTTCCTCCTACATCTCGTCTTCCTTCTCTTCATCCTCATCCTTTTCCCGTTCCTCGTTTCATCACCCTTCTCTTCCTCCTGGTCCTCTGAAACTTCCTGCCAGTTTTTTAATGAAAAAGTTTTGTGAACCCTACGCCGCCCCCGGACTCCTCGCCGCCGCCATCGAGACGATGGACGCAGCGTCAATAATTCACGCCGAGTGTTTTCCTGCCAAAATGGCGTCTTTGTTGTGGAACGTCGTGAATTATTCACCTCTGTCTGACGACTCTCTTCTTCTCTCTCCTTCTCCTCCTCCTCCTCCTCCACCCACGGACGGACCGACATCTCCTCCTCCTCCGTATCCTCTTCCTCGTCAACAGGTAAGTTCATGTCCTCCTCCTTCTCGTTGGCCTCTCGGAGCTGCGGTGCCAGACAGGAAGTGGCCGCGGCGTCAACTGATGTCACTTCCTGGTTGACTGTTTTGGGAGTTTTCATTTGGGAGGGATGATGTCATCGATGCTTTATCAGTGGTTTGGTGGGGGAAGCCGGAGGTCACAAGAAGCTCGTGCAGAGGGAGATGCTGGAGGTAGACGGGGGAAGCCGGAGGGGGAAGCTGGAGGTAGATGGGGGAAGCAAAGGGTCTCAGGAAGCTCTGGTAGATGGGGGAAGCTGGGGGGAGACGGGGGAAGCCGGACGGAGAGGGGAGACGGGGGAAGCAGGGGGAGTCTATGGAGGGAAATAGTTCCAGAAGTAAAAGCAGCGTTTCAGCAGGTTGGACTGCAGGCATCTGACCTGGAAAAACACACACACACACACACACACACACACACACACATTTAGGATGCTTTTAATCCCCATCTCTCTCCGCCGTCACACTGTCAGATTACATTTTAGTGTAAACTCTCAGGATTCACCTTAAAATGACTCCCCCCGTGCACGTGTGTGTGTGTGTGTGTGTGTGTGTGTCGACTGCCCCAAGCGTTCGTATGTCCACCGCGGCGGCCGCAGCCCTAATGGCATTTTCTATTCATGCCATGGCGTGTGTGTGTGTGTGTGTGTTTGTATGTGTGTGTGTGTGGTATTTGTAGTACATGTAGAAATATTTGCAGTACTTGTAATAAATACAGATGAAATAACCTGAATGATCAGTAGTGATTGACGAATACGAGACGTGTCAACGAGGATTTTCAAAATGATACAATAGAATAAGATGCATTTTTAATTAGTTAAGTTATTAATCTAATAATTGAAAAATAGTACCATATAAAGTATGGGAAAAAAATATAGAAAAAAAATATGTATATGCACTATATGCAAAAAAATGTAAAACTGGCAATCGAGGAAATAAACGAGGAACAGCAGCAGGAGGGGGGGTGGTTGAAAAATATGCACAAAAAGAAAAAATAAATCAATGGAGGGTAAAAAAAAAAGATGAAGTGGAAAGAATGGAGGGAGTGGGTGAGGAAGAGAGCAGGCTGAATAAGAATGACAGGATTAATAATAAAACACAGGGAGATTTTCTCCTCCTTTTCAACCCCATTTAGTTCCTTCCTCATCAATATTTACACTCCCTGTCCGTCTCTTCATCCCCCCTTCCACTCCTCCTCCTCCTCATCTTCATGTCCTAATATTTCAACAGTCTCCTCGTGAAAAAATAGCTCAATATTATTTCATTAAAAAAATACTCGCTGGCAGAGGGACGAACTGTGGATATTGCATGAAGGACTTTTATTTTGAAAATCGTTTGGGGGGGTTTGGGCTTCCCCCGTCTTCTGGTGGTGAGAAGGTCCCACAGACGCGAGAACATCTTACAGCCTTGAGAACGTATCCTCGCAGTGAGAATGTGTCTTCTTAATGTGATTTACTCTGTTAGCAACATCGTTTCGCTTGTATTCTCCTCTCATTGCTAACATGACAAACCCACCCAACTAACATGACATACCCATATTGCTATGATGGCATACCGACACTGCTAACATGACGTACCTACATTGCTATTATGACATACCGACACTGCTAACATGACGTACCTACATTGCTATTATGACATACCGACACTGCTAACATGACGTACCTACATTGCCAACATGATATACCCAATTTACTAACATTGCTTACTAACATTGCTAACATGACATACCCACATTGGTAGCATGACAAACGCACTCAACTAACATGACATACCCATGTTGCTAGCATGACATACCGACTTTGCCAGTTTGCGATACCCATATTGCTATGATGGCATACGGACACTGCTAACATGACGTACCTACATTGCTATTATGACATACCGACACTGCTAACATGACGTACCTACATTGCCAACATGATATACCCTATTTACTAGCATTGCTAACATGACATACCCACATTGGTAGCATGACAAACGCACTCAACTAACATGACATACCCGTATTGCTTACATGACATACCCACATCGTTAGCATGGCATACCCATGTTGCTAACATGACTTATCGCATTGCTAACATTACATACCCTCACTGCTAGCATGACAAACCCACCCAAATAACGTGACATAATCATATTGCTTGACATGCCCACAATGCTTATGGGACACAGCTACTCTGCTAGCATAGCCAAATTACTCGCATTGTTTCTGTCAGTACAACAGATGTAAACATTAACCCCTCAGGTAACAGAGCTAACCAACATATGCTATTACCCCTATTAACCTGCTGTGTAGGTCATGAGTCTTAATTAAAGATAGATAAAAGATCAGTAGGTAAACTACCCGTCCGTAGTTATTAATTGTCTTTCTGGACAATTAAATACTTTCCCCTAATAACATTAATTACATACGTTAGCGATATTACCAGCCCATGTGTTTTAATTACTCGTATGACGTTAATTAACGCGTTATAAAGTTCTCCAAGGTGTGGTCAGCTAAGAGCTAATAGCATCATTTATTTCATGGTGACATTTAATTAGCGCCCGCATGGATTCCACGCGTCAGGCCAAAAGAAGCTATCTGGTCCAGTTGATGTTTAGATGAAGGATCGGCGGCGCCGTCTTTTCTGCTCGCCACCGTCTATTTAGCGTCTTTCCCCACGGCCATTAGTGTGATTTATGTTTTGTTTTTGTTTTTTGTTCCCCTCCTCCACTGCTCTGCTAGCCAGCTAGCACCCCCTCCCCTCTCCCCTTGTTAGCGGTTAGCACGCCGCCACCGCTCGGCTTTTCCTCGTGGATCCTGGATATTTCCTGGACACACAGGGACGGAAACGTCGACTTAAAATGCTGTTGCTTTTTATTAATAAACATTTGTCCCCGACGAGCCGCCGGCGGCTAAACCCGTCTCCGCCGAGACTCCCAGATCTTTTTTTTTTTTAAAATTATTTTATATTATTTTTTAAAATGAGAATTAACATCTGTCGCCTCCGTCTCCCACCGGGAGCAGCCTGACAAGTGTGAAAAATAAAAATAGTGCTTCCCCCCCCCCACACCACCCCCAGGGACGGGGAGGGCAGAAGGAACGCCGGCGTCTGGATTCGAATTAATCCGACAAAAAGCCAATACTCAGACGTCGGAGTGAATAATCGCGTTTTCTTTCAAGTCTTCTTTATTTCTCTCTGTCTGTCGCTTGTGATTTTCGGGGTGATTATTTACTCGTTGGCCCTCCCCTTCTCCCCCGGGGCATGTAATACCTCGCTTATTACTCCGTGATAACATATGTTTATATTTAAAAGTCCACCATTTTTTTTCATAAACTATTACATCTTGAATCTTCAGCCTTTTTTATTTTTTTACACAGACTCGACGTTCATATCGCCCTTTTTCTTTACCCATTAGCTAATAGTTAGCTTGTTATCGTGTAATTACATGCTTATTACACGGTAATAACCTCACAGCGCTTATTAACGTGTTTGTTAGGAGAGTGAAGCTGAAGAGCGTTAATAATGGCGAGGAGGAGGAGGAGGGCGGACAAGATCCGACAGCAAACAAACGAGAATGTGGAGGAACTCAGAGAACAACGCGTCCGTGTTCTTCCACTATTTTTAAACACCATATGGCTGCAGTGTGTGTGTGTGTGTGTGTGTGTGTGTGTGTGTGTGTGTGTGTGTAGGTTACCCGTTGAACACATACACACACACACACCTATTACCCTCCACCCTCCTCCACCCAACCTCTAACCTTCCAGCCTTCGCCATCTGTCCTCCATCTTCCTGCTTCACTTTCCAAAGTTAGACCTCCACCTTGCATCTTTTTCTCTCCACCCCCCGCCTCGGCAAGCCTCTGTGTTTCCATGACAACCTTTCAAGCGCTGTGTTAGCATATTACTCATCTACTTTTGTGTGACAGCGCGGGATGTTAGCCGTGTGTTAGCATGTTTATCATCTCTTCTGTATGTTAGCTGGGTGCTAATATGTTACTCATCTGTTTCTGTATGCTAAAACGCTATGTTAGCATTATGTGAGCATGTTACTCATCTGATTACTTATAATAATTCGCTATGTTCGCCATGTGTTAGCATGTTACTCATCTAAAACTGTATGATAATGTGCTACATTAGCCACGCGTTAGCTTGTTACTCATACACCATATGATAATGTGCTATGTTAGCTGTATGTTAGCATGTATTCCACTAGGATTATCTGTTATCTGTTATCTGTTGGAAATTTGGCAATTGTATATATTTGCGGTGTATTAAGCATGTTAGCGTGGCTTCTTTTGCATATTAGCAGGGTCTTGGCATTCTGCTATACTTAGCTAATACAATTTTCCTCAGTCGATGTTAGCAGTATATTTAGCATGGCTGTCTGGCCCTATTGGTTTTTGTTGCATTCTAGCGAACAAGTAGTTGAATCAAATAGCTTCAGTTTGTGTCAGCTACCTGTTAGCATGTGACTGTGCTTCTGGCAGTAAACACTTGGCTTGAGAAATGTTAGCAGTGTTTTAGCATCCCCAGCCCCCCACGTCCGAAGGAATCATGCGATTTCCCATTCGAGCGGTTCAGTCCTCCCACGTCAATGGCATCGAGCTGTATTAGCTGATGTTAGCATACTGCAACAGTTTGCTCATACAGTTCTAGTAAATATTCGCAGTGTGTTTAGCACACTTTCCCAGCTCAGCTGGTTGGAACATTTCGCTAAACCGTGCAATTTCAGGTCATGATTGCTGTGTGTGAACATATAGCTGTGCTTCAGGTGTTAAAAAAAACCAGCTCTGATTAATGCTAGCTTTGTTTTTAGCATCCCCGCTGTTCCAGACTTTTCCAGGGAGATAAAAGCGAACGTCATAGAGGAAGCTAAAAGGCCCGCCGGTCGACAGGAGAGTCGGTGGGGGGACGTTTAGACAAAGAACCTCCAACACAATCCATCAGCCGCATTAATAAATGAAACCAGCTGTCATAGTGAACTACAATCATGGCCCCCTGCATCGATTTCCCTTCTCCTCGCTGCGGAAACGCCAGCTAAGCCCTTTTCTTCTTCCTTGTTTGAAAAAAAAAAAAAAAAGGCGCTGTAATTGTTGCGTTCACGCCGCGGCGACATCGATCAGCGGGCGCCGCTCGCCATACCGTCAACGTCTGGAAACGTAATGAGGCTTTGCTTTTAATGTCCGTCGCCAACAGATAGCAGCCTGAGAGTACTCACGTGGTAACCGAGTACACGCCTGCTCATAATAATACCGCCGAATGCAGTAATGCGGTGCGGATAAAGTACAAAGTCGTGACACTCTAATTACAGCGCGGGAATAAGTCAGGAGTAAAAAGTCGCACCGTTACGACTTTATCCTTTTAAAAAAAGGACCTCGTAATGCTGTGAGTACAAAGACTTAACGGTGCGAGAAGAGAACCCTGCTTTTTCTTTTTTTTTTTTTTTTTCTAAGAAAGCGGAGGGAAAAATATTCTTTCAGAAGGAGGTTGTTATATTATAGCGCGTCAGAGGTACTCGAGTTACTAATGTGTAATTACCATGTTCTTCGGTTCCATGTGTTAACTATTACTACTGTACATCATAATAAGCTGGTGCATTTAGTGCAGTACAAATGTTGCAGAACTACCGCCTGATGCTGTCATGCAAAAGTACTTTTTGCTTCTCCTGAACTACTGTGCAGGACGTCTAAGTGATAGTACCCTGCAGTACTAGAAGTACTGCAGTACAAGTTTACTGTAAAATGACTGTGCATAATAACACTCTGTGATGTTTAAGACAAGAAACTTTATTGATCCCGATAGGGCAAATGTCTTTGTCACAGCAGCCTCACAGTTATGTCAAATATCATAAAGATAAAATAGCTATGAATATAAATATGATATATATGCACATGTGTATACATATATATATATGCAAATACATATGTACATTTATATGTGTGTATATGGGAGTATATAAGTATTATGTACCTGTGTGTGTGTGTATATATAGATATCCTTTTCATCAGCCATGTTTCAGGCAGTTTATATATATATATATATATATATATAAAATATATTTTTGTGTAAAAGTACCCTGTAATACTACCATGATATTATTTAATACTTCTGCGCAGCAACACTGTGCTATATCCCTTCACTATTGAGCGCACCTGAATGTAAACCATAGGTGTCCACGTTGTAACATGAGACATTTACACTTTTAATTGAATACATACCGGTAACATCCACAAATACGTACTGGAAATGATTGTTTTCTGAACAGTGCCTGTGACACGGCTGATGAAAAAGATAATAAAGATAATAATAAATAACGCAAAGAAGAGTTCATCTTTCCATCTATTTTTTTTTTTTAATCCCAGCTTTGTCCTGCTCCATATGATCGCAATCTCGGTCTTCCTCTTGTCACTAAAAGTCGTCTTCTTCCGTATCGGAATTGAACCATCTCAGAATTTCACGCTCATTTCATCGGTCCGATATGACGAGGCTAAATGTTTTGGCGGCGTGAAGCTCATTAGCACGGAAAAAAAATCCATAAATTAGCCGCATCGTTGTTTTAGCCGCAGTATTCAAAGCGTGTGGGGAAAGTAGTGGCTTGTAGTCCAGAAATAACAGAAGTAGTACTATGTTATCATGTAATACTGTTGTTACGGGTCTACTGTGTGATAGTAGTGTGTAATATCGCTATTGTACTATGAGCAGTACTGCAGTGTAGTACCACTGTGCTCTATTTCTGAGAACCAGTATCCTGTAATACTAGTGTTCGGTACTTCCATTCAAGGGTCTTCTTCTTATTCTCCTCCTGTGGGCTTTTCCTTTCAAGGGTCTCCAGAGCCAATCCACTTTCTCTATCAAACCCTATTCTCTGGATCTTCTCTTTGGTCTTTCCCCAGACCTCCTGCCTGACAGCTCCACCTTCAGCAACTTTCTACCCAGATGTTCACCATCTCAGTCATCACTTCGTCTCGGTCATACATGTCCTGCACCCCTGTGACGAATTCTTCTTTTTGTCAGGCCTCTTCCCTTCAGGAGTCTCCACAGCCAGTCCACCTTCTCCATCAAACCCTATTTTTTTTGGATCCTCCTCTCTCACACCAACTACCTTCATATCCTCTCTCACTACATCCATAAATCTTCTCTTTGGTCTTCCTCTAGACCTCCGATTCCAGCATCCATCAACCAATCATTCCTGATCCTCTCCATCCTGGTCACTCCCAAAGAGAACCTCGACATCTTCATCTCTGCGACCTCCAGCTCTGCCTCCTGTCTTTTGGTCATCGTCACTGTTTGTAGATCATCTCACCACCGTGTCCTCCAGCTTTCCTTTCAGTCTAGCTGATCTTCTATCTCCTCGTACCTCTGACACTTTACTCCACTCTTTTCTGACCCGTTTCTTCACCTCTTTTCCACACGCTACCGTGCAGTAGTACTGGGAAATACTGCAGTACCAGTCCTGTTCAACAACACTGGGCTGTGCTACTGAATAATACTACCGTGCACAACACGTGCGCAGCAGTGCTAACAGTACTTCCATCAATGTACTGCCATGCAGTGAGTGCGCACATCGTGAGTTTTGCGTCTGTTCACAGTATTTCGGAAAATATCTGCAGATTACTGCACCACTTCCTGGTGTCTATTACACCTGGAACCTCGTCTGAAGGATCCGCCGCCAGGGACTGTTATCCTGTGTGTGTGTGTGTGTGTGTGTGTGTGTGTGTGTGTGTGTGTGTCGTTGTGTGTGTGTCAGTGTGCAAGTGAGCTTGATAGACAGAAGCAGGAGCCTTTTATGTGCCGTGAATACTAATAGTTGCACAGTCAGACACACACACACACACACACACACACACACACACACACATACACACACACACACACCGTCTAGCTTTTTTTTATTTTTTTTTTATAGGAGTCAGGGGAGACAAAAGGAAAAAACGCAAAAGTGGCAAAAAATAGGAAAGGAAATAAGGACGCAGGAGATGTGGAAGGGTGGAAGCGAGACATCCCAGGGAACTTTCTGTCACCTGTTTCTATGGCAACGTCCTCAAACCGCCGCCGGTTCCTCTCCGAACACCTGGAGGAACCTTCTCGGTGGAACACCAGAAGAACGTTAGCCCAGGTTGAGGGAACAGCGCCGGCATTTCCCCGTTGAATTATAACGCCAATCATCGGTGTAACTGATGCAAATTTACAAAAGAAAATACAAGCGATTAATTACATAATTAATCTTTGATGATTGGACCAAATAATTCTAGGAAATCAAAACCTTCCCTTTGGCCAGGTTGTTCCTTGGCCGAATAATTTAACATTACATTATAAAAGGACAATTTTAATGTTAACTCATGCAGTTTCCACCCTCCAAAATATCAAATAATGACACGATTAATTAATCTCCGACACCTCGAGACCAAATACGCCAGCAGATGTTTGGCTAGGTTGTAGGAACGTTATGAGCAGGAACAGCGGCAGATGTTCCCCTGATGTTCCCCAGAAATTCTTTTCACAGTATGTTCCCTGCTCCAATATTTTGATTAAATTGCAAAACAAAATAGCAATGATCTTTGTAAATGATGCAAATTGGCAAAAAAAAAAAAAAATGCAATTCATGAATTAATTAACTGCTCAATTAATTAACTTCATTTCTGCTCCCCAAACGTTCCCCTCGTGTTCCCCAGAAATTCCCTGTGCGCTACCCAGACGTTCCCTGCTCTAATATTTTCATTCAATTGCAAAACAAAATAGCAATTATCTTCGTAACCGGTACAAATTGGCAAAAACAAATGCAATTCACGAATTAATTAACTACTTAATTAACTACATTTCTGTTCCCCAGATTTTCCCCCAAAATTCCCCTGACGTTCCCCGGACGTACCCTGCGCCAATATTTTGATGAAATTGCAGAACAAAAGAGCTATTATGTTTGCAACTGATACAATTTTGCAAAAACTGCGATTCATGAATTAATTAGCGAATCGACTAATCAATGAATCTCCAGCGTCTCTGGAGTCGATATGTGAGAACGTTAAAAGTGAGAACAGTGGCAGTGGTTCTCCAAGGCTTTCTTATATGTTCCTCAGACGTTCCCCAGATGTTCCCATGCCTAATATTTTGATTAAAATTCAAAATAAGCCAGCGGTTGTCCTTATAACTCATGCCGACTTGCAAAATAATCCAATTAATGACTGAATTAACTAATCAATTAATTAATCCTCAAGGATTGAGCTAAATTATTATGCAATATTAGCCAAGATAGCGAGAACGTGACGAGCTAGAACAGCACCAGAGGTTCCTGGAACGTCCCTCAGATGTACCTTATATGTTCCCTGGACAATTATTATCATAAAATTACAAAATAAAAGGAATTAATCATTGTAACTGATGTAGATTTGTAAATAAAATGAATCGATTAATTAATCGATTAATGCATCGATTAATTAATCAGTCTATTTTGGATTGGACAGTTTTTTTTTCTTTTTTTTTTTTTTTAAATATTATAAGATGGAGTTTTTTTTAACTGTGTTTATTCCAACGTGTCCAAGAAAGTAAAGTATGTAAAAAAAATGAAATGGAGGCAGGAGAAGACGGGCAACCAGGCGCCGCCGGGAGTTATGTGAGGTCGCGTGAACCTTCGTCTCGCCGTTATTAGCTGTCAGGATCGATCGTCCGGGCGCCGCCGGAAACCCCGGGCTGTCACGTTAACGTCGCCGTCGGCGCCAAATGAGCGCTGACATCCCGCCGCCGCTCTCTTAATGGCGTCCCGGCGCCACAGGTGCGGCGGAAAAGGCGACACTTGAAGGCACTGCAGAGTTGGACTTGTATCTTCCGTTGGCAGGATTTTAATTGGGGAGGGAGGAAAAATAAGGTCGTGCACATATGGTGTAGTGGTGGCAAAGTGGGCTCAGGCTTAGCATAGCTTAGCATAGCTTAGCTTAGCTTAGCTTAGCTTGGTGTACCAGGCACATTCTAGAAGAGAGAAGTTGTCCATGTGAACTCAATTGATCCTCGGGGAAAAATTTTCTGATTCTGAACCTTCTCATTCTGCGCGCCGATGACTCTGCTCTACCTATGAGCTCCTCCAGATGGTTCAGATCCACTGGATCTTCTGGTGTGGACCATCTCCCCACAGAAGGCAGAAGGTCGCCACCTATCTGCACCAATTGCCCTTCCCGTTCCACTCGCTGCGACCTTGAAATGATCGAAATCGGCCATGTTATTCTTGACTGAATGATTGCATTGGGTTTGCACTGAGTGTGTGTGTGCATGTGTGTGTGTGTGTGTGTGTGTGTGTGTGTGTGTCAACGCCCTCCAAAAAAAAAAAAACTATTGTATGAAACAAACATGACAATCTTAATAAATAAGACATATTAAACAAATAAGACATATTAAAAGCCACATGTGGCCTGTTCCACCCGGCGAGGGGAGCGGGGGGGTTTGGTTACCACGGCGATGAAAGGCCGGCGTGTTTACATCCCGTGACAGTTTGGCATTTCCTGCGGATCCAAATCAATTTCTGCGACGCTTTTATGTCAGAGAAGAAGTCAAACGTGGTAACACATCCGAGGTTCTGGAGGAGAAGAAGGAGAAGAAGGAGGAGGATCACAATGGGAACGCAAACCTTGGTTCGGTCCATGTCAACAACCATCACCACCTTCATTCTCCTCCGCTGAGAGAACATTGTTCCCTCGCCGGCGTCATGTGGAACCTGCTGATGGTCTGCAAGAGCCGGAGAACCAGGAGGAGGGAACGCCTTCACTGCTGAGAGACGCTGAAGGTAGATCTTTGGAAGGAGACCAAAACTACTGAGGGCTGAGGAAGATGGAGAACCGGGAAGGAACCTGGAGAGGATAAAGGAAGAAGAACGTGGAAGGAACCCAGGCAGGAGAACGTGGAGGGAACATAAGGAGAACATGGAGGGAACATAAGGAGAACATGGAGAGAACATATGGAGAAGATGGAGAGAACATATGGAGAAGATGGAGGGAACATTAGGAGAACATGGAGGGAACATATGGAGAAGGTGGAGGGAACATATGGAGAACATTGAGGGAACATAAGAAGAACATGGTAGGAACATATGGAGAACATGGAGGGAACATATGGAGAACATGGAGGGAACATATGGAGAACATGGAGAGAACATATGGAGAACATGGAGAGAACATATGGAGAAGATGGAGGGAACATGGTGGGAACATATGGAGAACATTGAGGGAACATAAGAAGAACATGGTAGGAACATATGGAGAACATGGAGGGAACATATGGAGAACATGGAGGGAACATATGGAGAACATGGAGAGAACATATGGAGAACATGGAGAGAACATATGGAGGAGATGGAGGGAACATATGGAGAAGGTGGAGGGAACATTAGGAGAACATGGAGGGAACATATGGAGAAGGTGGAGGGAACATGGAGGGAACATATGGAGAACATTGAGGGAACATAAGAAGAACATGGTAGGAACATATGGAGAACATTGAGGGAACATAAGAAGAACATGGTAGGAACATATGGAGAACATGGAGGGAACATATGGAGAACATGGAGGGAACATATGGAGAACATGGAGGGAACAACATAAGGAGAAGATGAAGGGAACACATGGAGAACATATGGAGAACATGGAGGGAACATATGGAGAACATATGGAGAACGTATGGAGAACGTATGGAGAAGATGGGTAACCCAGGGGAACACAAGGGAACCCAGGCAGGAGAACTAATCACTGATATTGACATTGATCGTTCCCAGCATTGATCGTTGACACCGCGGGTGATCTCGACTCCGATCACTGATCCCGACATTGATCGGTAATCAAGATATCCGCCATTGATCTGGACACCAATCATTGATCTCGTATTTGCAGCGATCCCAACGATCAATATCTGGCCATCCGTCAGCGGTATTGATCACAGATGTGATCTGACATTGATCGTCAACCTAGATATCCGTCATTGATCCTTGACTTCAATATCCATTAATGATCTGGACATCAATCTTTGATCCTGTATTGATCGTGATCCCCGCCCTAAGCATTGACACAGCCTAGATATCTCTTATTGATCTCGTCATTGATCGTTCACTTTGATATCCACTGTTCGTTGATCTAGACATCAATCATTGATTTTTTATTGATTGTGATCCCAGTCCCGATTGGTGACTTTGACATCAATCATTGATCTCTTAGCGATCGTGACCCCGATCATCAACTTTGACATTGATCATTGATGTCTTATTGATCGTGTTCCCTGCCCTGGTTGGTGACTTTGACATCAGTCATTGATCTTATATCGATGGTTGACTTTGACACCAGTCATCAATCTTATTGATCCTGATCCCCACCATGATCGTCAACTTTGACATCAATCATTGATCTCTCATTGATCGTAATCCCGATCCTGATCATCAACTTTGACATCAGTCACCAATCTTATTGATCATGATCCTGACCCTGGTTGTTGATGTGACATCAATCATCAATCTTATTGATCGTCATCCCAATCCTGGTCGGTGACGTTGACATCAGTCATCAATCTTATTGATCCTGATCCCCACCATGATCATCAACTTGGAGATCAATCATTGATCTCTCATTGATCGTAATCCCAACCCTGATCGTCAACTTTGACATCAGCCATCAATCTTATTGATCCTGATCCCCACCATGATCATCAAGTTGGACATCAATCATTGATGTCTTATTGATCGTGTTCCCTGCCCTGGTCGGTGACTTTGACATCAATCATCAGTCTTATTGATCGGGATCCAAGGCTGGTTGGGGATTTTGACATCAGTCATTGATCTTATATCGATTGTTGACGTTGACATCAGTCATCAATCTTATTGATCCTGATCCCCACGATGATCATCAAGTATCAACTTGGAGATCAATCATTGATCTCTCATTGATCGCAATCCCGACCCTGATCATCAACTTTGACATCAGCCATCAATCTTATTGATCCTGATCCCCACCATGATCATCAAGTTGGACATCAATCATTGATGTCTTATTGATCGTGTTCCCTGCCCTGGTCGGTGACTTTGACATCAGTCATCAATCTTATTGATCGGGATCCAAGGCTGGTTGGTGATTTAGACATCAGTCATTGATCTTGTATCGATTGTTGACCTTGACATCAGTCATAAATCTTATTGATCGTCATTCCAACCCCGGTTGGCGTCAGTTATTGATCTCATACCAATTGTTGACTCTGACATCAATCACTGATCCTTACAATGATCATCAACCCAGATATTGATCACCCGCCCCGCCGGCCTGCCCTCTCCATCCGCTGCCAGAGGATTTTCAGCGGAAAAAGGATTTTTTTTTTTTTTTTTTTTTTTTTTCCCCGGAGGGCGGACAGAAGGGGGGGTTAGTTTGATTCTCTGCTCTTGTTCCATGTTGCCATCGCTCTTCGTCAAATTAATTTACCGCTGCCGTGGGGAGCGCAGGGCGGGCTACAGAGGGAGAAATGGTAATGGCAGTTTCAATGGGGGGGTGGGGGGGGTGTCGACGTCCCCCCCTTTTCCTCTTCGTCGCGTAGCGGCAGCTGGTAACCTTTAATTATGATAAGTGAAAGTGAGTAAACAAAACATGAAACGGGCTCCTCTGCAAACACGACGGAGGCACTTCTGCAAATGAAATGGGCTTTTCGAGTCGCACTCTCAGATAAACGGCGGGAATTATTAGTTTCCTGTCTGTCGAACGCGTGGCGGCGGGCGGGGGGGGGGGGTGGCGAAATATGTGACTGCTGTTTCTTTTTTTCTTTTTTTTTTTGGCGAAGCAACCTTCTCTGGGTTTGCTTGAATTCCCAAGCTTTGTTATTACGCTACTGAATTATTACTAAGTCATCAGGCTTACTATAACCAAGTTATTAATAAAATTGATCGGTGGTGATAATTAGAAATAATCCCCAAGACTCTAAAGCGTCGAGTTTAGCATCTACCATTCAGACGTTTGGGCCAAAATCACCTTTAAAAAATAGTCGAGTGTCATCTGCAAACAGGCGAATCCCCGTCTTCAATCCCGACTCCAGCTGGTAGCAGATCCAAGATGGAGTCCGGCGGGCGCCATGTTGGCTCAAACACAGAGACACGACCCAGTGCTGTCCCTGATTGGCAGGCGCCGTCCTGCGGGCTTTTTGATTGGCTTCTCCTGTGTGGACGCGTCCAATGATCTGTTGAAGAGAGGGTGAACTCTTGTATGCCCTTATATGGCATGTGAATGAGGGAGCCAATGTTGTATGTCTCTATATGGCGTGAAGGAGAGGGGGAATGGTCCTCCGTCTGGCCCTGTGATTGGTCCAGGATGAACCCGCCTCTCGTCCAATCACAGCAGGGATAGGCTCCAGGCCTTCTCCACGTGGTTTCCATCTCCTCTGTGTTTCTTTGCTCCTCACGGAAATGCAACATGCAGATAATTAACTAGCAAATTCATGGATTCATCCGATACGTCCCCTTTTATTTTAATGTCTCTCAGAGAAACTTTTGAATGAGATGCAAAAGATATTTCTGCTGGCTGATGACCCGGCAGCCTCTTCTTTCGGCTTCCATCTGAAGGTTCTGTTGGACTCAGGGAAAGAAGGTTCTGGTCCGGTGGTCAAAGCTCTCGGAGAGGGTTCCCCACGTTCTCGTACCTTGGTTCTCCCATCTGGAGTCTCCATGTTCTCCCCCTGCCTCCTTGGGTTCTGTCTGTAAGATGAATGAAAAAGTCTGGGGGAAAAATAGGGGGAAAGGAAGACGTCATACAGATAGGGTCATGAGGTGGTTTGAGACTCTGGCGCCCCCTGGAGGCCGGGAGGAGGTACTGCACCCAGGCTGCAGGCGTGGAGGCGGAGATTTGCTTCTTAATGTTTGTGTTGTGACGCGACACCCCGTCCATGAGCGGGTATTCAATTAAATCTTATCTGCGTGTGTGTGTGTGTGTGTGTGTGTGTGTGTGTGTGTGTGTGTGTGTGTGTGTGTGTCTGGGAAGAGGCTCTCATAGATAAAATCTCATTTAATGTGTTACGCTGTCTGATAAAAAGAAAAGAGCTGGGATTTAAAAGGAAAATAAGTTGTTATTTTCTTTCTTTTTTTTTTTGTTTTTTACTTTCGTTACATCAAACAGGAAACTGGCCTGTAAAAATATGTTTATAAACTGTATATTTATTCATTTATTCATTTTGTAAACCATTTATCCTGCACTCGGGGGGGAGCGGACCCTATCCTTGCCATCATTGGTCGGGAGGCGGGGCTCACGCTGACCAATCACAGGCCCACATATAGAGACAACTAAGTCTCTCTTTTACGCACACACACATACACACACACACACACATGCATCAACAGCTGATCCATCTCCGCCTCGTCTGATTTATAATCGTGTTGTAACTCCGGCCGTATTAACTTTAACTGAAATAATAGGAGTTAGATTCACTTGACTGAGTGACGATGTGTGTGTGTGTGTGTGTCTGTGTGTGTGTCTGTGTGTGTGTGTCTTTGATCACATGATGTTAGTTGTGTGACAGACTGACAAGGTCGTCGTCAAAGTCAGAGCAGCTCCTTCCTGCAGCTTCTGTCACCGTGATGGATCTCCTGCACCTTCACTTGTGTGTGAGAGCATGCATGTGTGTGTGGGTGTGTGCGCACTCACAACTGTGTGTCTGTGTGTGTGTGTGTGTGTGTGTGTGTAAAAGATGAAAAAAAGGGCGGGTTTTGCAGGGAACGAAGGTAACGTAGTTTGGTGTGAATGTTTTTACTCCCGTGCTAAGCCTTGATTTAAGAAGCCGTGTGTGTGTGTGTGTGTGTGTGTGTGTAAGCCGTAGAGCGCACGTGAAGGGCATGAATGATAGATGGAGGAAGAGGAGGCAGGAGATGAAGAGCAACTTTTGCAGAAGTTTGTTTTACCTGAACGCCCATGCAGATGTAGTCACTGCTGCCCCTAGTGGTCACTGAGGGAACTGCAACTGGTCCTGGACCGAAGCTGCTGCGTAATTCATTTTAAAATCAATTAAAAAAAAAATCAGGAAATTTGTTCATCATATCATAAAGATAATGATGATAAAACACATCTAAACAGGATGATAATAATGGTCACATAATTAATGTTTTCCTTAATGTGTGTTTTTTTGGATTGATTATTTCATGGCTATTGACTCAAGGCTCGAATCAAGAAAACACAAAATCACGGTTCTCAGTCACGAAAGGAGCGTTTTCCATGGGATGTAGAACATAACACACACACACACACACACACACACGTATATTTGTATATTTTATATAATCATCTGTACTCTATGTACTTTTATCCCGGTTGCCTGAGGGCGAAGCTCATCGTCCGTCCGCCTCCAACATGGCTCCGACGTTTCTTTATTTTATTTTTATTTTTCGCCATTTATTTCTATTTATTGTTATGAAGCCGTGGCCCTGCGCCCGGAGGCTCCGCCCCCTCCCGCTGTCCCCAATTAAAACCACACCGAGAGATTACAGGATTTATTTAAACCTCTGAAACCATCACCCCGCAGAGCGCCAAGCCGAGCGGCGGCGGCGGCGGAAGAAGTCGTCTGAGGGAGGGGGTTAAATGTTGTCGAACTGTCTCTCTCTTTCTCTTTCTCTTTTTCTTTTTCTCTCGCTCTCTCTCTTTTTTTCTCTCTTTCCTGGCCGTGTGATGTGATTAGAAGCCCGGCGCCGGCGGGCCCATGGAGCCAGAACAATCCAGCCCGTCCCAAAAGTAATAGCTTCTCCTCGACTTAATTAAGAAAGCCACTCTGCATTCCGTGTAAGTGGTGTGTGTGTGTGTGTGTGTGTGTGTGTGTGTGTGTGTGTGTGTGTGTGTGTGTATCAGGGTATGATCTACATCCCGCTCGTTCCTTTTTTTTTTGTAGTTATAAATGGGAAAGGTGTCTGCCGTTCAGCACAGAAGGGGTTAAAATATTACACTATAATAGACACCAATGTATAAACATATAGTGTGAATGTTGTAAAGAGTCCCTTAAAAGACAAATTTAACTTGTTCCAGAAATATTAATATTTTTTTTTTTCGTATCTAAAATTAATTTTCCCCGTTTACAATAACCCGAAAATAAATTAATTTGTTCCAACCCTCCTCAAAACTCCAAAAATAAGGCCGTTACTATCGAAAAAACCCAGAAAAAGAAGAATATTCATCATGTAAGGGGCATCAAAAAGGCAAATCATGGTTATTGTAAACTTATAGTGTTGTAATATGAAGAACATTCCCCTTCTGAGCTGACGCAGGGTTTAAATCAGGATATATAGAGGACGCTGTCTCCCGTATGTTTGTGTGGGTTGTGGTATCTCCAGTGACCTCTTTCTCCTTCACCAGCATCAGAAGCAGTTTTCTATGTGCTCGTGTAAAGATGTCAGTTTTTTGCAACATGACCGTAACGCCCTTGGAAGGCGTCATGGCCTTTATGGATTCCTGTTGAGATCAGATGATACATATCTTGGATCTTCCTCTTCTCCTTTGGACTTTGTCTGTATCCTCTCTCACAACGTCCATCTATCTCCTCTTTGGTCTTCTTCTAGACCTCCTGCTTGCCAGCTCCACCTTCAGCAACCTTCTACCCAGATCTTCACCATGGTTTGCACATGAACAGAGGAATGTTCATGTCCAAACCATCTGAGTCGTCACTTTGTCTCAGTCATACATGTCCTGCCCCCCCCCTGTGAAAAATTCTTCTGTCCTTTGGGCTTTTCCCCTCAGGGGTCTCCACAGCCAATCCACCTTCTCCATCTAACCCTATTCTCTGGCTCCTTCTCTCTCACACCAACTACCTTCATATCCTCTGTCAAGACGTCCACCAATCTTCTCTGTGGTCTTCCTCTAGACCTCCAGTTCCAGCATTTGTCTACCAATATATTCTCCATCCCTCCTCTGTCCACGACCCAACCATCTCTGACCTTCTCTCCAAAACATCTAACATGTGTTGTTCCTCTGATGGACTCCTTCCTGATCCTCTCCATCCTGGTCGCTCCCAAAGAGAACCTCGACATCTTCATCTCTACGACCTCCAGCTCTGCCTGCTGTCTTTCGGTCTTTGTCACTGTTTGTAGATCATCTCACCACCGTCTCCTCCATTTTTCCTTTCCTTCTGGCTGATCTTCTATCTCCTAGTACCTCTGACACTTTTCTCCACCCATTCCAACCTGCTTGAACCCGTTTCTTCCCCTCTTTTCCTGAAATGCTCCAACTTCTCCATCTCCCTGTATCCTCACCGTTCCACTCGGGTTCCTCTCAGTCACACCGTCTGGTCTACATCTGCCATTACATTCATGTCCTTCACTGTTATTTCCTGCTTCATTTCCATAGAAAGCATCTTCTCTCTGGGTTCACCACTTGCTTTCTCCGGGCCCATGATGATTATTTAAAAAAAAAAAAACACACAAAATAAGCACAAAGATATAAAATGATGGCGTACAGAAGAGATATGCGTACTGTATGAACGCTGCGCTGCGTTTTTCAAGGTGAGAGCGGCGCCTATTCAGAAGACGCGGCGGCGTCACGAGTCGTGGTCGCTCGCAATTTTGATTTTCTCGCTCCCGTATCCCTACGTTAATTCTTTTTTCTTTCGTATTTCAAGGATTTAATTTGCTGGATTCGTGCTCGGCATGTTGAAAAATTCAGAGGCCGTTGTACTTCATCTGATCTATGAAAGAGTGAATCTTTATGTGACATGTGAATGAAGGGGTGAATTTCTCCTTTGGTTGGCATTAGCGTTTTAGCATTAGCATTGCGTTTTGTGAATCTTTGGCGAGGGGGCGGAGCCTGGGTCCTGCAACCAACCCCTCCCCAGAGAACCTTCTGGAACCTTCACCTGCAGGGTAATGAATTTCTCCGGAGTGGAGACAGATGGCCGGGGGGGTGAAGGGGGGGAGCTGGTCACATGATGCGGTGTAGCTTCAATCTTGCGCAGGGGGTTAGCATTAGCCCGCTAACCTTCCTTCCAACCCTATCCTGCATTAGCAAACTGGAGGTCTACCTTCCGGGCTACGTTTGTCAGGTTCTTGATTCCGTGTGACCCGGGCGAGGCCGGGCGGGCCGAGCATCTGCAATGCGGCGGCTTCCTCGGATTCGCCCGGTCGCACACACACACACACACACACACACACACACAAATACAGACACACACCGGCTCTGCATTGGTTTGGACGGCCGCTGCACCTTCGCCCGACGGGAGGCATCATTCCCGTAAATCCCATCTCCCCTTTCTCATCTTCTTCCCTTAACCCTCGCCAACCCCTCCGCTCTATCGACCAGCTGTCCCGTCCGCCATTGATCTGAATATCACGCCGGAAGGCGGAGAACCCGTCTCCGGCGGTGGCGCGAGAACAAAGATCTCATCCGCGGGAGCTCCTCCCTCCAAAGCACCCTCGCTCTTTATCAGCATACAGAGGTGGCTCCTTCATCCTCCGCCTTCCAGATAAACCTCGGCGGAAAGAGGAGAGGAGCGATGGCTACTTAATTCGCGGTAGGCGGGAGGGGAGGGGCGGCGTTCGAGGACCCGGAACGACCGGGAATTAAACCCCGGGACCTTCTCGCCTTGGAGATAATGATCATAGCGGCGAGTCGCCGCCGTTTGGCGCCCCTGGCCCCCGAGACCTTTGATGGCGGGTCTCGCTTTTCCCCGACGCGATGGCTTTCATCGGGACTCTGAAACAAAACTCCGGAGTGCGACAGAAGGGCCCGAGTTTGTGATCGGGCGTCCGTCAACCCCCGCAGGCCAGCGGAGGACCTCTTCAAAGGAGACCATTGAAGAGAGGTGACTTTTAAAGTCCATCTTCTGCCCTGAGTCCTGACACTACTTCCCAGACACACAGGATTAGTGGTATTTGTACTGAAGTTCAGAAGATACAAAGGGTATCTTCCTCTTTGGGATCGCAGCCAATCACTTGCCTCCATCTAACCCTCTCCTCTCACACCGCCTAACTTCTCTTCCTTTCATAAACCTCCACTCTGGTCTTCTCCTGGACCTCTCAGCATCCTTCTACTCCATCCCTGCTGTCTGACTCTATCTCCAGAACATGGAACATGTACCTTCCCTCTGATGGACTCCTTCCTGATCCTATGGAACCTCCACACCTGTAAGCTACATTTGGCGGACAACTTTCTGGCGACAATACGCTGACCAATGCTAGCAAGCACTTTGTCCCAAATCATACCGTTCTGCTAATGCCACCAAACAAGATACCGGCTGTAAAGCTAGCTGCTGCTATGCTCCTGTGTGAGCTAAACCCATTTCCTTCACGCCGTATGCTATTGCTGCCATGGTGACCATGCACATGGCCGATGCTAGCAAGCACTTTGTCCCAAATCATACCGTTCTGCTAACGCTACCAAACAGGATACCGGCTGTAAAGCTAACAGTTGCCGTGCTTCCGCGTGAACCGCACCCATTTTCTCGATGCTATCGCTGCCGTGGCGACCGTGAGCAGACCAGCGCTAGCAAACAATCATACCACGGGAAAGAGCATCGCCCACTGAGATGTCCGAGAGGGCGGGACTACAGCGAACCGCTATTTGTCAGCACGCGCTTGACATTTAATAGATCAGCAATGTAATAAAAGTTCCCCCGCAGGCTGAAAACACCAGGGCGCAGCTTCCCTTTGGTTAATCCTTCATTTGCGGGGGCCTCCGTAGGGCCCGCGGTGGCCGGGGAGGCCGAAGGTATCCACGGATCCGATTCGGCGGATGTTTATTGGAGGGCGGCGTCGGGCGAGGCGGGGTGGTGGAGGTGGCGCTATCTTTATTGGATCATGTTGTGCAATAATGATATCTCCGCCGCCCGCCGCCTGACATTGCAGCCCGGCGCCGCAATGTCAGCCGCGAGCTCGGCGGGACGACGGAAACCTACCGTAATGAGACGCCGCGGACGAGATCCTCTGTACGGAACAACGGCGTGAAGAAGGAAGTTCACTGATGGGCCTACAGAAGCTGCAGGTCCAGGTTCTCCATCGTCCCATCGGATGATTGACGACCGACCCCTCCAGGTTAAATCCCGCCCCCTTTTTACGCCCAGTATGGCTCATAAAGTTCCCATTTAAATTTGTTTTTTTACATCCGATGTAGTTTCTGTTCCTACTTGATATGAATCGTCGCCGTGACGCCAAAATACAGAGTCGAACGGAAAGTTTCTGGACCTTTACGAGCAGATGGATGGATAGATAGATGGATGGATTGGAAGTTGTAGCAGCTGAGGGAAGAAGGTTGGCGGCAGAGAAAAACAAATAAATAGCAAGCACTTCAAGAGCACGGATGAAGGTCAACAAGATGAGAAAATTACTGAAAGACACACACACACACACACACTGCATTAAAACATAATAGATGCCCGACAGCAGCATTGAAGAGCTTTTAGAGCAGAAATTTTCAGGCGTCAAATAAAGTAAAACAGCAGACTAAAACGGTGAATTATCACCCGACAGGAGGGGGAGCATTTTTTTTTTTTACAAAAAAAGAAGCAGAGTTAAAGCGGTGTCTTTACAGTGATATAACAGTGTTATTACAGTGATAAAACGGTGTTATTACAGTGATGAAACGGTGTTATTCCAGCGATACAACAGTGTTATTACAGTGATACAACAGTGTTATTACAGTGATATAATGGTGTTATTACAGTGTTATAACGGTGTTATTACAGTGTTATTACACAGGGGTGTTTCTCAGCAAACATCTTTGACAGATCGCTGTTTCTATTTCAGGAGGGCTGATAAAACAAACACTCCCTCCTCCGGCGCTGTAAAACCAACCCCCCGCCACCACCTATCACCCCCCACCCCTTCCATCCTTTCTTCTCAGGGCCCGACTATTATTCCTGCTCCCGGGGGTCAATCAATAACCCGGCGGTGCCGGATCGGGACGCTCGCTATCGGTTAGCACGGTAGCCCGTCGACCTGCCACTCCGGGGGAATATCATCCGTGAAGGACGCCATTACCCGGGCAGCCCCAAGGGAGCGCCGCGCTCCCGCCCCTCTTCTACAGGGTTGTCCTTCAAGATGGGGAGAAGGTGGGGGGCAACACCTGATATCTGTCGCCTTCTCCGCCCGACAGGAGGTTTTTCCCCGCGAACCCCGACATTCTTTGAGGTTTGGCGCGCTAAACGGTACCTCCTCCTCGCTAGGCGCCAGAATACGACATCTGCCCGGAGAGTTTGGGCACAGCCGGCGATGGAAATTAGCAATGGATTCCGGGGGAAATGTGTTTCCGGAGGTCCGTTAAGTGCCCCGGACGGTTTAATTTGTCGGGTTCCCCCGGTTCTCCGCTCGCCGGCCTCCTAATGGACTTCAGGAGATGTGTGGGAACGAGTCAATCTGCGCTAATCACGTTTCCGGAGCTCCATTAGGAGCTCACGCGGAGGCTCCGCCGACTCGGAGACGACTTAATCCCACTTGTTTTTTCAAATTTGACGCCGCCGCTGCCGAGGCTTCGTCACTTCCACGGCCTGGAACGACCAAGAAGGAGGTCCTCGGGAACTGATTTAATATTTGATCTTCTTGAAGATCTCTTAGCAACTCTTAGCAACTTGTGGTAACAAGTCTGAACTTGTAGCTTCTGAGCAGGACGGTATGCTCCCGGTCATGTGACAGGAAGTAACGTGAAAATGAGAGTCGGTGGCAGAAACCTCAGTTGCTCATTGTCAAGCGTTAGCATACGTTGGTTATATCAGTCGCACCTGCAGGTCCTCCATGTTTGTAGGCTTTTTACGGTAATAGACTACAATATACCTTTCTCTAACCCAGGCATGTGAAGGAGGTGGTACTGGGGGTTGTAGTTCTTCCTCATGCTTCCTCTTCCAATCTTGGAACCGGGACGCGCTAACTTGCTGAAACCCATTTCCTGAGATCCATCGGCTGGAGACTCGTTGGGTAAAATAGAGCTAACGGAAAGCGGACAAGTCAGCCCATGGTAACAAGTCTCATTCTGAAGGCTAAAGCTAAGTATGCATGTGGCGTAGTCAGGCAGACGAGGACTCAGAGCTTCGGAGTAGGACGGTATGCCTACAGTCATGTGACAGGAAGTCACGTGAAAAGTCCTCAAGTGTTAGCATACATTGATTATGACTGTTACACTTAAAGGTATTCCGCGTTTGTAGTCTTTTTGCCGTAATAGACTAAGATACCGCTCGCTATCTGGCAAGGGTGTTGTCATATAGCAAAGAAGAAAGGCCGGGTTTGCTAACTCAGGCATGTCTGATGAGAAGGTGGTGCTGGGAGTTGTAGTTCATTCATCACCCTCGACATCTCCTCGGAACCCGGGGAAACTTAACGGAGCGCGCAAATCCGCTAAAAGCCCATTTTCCGAGACGCATCAGGTGGAGACCAGCTGGGGGAAACGGCTAACTGAGCATTGACGTTCCGCGGCGCGTCCCATTCCCAAACGGGGAAAGTATCGACTCGCCTGATGAAGCGCCTTTCCTTCCGGTTCCGCTAAAGACGCTGTAAAACCGTAGGAAAACGCCATCGTGACATTTTGCCGCGGGACGCGCCGAGAAGCGAGGCGAGGCGTGGCGCCGGGAACAGAGGGAGGCGCCGCTTTCCCGACGGACCGACAAGCTGGAATTTTTTATTTTTTTTTTCCCGCTAAACTGTTGTCGTTGCGTTAAATAGCAGCCGTTCCACCCGCGGGTTTTTACGGCGCGGCGTGTCGTCGTCGCTCGCCAACCGGCTTGTCAATAAAGCTTAATGGACTGCACTCGGCGGAAGAGGGGAGGTAAAGAGTGCATGGACGGATGGGAGGTGAAGAGGCGTCATGGGACGGGGTGTGGATTGTGTACAACTTCTTCTCGGGAAACGCCGTTGTTTTGGTTTTTTTTTTTGGCGGTAGATTAAGCAGGGCGTCGTCTGCATAGCGATGAACGTTTCTATCTTATGTGGCGCAGAGAACATGTTATGTTTGTTGTTTGTTTAGAAGTTTATTAGGACAGTGGACAAATACAGTAAGCACAGAGGCAGAGATGTTTGTACCAGATTGTAGCTCATAGCTAATTTCCATCTCTAGTCCTGGACAATACAAATATAAAAGTGTATAAAATAGACAATATATATACTGCTCAAAAAAATAAAGGGAACACTTGAACAACACAATGTAACTCCAAGTCAATCCCACTTGTGTGAAATCATAGTGTCCACTCAGGAAGCAACACAGATTCATTTTAACTTGTTTTAAGGACATTACATCAAAGTTGGATCAGCCTGGAGTTTGATTTTACACTTTAATTTGGAGTGTGATTCCTAATCCAGACCTCCATGGGTTGATACGATTGATTTCCATGGATCATTTTGGTGTGATTTTGTTGTCAGCACATTCAACTGTGTAAAGAGCAAAGTATTTCATAAGAATATTTCATTCATTTAGATCTAGGATGTGTTTTTTAAGTGTTCCCTGAATTTTTTTGAGCAGTGTATATAAAATATACAGATAGGCAATTAAATAACTATACAATATATAAACAGGCAATAAAATATGTATTTTGTAAGTTGAAAGTGATATTGTCGTGATATTGTTACTTTGGTCAAAATACCCTCCTGGCATTGTTAGCGTTAGCATGTTTGGTGCTCCAGAATCCAATTTTTAACATCTGTACTCCTGGACAATACAAATATAAAGCTGTATAAAATAGACAATATACATATATATCAAATATACAGATAGGCAATAAAATAACTATACAATATATAAACAGGCAATAAAATATGTATTTTGTAAGTTGAAAGTGCTATTGTTGTGATATTGTTACTTTGGTCAAAATACCCTCCTGGCATTGTTAGCGTTAGCATGTTTGCTTCTCCAGAATCCATTTTTTAACATCTGTACTCCTGGACAATACAAATATAAAGCTGTATAAAATAGACAATATACATATATATCAAATATACAGATAGGCAATAAAATAACTATACAATATATAAACAGGCAATAAAATATGTATTTTGTAAGTTGAAAGTGCTATTGTTGTGATATTGTTACTTTGGTCAAAATACCCTTCTGGCATTGTTAGCGTTAGCATGTTTGCTTCTCCAGAATCCACTTTTTAACGTCCTGTTCAAAGGTGTGAAAATCACTCACGTTCTTCAGATTGTCTGGAAGCCCATTCCGTTCTGTGACGGCTTCACAGGAAAAGGCAGACTTTCTTTGAGGAACATCTCCGACCTTAGCGTTCGACTCGTGAGTCGTGAGCGTCAGCGCCGAATCGTCCCCCCGAAGCTACCGAACACGCCGCCGTCGACCATACGACCGACGGGAAGCTCCCCCGGGGTTCCGCGCAAACATTTCCCGTCCGGTCGGTCGGGGAAGGATTTAAATCTCCGTCCCGTCCGCCACCTTTTGTCCGTTCCCTCGAAACCGGATAAAGTCATTTTTATTTTGTCGGCGCCGGCCGGCCATGTTGACGTGCCTTTTCATCCCGGCGGCGGAGTTTCGGTCGGAAGCGGATGATTGACAGCTTTCTCGGAAGCGCTTTCATCCCCGGGTTCTTTGATCGATGCGTCAGCGGGGTTCCGAGGGAGAAACGGAACACGGTGGAACTCCGTCGCTTCGCTTTAGCGGAACCTCATGAAGTGAAATGGAAGCGATAAGAAGAAGTTGAATCAGGCCACTTCAAAGGGAGTTAATCCTCCTAGTCTCTGGAACAGGAAGTGGAGTTCGGCAGCCACTAGGCTAGTGGAAGCGGTTGCCGGGGCGACTCTGGAGTATCTCACCCCACAAATCACATGCTGATAAATGTGCTCCACCAGCAAGAGCTCTGAGAAGTTCCTCCTGAACTTTCGGGGAAGTTTGCGAGTCAGAAATCTAGAAGATCTGCTCGCTCAGAGTTCCAAGGTCGCCGTGTTTGCGCTTGGTTTTTCTAGCGTGAGGAGGTTCCCTTCAAAGGTGGCGCTAGATGTTCTCCTGGTGGCACCAAACGTGTCTTCAGATCGGACCTCAAGGTCCAGGTCAAGGTGCTTGATCCATGGGATCGATCCGGACTTCACCTGGTCCAGGTTCAGGTGTCCTGAGGAGAATGCTGGAAATGTGATAGTGGAGCTCTTCAGGTTCTCTGCTCCTGAATGGAGATGCAAACTCATCTCCTCCTCCTCCCTGGATTCAAACATGGAGGCCACGCAGTGATTGGATCTCCTGCTCAGCACATTTGGGTTCCTCAGGATCCTCATCAGATTAGGGTTCCTCAAACTCATCGAACTCCAAGTCTTCGGTTCTCCTCCTTGCTAGATTTGGGTTTCCTAGGTTTTGCTACTTCTTAGATTGAAGTTCCTCAGGTTCCTCCTTTCCCCAACTTGCTCGATTTGGGTTCCTCAGGTTTCTCAGGCTCCTCGGTTTTCCTACTTCTTAGATTCCTCAGGTTCCTTCTGAGGTTCCTCGGGTTCCTCGGTTCTCTGGCCATCACCAGGAGAAGGTCCTCTGTGTTTTATCGGCGAGTATTCCATCCATCCATCTCTGTCTCCAGTCTTCTTCTTCTCCAACCTCCTCGAGAAAAACTCTCCTCCTGTGATTTTTGGAGGACAAACACGTTCTTCTCTCCTCTCTCTCGGCCAAAACAAAAACTGTCATCTTTTCTTTTGCTCTCTGTTTCCACGGCAACTGATTCCGCCGCTAAAATTAGACTTTCAAAAGTTCATCTCCATCTCTTTTTCTTTATTCCTTTCTTTCTTTTTGTGTTGAAACTCGGGTCCGATTCCGATCTGATCTGGAGGACTTTGGTACCTCAGAGGATGAAGGGATGAAGGGATGAAGGGGAGAGGAAGAAAGAAAAAGTAAAGCAGGAGGAGGAAATAAACAAAAAACACTTTGCTGGTTGTTTTAGCATCCCTGTTACCGTGGCAACGCTCCATGGCGACCGGACGCCTCGACTATTTTATTTAAAAATAAAATAGTTGAAAAATTTAGAAGAAAAAAAAAAAAAAAATCCAAGACCGAAAATGAAAAAAGAAAGAAAGAAAGAAAGAAAGGGGGGAAAAAAAAAAAAACTCGACAAAGAAATCAGTTATGAAATAAAAATAGATCCGTTTAATGAAAACAAAATCTTAAATTAACTCCTGAATAAACCACTGGAGCCGAGTAATATGTGAAGTGTGTGTGTGTGTGTGTGTGTGTGTGTGTGTGTGTGTGTGTGTGTGTGTGTGTGTGTGTGTGTGTGTGTGTGTGTGTGTGTCGGCGGAGCTTGAAGTTGTGGATCATCACGCGGCGGCGGCCCGTCCTAATGAGACTCATTTTTCATCCGCGAGCTTCACGCCGTCCGGCCGGCGCCCGCTTTTAATAAAATTATCTCCCATGCGCGTCTGATTCCCGACCGGCGCCTCCGACAGCCGACGCATCACCAGCTCGGAAAACATGGCTGATGGATGAACGCCGCCGCCGCCGCCGCCGCCGTACCGAGATCTCGGTGGACTCCAGGAAACGGAAGGAAGTCGACAGGAAGTTGCTTAAAATCTGACATGAAATTTGTATCAGGTTGGGAAATTAGATCGATAAAGATCCAGTAAATCAAGAAGGGACCAAGGATTACTTAATCCTGATCCCGATACGGACAATTATACAATGATTGGTTACGGACGTTTTCATCGTTTGATTTCAGAAATACGATCTTATGGATTAGATTTTCTGGAATTTAAAATCAAATCGAAAAAGGGGAGCGTTTGATGTCATCAGATTACCTAATCCTGACTTTGAAGGTGATTGTCACCCTGATCCTGACCCTAAAGATGATCTCAATCCTAACCCCGATCCTGATCCTGACCCTAAAGATGATCTCAATCCTAACCCCGATCCTGATCCTGACCCTAAAGATGATCTCAATCCTAACCCCGATCCTGATCCTGACCCTAAAGATGATCTCAATCCTAACCCCGATCCTGATCCTAACTCTAAACTTGATCTCAATCCTAATCCTGATCCTGACCCTAAACCTGATCTCAATTGTGATCCCGATCCTGATCCTGACCCTAACCCGGATCTCAATCAGGTTCTGATCCTAATCCTGACCCTAAACCTGATCTCAATCCTGATCCCGATCCTGATCCCAACCCTTAACTTGATCTCAATCCCGATCCTGATTCTAACTCTAAACTTGATCTAAAATCCTGATCTTAACCGTAAACCCGATCTCAATCCTAATCCCGATCCTGATCCCGACCCTAAACCTGATCTCAATTAGGTTCTGATCCTGACCCTAAACCTGATCTCAATCGTGATCCCGATCCTGATCCTGACCCTGACCCTAAACCTGATCTCAATTGTGATCCCGAACCTGATCCTGACCGTAAAACTGATCTCAATCCTAACCCGATCCTGATCCTGACCCTAACCCTGATCTCCATCAGGTTCTGATCCTAATCCTGACCCTAAACCTGATCTCAATCCTGATCCCGATCCTGATCCCAACCCTTAACTTGATCTCAATCCCGATCCTGATTCTAACTCTAAACTTGATCTAAAATCCTGATCTTAACCGTAAACCCGATCTCAATCCTAACCCGATCCTGATCCCGACCCTAAACCTGATCTCAATTAGGTTCTGATCCTGATCCTGACCCTAAACTTGATATCGATCCTGATCCTAACTCTAAATCTGATCTAAAATCCTGATCTTGATCCTAAACCCGATTTCAATCCTAATCCCGATCTTGAAGTTGATTATCATCTTGATCCTAACCCTATCCTGATCTCAATCCTAACCCAAACTCTAAACCTGACCCCGATCCTAAACCTGATTCTGATCCCATCCCAAACCCAATACCTGTTCCAAACCCAGAATCTGATCCTGACCCAAAACCTGAGCCCAACCCAAACCCAGATTCTGATCCTGACCTGGAAGACATATTTATTTTAAATAAATTAGAGTTTGATATCCTATATGTGTGTGAGTGTGTGTGTGTGTGTGTGAGTGTGTGTGTAGCTGTTATTCCTTGCAGTGTTCCTCAAAGGTTTTGAACCTTGCAAAGGGTGTCAAAGGTCTCCTGGGACGTTTAAAAGCCTGGGTCCAGGTTGATCCTGGTTCCTGAGATGTTTGGGTTCCAGGTCTCCAGACTAACGTCCTCCTCCTCCTCCACAGCTTCCCCCACGGCCCCAGGTCTCCAGGTTCCAGATCTCCAGACTAACGTTCTCGTCCTCCTCCTCCCCAGCTTCCCCCACGGCCCCCCCCCTGCACTCGGAGCACTTCAAGCCCTGCCAGGAGAAGGACTGGTCCTACTGCCTCAACGGGGGCGAGTGCTTCGTCATCGAGACGCTCAGTGGACCTCACAAGCACTGCAAGTAAGTCCTCCTCTTCTTCTTCTTCTTCTTCTCATCTGCTCTCTAGCGCCCCCTACCTGCAGGTGGTGGTCGCCGTTTGTCAGCGTGACCTCAGGTGGCTTCGGCTTCTCCTAGACTTGGAGATACTTAGTGTCCACCTCCGTCGGCAGTGCCTTCATACGTTCATCTGTCCGTTTAGCTGCTCATTCATCCATTCAGATTTGTTTATTTGTATTCATCCATCCGTTTGTATTCATTTATTCACTGAGCTACAACTCGTCCATCTCTTCGTGGATTTATTCCTCCATTCATCCATTCTGCCGTCCGTTCATCCACCAGCTGATCTGCACATCAATTCATTCATCTACTCGTCCATCCATTCAACAGTGGTTTTATAGATCCATCCATCCATTGATCCATCCATCCATCTATCAGTTCATCCATCCATCTATCAGTTCATCCATCCATCCATCCATTGATCCATCCATCCATTGATTCATCCATCCATCCATCCATCCATCCATCAGTTCATCTATCCATTGAACATCCATCCATCCATCCATCCATCCATTGATCCATCCATCCATCAATCCATCCATCCATCAGTTCATCTATCCATTGAACATCCATCCATCCATCCATCCATCCATCCATCAGTTCATCCATCCATCCATCCATTGATCCATCCATCCATCCATCCATCCATCCATCCATCCATCCATCCATCAGTTCATCCATCCATCCATCCATCCATCCATCAGTTCATCCATCCATCCATTGATCCATCCATCCATCCATCCATCAGTTCATCCATCCATCCATCCATTGATCCATCCATCCATCCATCCATCAGTTCATCCATCCATCCATCCATTGATCCATCCATCAGTTCATCCATCCATCCATCCATCAGTTCATCCATCCATCCATCCATCAGTTCATCCATCCATCCATCCATTGATCCATCCATCCATCCATCCATCCATCAGTTCATCCATCCATCCATCAGTTCATCCATCCATCCATCCATTGATCCATCCATCAGTTCATCCATCCATCCATCCATCCATCCATCAGTTCATCCATCCATCCATCCATCAGTTCATCCATCCATCCATCAGTTCATCCATCCATCCATCCATTGATCCATCCATCAGTTCATCCATCCATCCATCCATCCATCCATCCATCCATCCATCCATTGATCCATCCATCCATCCATCCATCCATTCATTCATCCATCCATCAGTTCATCCATCCATCCATCCATCCATACATTCATCCTCTCAACACCTCATCCATTCATTCATCCATGGCTGGTGGTTGGCTGAGGGCTTGAGCCAATCACAGCCGGCAGAGGGTGGGGAGGCGGGGCTTCTCACCCGTCAATCAAACCGTGAGGGTTCTTATAGCCTCTCCTCCATTATTCAACGTCACCCATTCATTTTTTTTTTCACCCCGTCAGCAGATCCTCCTTGCCAACGGGCAGCGTGCACGTGTGTGTGTGTGTGTGTGTGTGTGTGTGTGTGTGTGTGTGTGTGTGTGTGTGTGTGTGTGTGTGTGTGTCTGTCCCAGATTTCAGAGAAGAAAAGGCTCATGGGCTTTTCATCTTTTTTTTTTTTTTTTACTAATTAAGTCCCAGAACAACTTCTTCCAAAATGTTACTGCAGGACATCCAGCAGACCTGCTTCTCACACACACACACACACACACACACACACTTCAGGTGTGTGTGATGTACAGTAGTGTGGTGGAGTAAAAAGAAATGATTTCACTGCCTCCGGTAGCCATTTTTAAAATGTTTATTTTTTTGTTTTTTGGATGAGAATTGGCCGGAGTTCAGACAGAATCCTGGTTTCTCTGTGAATGTTTGAATAAATGAACGGAAGGAGCGCGGATTACAGATTAATACATTTAGAAAAATAAGGTCATAAAAATGCTTATTAAGGGGTTATAAGCACTTTAATCATTGAAATGAAATAAAACTGGATCAGAGGAATAAATTATTTCTGTTTCTATTTATATTTCCCATCAAAGTGGATGTGACATTCAGACAAAACCAATGGAAATCACACTTTTGGGGTTTAGTGGGATTCTTCCCTGGGATTAATGCCTCCTTAGTCCTAATCCCAGTTTGCTATTACTAATCCCATTTAGTTAGTCCTAAACCCTCCTTCTGAGTTCCCGCTGGTTAGTCTTAATCCTGCTGGTTAGTCCTAGTCCTGCTGGTTCGTCCTAATCCCGCTGGTTAGTCCTAGTCCTGCTGGTTCGTCCTAATCCCGCTGGTTAGTCCTAGTCCTGCTGGTTCATCCTAATCCCGCTGGTTAGTCCTAGTCCTGCTGGTTCATCCTAATCCCGCTGGTTAATCCTAGTCCAGCTGGTTTACCAAATCCCGCTGGTTAGTCCTAGTCCTGCTGTTTCGCCCTAATCCTGCTGGTTAGTCCTAGTCCTGCTGGTTAGTCCTAACCCTGCTTGTTAGTCCTAATCCCTCCTCCTTAGTCTTCTTCCCACTGGTTAGTCCTAATCCCGCTGGTTAGTCCTAGTCCTGCTGGTTCATCCTAATCCCGCTGGTTAATCCTAGTCCAGCTGGTTTACCAAATCCCGCTGGTTAGTCCTAGTCCTGCTGTTTCGCCCTAATCCCGCTGGTTAGTCCTAGTCCTGCTGGTTAGTCCTAACCCCGCTTGTTAGTCCTAATCCCTCCTCCTTAGTCTTCTTCCCACTGGTTAGTCCTAATCCCGCTGGTTAGTCCTAGTCCTGCTGGTTCATCCTAATCCCGCTGGTTAGTCCTAGTCCTGCTGGTTCGTCCTAATCCCGCTGGTTAGTCCTAGTCCTGCTGGTTTACCAAATCCCGCTGGTTAGTCCTAGTCCTGTTGTTTCGCCCTAATCCCGCTGATTAGTCCTAGTCCTGCTGGTTAGTCCTAACCCCGCTTGTTAGTCCTAATCCCTCCCCTTTAGTCTTCTTCCCACTGGTTAGTCCTAGTCCTGCTGGTTAGTCCTGGTCCGTGTGGAGATGAGGATCTGGACGTCCATGAGTCTGGGAGGAAACCAGAGAAAAAGATGGTGCTTTCTGTCGTTACCTGCCAACGGTTCTCACAGGGGATCAGTCACTCTCAAACACACACACACACACACACACACACACACACACACACACACACACACACACACTTCCTGGTGGCCGGGTGTGTGACGTCCCGGTCCCTCAGGCCTCCTCCCCTTCAGCGGAAGTAAAGAAGGATGTGTGCGTGTCAGAGGACCAGACGCTCCTCCTGCGGCCATGTTTGTAGTCTCCAGGGACACGGCTGTCTGTGTGTGTGTGTGTGTGTGTGTGTGTGTGTGTGTGTGTGTGTGTGTGTGTGTGTGTGTGTGTGTAGGCGAGACTGCACAGCCCCAAAGTCTGTTCTTTACTCCTTCTGATGCCATGCAACACCTTTGCTGCTGCTGCTGTTGCCGCTTCTGATTGTTGTTGTTGTTGTTGATTAGCATTTTTGTTGCTGTTGCTGCTGCTGTTGCTGTTCTAGCTGTTGCCGTTTTTAACGTTGTTGTTCTTGGTGCTGTTGATTGTTGTATGTTGATGGTGTTGTTTTCTGCTGTTATTGTCAATTGCTGACGCTGTTGATTGTTGTTCATTGTTGCTGCCGCTGATTGTTGTTTGTCGTTTTTTACTGTTATTGTCCCTCGCTTATGTTGTTGTCGTTGTTGTTGATTATTGCCGCCGGTGGTTGTTTTTTATCACTGTCATTGTTGTTGTTTTCTGCTGTTATTGTCCCTTGCTTACACTGTTGATTATCATTATCGCTGTTGTTGTTGATTATTGCTGCCGCTGATCGTTGCTGTGTTTTGTATCAGTTTCCAGCTGCGGTTGCTGCTGATTGTTGTTGTTTATATCGTGTCACTGTTTCCAGTGATTGTTGTAGCTGTTGTTGTCAATTGTGTACCCTGTTGTCGTTGTTGTTGCTGCTGCCATTGTTGTTTGTACTTGATAATTATGATGGGTTTTTTTTTGTTGATAATTATTGTTGTTTTTATCGTGGTAGTTTGTCGGCATTGGCTTTGCTATTGTTCTCACTGTAGTTTGTTCCTTCTCTTGTATGCTATATATACACATGTATGTACATATACCTCAATTTTCTTGAATACATTTCTGAAGAACACACACACACACACACACACACACACTCCACTATTAATTCCAGGTTATGGTGTCCTATAATTACAGCTGTCTCAAACCCTCCCTCCTCCTCCTGTTCGTCTTCTTCACCTCCAGACGTCTGGTATCGGCGTCTTTGCTGCTCTAAATTAACAAGATTGGAGAAGTTTAATTTTCTAATTGCATCAGTCAATCCTTAAACCGTAAACAGCAGCCCTTCAGATCAATCCTCCTCCTCCTCCTCGTCCTCTTCTTCCGTTTCTTGTTTTGGTAAATATCCAGTTTGCATCTCTTCATATCCTGCATCTCGAACAAGCGCTTAAGTTTTAATCCAAAAATAATGAAGAGAAGTTGAGGATCGATGAGAGGGTGAAAGCGTGGATGTCTCCATGCGTGGGCCTGTAGCCCCGCCCCTCAACCAATCACAGCGAGGAGAGGCTCCGCCTCCTCACGCAGAATGAATGAATGAATGAATGAATGCAATCCCTGCTTGCAATTCTTCTGGCAGCCACTAGGGGGCAGCACTGAGCAGAAGCAGTTCAAACACTTTGTTTTGTTTGCTTTTTTAACTTGATTGATTGATTGATTGGCTGAGTGATTGATCGATCGAACGATTAATTGATTGATAAGTCTTTGGAAATTCAAGTTGAAA
>NC_141285.1:27150178-27165178 GCF_037954325.1 Fistularia commersonii
GAAACACAAGATGATGAAGAACCCGGGGGTGGAGGAGGTGGAGGAGGTCAAGGTCAAGGTTACGGTCAAGGTCAAGGAGTAATTAGTCTTCGTCCTCCGGCGCCTCGGGGAGGAAGAGTGATTATACGGGGGAGCGGGAGGGTAATTGAATTCTAGATCCCAGAGGGACCGACGGGACTCCAAACCACGTGAACGTGATGAACAGATGAAAACATCTGGAAAGGACAAAGAGGAGGAAGAGCAGGAAGGAGGTTCCACCGTCCGACATGCTCATCTTGCATGGGGATATTTTTATGATGCAGCTATTGTGAATTTAGCTGGTGGTTGTTAGCGACGTTAGCATTCCTAGAGTTCTGCCCCCCCGGTAAGGGAAATTTGTATGAAATAAGAATGAGCGCTGTGATGCTAATGGAAACTATAATGTTTATACTAACGGGATTCTGTGATAGGTAGCAGAGGTTAGCATACATGCATTTTGACAGTGCACTAGGTGTAACTAGCCAAGCTAGCACCTGAATGTTTGGGTTTGACGTCCTCTGCAAGGAAACGTGAGGGTTAGCAAGGTGACGCTAGGAGACGACGGTGACGGAAACCCATCATGCAAGGCTAACGTTAAACACGCAAGGTTAACATGAAACACGCGAAACCGGTGCCAATGTCGCCACAGGGGCTAGAACCACAGCTAGCAGCTAGCAACTTTTTGTTCTGCCCCCATTAAGGGTAATATACAAGAATGAGCAGCATGTTGCTAGTTCTAGGAATGCTAATTGAGGTTAGCACACACAAACATGAATTTTACAGTGGCTAACAAGTGTTTTGTAGTTCTTACTTTTTCATGTGATGCTAGGTGCCCGCATAGCAAGCTAACGGCTAGCTCTGGAACATTTGGATCGGATGACCTCCGGAAGTAGATGTGAGGGTTAGCATTGTGATGCTAGCAGATGATGCCGTCGTACAGTATTGTAGTTCCTTTGCGTTTTTTTGGCTAATCGGCAACACATTCCCGACTCCATCGCCTTCCGAGAGCCAACGCACCTTCCCCGAAACACATAAAAAACACAAACGGCGGCGCGTGAAGCGGCGAAACGCAGGTGAAGACGAATCGGCGCGGCGATTCGGTACAAACGACCCCCCGGGGCGTCGGATCAAACACCCATCGACGCCGCGCTTAAACGCGGCGCGGGGAATGGAGTCGGGGAAAAAAAATGGAAAAAGCGGCGCCTCATATAATCCTCATCGACGGCGGCGGCGGCGGCGGCGTCCCGCTTTTATGGCCCCGCCAGGACTCCCTTTCCCCCCTCTTTGTTTTGATAGAGATGCACATTAGCAGGCCGACGTCCCCGGCGGCAGATTTAAGGCGGCTTCCGTAAAGGTTTTATAGGCCAGTTAATGGCGGCGGCGTCCGCACAGCGTCTAAATGTGTAAATAGGACATTGATCCTCCCCTCGGACCCAAAGACCCGTCAATAAATATGACTAATGAATTAGTAATGAAAGGAAATAGGCTCCGGGGCGGCGGGAAGGGTGAAGGACCCGGCAGCCGCTCGTTAAGGAAGTCTTTCCTCGTTAGCGGTTCTAAGAGACGGGTGATGTGGAACCCTCGCTGCTGTGTGCATGTTCTACCCACCTTCTCCTCGCTGGGTTCCATCCAAGGTCTCCTCTGTCTGGACTCTCCAATGCTCTCCAGTCTTGGATCTTCCCATGTTCTCCTACCTTGGTTCCCTTCAGGTTCTCCGTCCTATGTTCTCTCCATGTTCTCCTACCTTGGTCCTCTCCATGTTCTCCATCCTATGTTCTCTCCATGTTCTCCTACCTTGGTTCTCTTCAGGTTCTCCGTCCTATGTTCTCTCCATGTTCTCCTACCTTGGTCCTCTCCATGTTCTTCATCCTATGTTCTCTCCATGTTCTCCTACCTTGGTTCTCTCCATGTTCTCCTTCCTATGTTCTCTCCATGTTCTCCTACCTGGGTTCTCTTCAGGTTCTCCATCCTATGTTCTCTCCATGTTCTCCTACCTTGGTTCTCTCCATGTTCTCCATCCTATGTTCTCTCCATGTTCTCCTACCTTGGTCCTCTCCATGTTCTCCTACCTTGGTCTTCTCCATGTTCTCCATCCTATGTTCTCTCCATGTTCTCCTACCTGGGTTCTCTTCAGGTTCTCCATCCTATGTTCTCTCCATGTTCTCCTACCTTGGTCTTCTCCATGTTCTCCATCCTATGTTCTCTCCATGTTCTCCTACCTTGGTCCTCTCCATGTTCTCCTACCTTGGTCTTCTCCATGTTCTCCATCCTATGTTCTCTCCATGTTCTCCTACCTTGGTCCTCTCCATGTTCTCCTACCTTGGTCCTCTCCATGTTCTCCTACCTTGGTCTTCTCCATGTTCTCCATCCTATGTTCTCTCCATGTTCTCCTACCTTGGTCCTCTCCATGTTCTCCTACCTTGGTCTTCTCCATGTTCTCCATCCTATGTTCTCTCCATGTTCTCCTACCTTGGTCCTCTCCATGTTCTCCTACCTTGGTTCTCTCCATGTTCTCCTACCTTTGTCCTCTCCATGTTCTCCTTCCTATGTTCTCTCCATGTCTTCCATCTTCTGTCTAGGTCTTCTCCATGTTCTCCCTCCTCCTCCCGCCGTCCAAAAACAGTTGTGAATGATTGGATGTCTCTGCGATTGACAGGTGACCTTTCCCGGTTAAACCCCGCCCCCTCTCACCTGGGATTGGCTCCGCCCCCCAGGATAAGCAACAATAAACGAACAAATGAAGAAATGTAACAAAGTAAAAGCATCCATCTTGAAATGTGACATATTCATTTTTAATTTTCTTAGAAAAGTACTGTATTTCAGAGTACAACAAAGTACTGTATTTCAGAGTACAACAAAGTACTGTATTTCAGAGTACAACAAAGTACTTCACAAAGTACTTTTGTCCTTCATCAACGACGGGTACTTTTCCCGTGCCAGAAGCTGTGCTTTATTTCCCCGCCTTGCGCAGCTACATCCGTAGGGTTTATGTAAATGAACACACACACACACACACACACACACACACACACACACACACACACACCTCCCTGATTATATGAGTATAATTGAATCCCTGTGATATGCGAGCCGCCTCCTCGCCGCAGTGCAACGATCGATGGAGCTACGGCTAATCTGATAGGCGTCTCCATCACCACGCCCACGAACACACACCGTGCACGCTGACCTCACACACACACACACACACACACACACACACAGCGGGTCGTATGGGTGCACGTTCTATTCTCCACCTCCGTTGTCACCTTGATGTCTGCAAACTTCTTGGATGTTCTGCAGGGGTGAGGAAGCTTCTCCTGCTGTAACATCTATATGCACGACGTCGCCGGCTCACACTTTCAAACCCCGGCTCGCCCGTCGCCGTGCCAACTGTCAGCGCCGCGTCTCCGGGGAGGTATTTCTGGGAAGCGTGGGCTTCGCCGCGGAAAAAAGAAAGGGAAAAAAACCAGAGCGAGAGATAGCGAAAGGTGTAAAACAACGCAGAAAAGTGTGTTTGTGTGCGTAGGCTCTTGGAGATGCACAATGAACGTCGGATGACACGCTAGCACACACCTAGGGAAACGGTGACGTCGCCGTGACAACGCCACGATTCCTGCGCGTCACGGAAGAGGGAAACGGAGCGGGGACGTTCAGTTGGCGTGTTAAGCTAATCTAAAATAGCCAGTGGCTCCGCCTCCTGATCTCTCAGCTTCATTCAGAACTTGATTGTTAGCCGCTAGTTGGTGTGTTAAGCTAATCTAAAATAGCCAGTGGCTCCGCCTCCTGATGTCCCAGCTTCATTCAGAACTTGATTGTTAGCCGCTAGTTGGTGTGTTAAGCTAATTTAAAATAGCCAGTGGCTCCGCCTCCTGACGTCCCAGCTTCATGAAGAACTTGATTGTTAGCCGTTAGTTGGCGTGTTAAGCTAATCTAAAATAGCCAGCGGCTCCGCCTCCTGACGTCCCAGCTTCATTAAGAACTTGATTGTTAGCCGCTAGTTGGTGTGTTAAGCTAATCTAAAATAGCCAGCGGCTCCGCCTCCTGACGTCCCAGCTTCATGAAGAACTTGATTGTTAGCCGTTAGTTGGCGTGTTAAGCTAATCTAAAATAGCCAGCGGCTCCGCCTCCTGACGTCCCAGCTTCATTAAGAACTTGATTGTTAGCCGCTAGTTGGCGTGTTAAGCTAATCTAAAATAGCCAGCGGCTCCGCCTCCTGACGTCCCAGCTTCATTCAGAACTTGATTGTTAGCCGCTAGTTGGTGTGTTAAGCTAATCTAAAATAGCCAGCGGCTCCGCCTCCTGATGTCCCAGCTTCATTAAGAACTTGATTGTTAGCCGTTAGCCGTTAGCGCCCTGCCTCTCCAACTCATGGGAGCCCATTTCATGTGAATGAACGAGTGAATGGTTGTTAGCGTTAGCTGTTAGCGCCCAGCCTGTACGACTCGGGCAGTCGTTCAGAGGATGAACGTCTCCGCATGCTGCGCTGTGATTGGTCCGGGGTGAACCCCGATTATCCCGTGAGGACTCTTGATCTAATTTTTTTCAGTTAGCAAGAAGCGTGTCCTGAGTGACAGATGAAGTGGGAGTCGAGTTATGCTAATGAGCGATGTACCCGCACGGCAGGAACCCAAAGTGCCGCTGCCGTTTTTGTATAATTTCCAGTCCGGTGAAAATAAACCTTTTCAGCTCCTGCATGGGTGAAAATATTGCTTACAGCGTTTTTTTTTTTTTTTTTTTCTTCATTTTTCTAAATAGCAGATACTCAGCTTTAGTTACGCTACATGACAAACACCAGTCGCTTCTTCAGTATTCAGTATTTGTATCACTCGTGCACATTTAGCCGGCAGCCGGTCTCCTGCTGCTTGGTTGGGGTTTTAGATCAGGAGTGAAAGAGCAGCCGACCCGGAGTGGAGACTAGAAGTTGGCAGATGGCAGGATCTTTGATCTTCAGATGTTCATCCTGGATTCCGCAGAAGCTCCTTCTCCTAGCTAGCGTCACTACCAGGACCACCATTGCCTTCATGACCCCGCATCTTCTCCGACTCCTTCTTGAGGCCCTGGTGTTTCTCCAGTTTCCCGGGATGGTTACAGTACAACCCTGTCTTCTGCTGCTTCTGTCCAGTTGGACCTCAAGCCCATACCGGATATAGATGTTCCTGTGTGCGATGCTCGCCGGCTGGTTCTGCCGCGCCACGTTTGCCTTCCCTTCCAACATCCTCCACCCCTCCGATCTGTTCCGCATTGTCTCAGCGGCGTCTTCTCCTGAGGTCTTGTCTGATGGGTCCACGCTGGCTGCCTCCGCCAGGCTTTTCCAACCACCGGTATGCTCTTCTTGACACCAGCGGGTCCATGCAGGAGCTTGTCTGACCTTCCGGCTTCTTCCTACCGGGCGTTACTTTCAGTGACTCCGGTGTGATTTCAGAGGAATCAGACAAATACCTTGGAGGGTGCAGAGAAAGCGGTGAATCGCCCGAGGCGATGGTCTCCTTTAGACGTCTGGAGTCACACGGGGGGCGTCGGTATTAACCCGACACGGGCGCAGAATCGGTTAAACACGCTTCTCCTTTGAAACTTTCACCGTCACAGCAAATAAAAGCCGTGAAACTCCGGGGAGTCGAAAGTGGAACGAGTAAGAAAGAAAAGACAAAATCCCCAGACGCCAGATGTGCGTCTCGGCGCTTAAACGTTCCATGTGACTCGAAGGCGCAAAGAAGCCTCCTACCGCTTTTCCAAGCAAACGTCTCGGAGATGCCCGCCGTCGACCCGGAGCGTCGGCTGCAGCTGTTAGCCCGGATCTGCCGTTTCATTTTCCGGCATCTAAGGATGTCTGCGGAAAGATGGCCCCCGGAGAAATCCAGCAGAATCAATAGCCGCAGCTCTGCAGTGACACGGGCATACGCCTCCTTTGTTTTCAGCAGCCTGAGCTGCTGTGCTGCCGGCCTTCTTCCTCCCTTCCATGTGTTCCACGGTCCTTGCGGGGTGGATAGCTTACCCAGGTGTGCCGCTGCACACCTGTTTCCTGTCTCTCGTCAACAGTCCTGGTGTATCTAAACTCCCTGCTTCTCCTTCTCAGGGCCAGGTGGTAGTCAGGACATACCCTGGGTCTATCTCCTGAGCCCCGATTCAGGAAGGCCTGGGCCCGAGCGCCTAAGCTACGTCTTTGAACCTTCGTTCCTGACTCCTTGGTGCCCTTGCAGTCCCTCACCTCCTGTGCGCACTCCCTACCCAAGAAGGTCCGAGCTGCTGATGTCCAGTCCTGGTGTATCTAAACTCCCTGCTTCTCCTTCTCAGGGCCAGGTGGTAGTCAGGACATACCCTGCTTCTATCTCCTAAGCCCTGATTCAGGAAGGCCTGGGTAGGAGCACCTAAGCTACGTCTTTGACCCTTCGTTCCTGACTCTTTGGTGCCCTTGCAGTCCCTCACCTCCTGTGCGTACTCCCTACCCAAGAAGGTCCGAGCTGCTGATGTCCATCCATCCTGTCACGGACCTCCTCCTGCGTTGTGCACTCCCTTTGCAGGAAGATCTTGTCCGCCGATGTCCTTCAAGTCCCTGACCTCTCCTGTGGTGCTTGAACCTGTGCTACATGTCCAAGGTCCTTCTAGTGCGCAGACCTCTCCTGCACTACGTTATCAACAGTCAGCCAGTTCAATCCTTGACAAATCTTATGGCGGCAGCTGGATATCTTCTCTTGAAGAATTGATGTCATCATCAACTTTGGTAGACCTGAAGAAGAGAAGAGAGGTGGAACTTCTTCAATAGAAGACATCAAGTACGACGGGGAGTATGAAGGTTCATCGACCTTTAAGTGGCCTTTCTTCTCATCCAGTTTGAGGGTCTTGAGATTTCAAAGGTTCTCCCCAGGTTCACATGTTGCCCTCTGCAAGATTTAAGATCTATTGTAATCGTCCATAAGGCAACAAAATTATGTATGAAGCAACAACACTGCAGAGTTTGCTTTCTGAACATAAACCACCGGTGCCTTGACCACTACGATCCCCGTAACTAAATAAATAACCATAAATAACCCCGGAAACCCCCCATAAATAACCCAAGTGTAAACTTTAAGGCGGTTTTAAGCGGTTTGAGCCTTTGTCAGCCGTCCTTATCTGGAGTTGAGCAGTCTTATGGCCTGAGGGTACAGGCTGTTCTGGCCTGTATGGAACTGCACCTTCTACCTGAGGGCAGCAGGTGGAACACTTGATGTTCTCCCTTGTCAGCATGTGGTGTGGATGGTTCTGGGAGAAGAGTCCCGGTGATTTTCCCCGCTGCTTTCACCACAGTGCCTGCTGGTCTGTTTTTGTGGAGTTTGAAAACCAAACCAGGAACACATACATCCTTTCTGGGGGCGGCAGATCACAGAAGGTAGAGCCTTTGGAACTGAACAATCCTGGTTGGATTCCAAGTGTTGTTGACGCTGAACCTCTAACTGATCTCCTGGCGCTGGTGGACGTTAGCCTACTGCTCATGGAGATAATGAATGAATGAATGAATGAATGAATGAATGTTCCTCCTCCTGTATTTGGGCTCAAACTAGATTTGAAGCGGCGGCCATGTTGTGCGCCGTCGGCGTCCCCGCGGCGTTTCCTCCCGCATGTGCGCCCGCCGCCGACGCACGCACCTGCCCGTTTGTTGTTTGTTTGTTCGCGTTTTCCCACGTCGCCACGGAAACGCAGCTGGCCATCCCATATCAATTTCCCCGCCGCCAACGCGGCGGCTGTCTAAGGCGGCGGGGGGGTGGGGGGGGCACAGCGCGGCGTCTCCAACTAGCGTCACCATGCTAGCGTCACCATGCTAGCGTCACCATGCTAGCGGCGGAGGCTCTGCAGGGACTCGCCTGCAGAGCCTCCGCCGGATGCTAATTGGCTCCGGAGAGTCGGCGGCCGCGTGACACGTTTATGGAAGCAGATGAACGGCCTGCATGAATATTCATGGAGAACCATTGAGGAGACGCTCATCTCTGTGGAACCTCCATCTCTGGAGAACCTCCATCTCTGTGGAACCTCCATCTCTGGAGAACCTCCATCTCTGTGGAACCTCCATCTCTGTGGAACCTCCATCTCTGGAGAACGTCCATCTCTGGAGAACCTCCATCTCTGGAGAACCTCCATCTTTATAGAACCTCCATCTCCTCATGTACTGTGTGTGTGTGTGTGTGTGTGTGTGTGTGTGTGTGTGTGTGTGTGTGTGTTTGCATCAGTGTGTATGTGCATGTTTCATATGTGTGTTTGAATCTGGGTGTGGGTGTGTGTGTGTGTGTGTGTGTATGCGCATGTGTTTCAGCATGTCCGGTGCGTTTATATGTGAGTGTGTGTGTGTGTGTGTGTGTGTGTGCGTTCATTGGTTTCAGTGTGCGAGTATTTGTACGCAGTGTTGTATGTGTGTCTTGTGTGTGGGTGTTTATGTCAGTATGTGTGTATTGGTATATCTGTGTGTGTATAAGTTTGCATTTGTGTGTGTATGTATATTTGTTTCAGTGTGTGTATTGTGTGTTTGTATTAGTGTGTGTATGTATGTGTGTGTTTCAGTGAGTGTGTTTTCATACATTTGCATGAGTGTGAATGAATAAATGAATTTGTATTCATTAGCCTGTGTATGTTTTTCTCCTTGTTTCAGCATGTGTGTATTAATATGAATTGGGATCTGTGTGTGTGTGTGTGTGTGTGCATATGCTTCAGTAGGTGTGTATTATTTGTCTTCCATGTGTATCAATGTGTGTGTATATGCAGACATTTCAGTGTCTGTATTTGTATACACTGGTATACGTGTGTGCTTTTGTCATTGTGTGTGTGTCAGCAGATATGTGTGTGTGTGTGTGTGTGTGTGTGTGTGAGTGTTTGAACTTCTTCAAACTCTAACAGAAAGGTGGCAGACGGAGAGAAAGATGGCCGCCGGCCGCTCTGATTGGCCCTCGGCTCCAGGTGAAGGGAGAGGGAGGGAACGCTAACGAAGCTAATAAATGTAGCCTGGGAACGGCGCCCGCTATAGGCCGGGTGGAGGGAGCGTAAATAGGAACAAGATGTCAACCTCACACACACACACACACACACACACACACACACACACACACACACACACACACACACTCGCACACACCGAGTTAAGCTGTCGTGTTAGACGGGGGTTTAGAGGCCGGGATAATGGCGCCTCCAACGAGGCTAATCCACTTTCATGCCACTGCACCTTGACACGTCACCGCCTCTTCCTCTTCTTCCTCCTCTTCTTCTTCTTCCTCTTCTTCTTCTTCTTCCTCTTCTTCTTCTTCCTCTTCCTCTTCCTCTTCCACTTCCTCTTCTTCTTCTTCTTCCTCTTCCTCTTCTTCTTCCTCTTCCTCTTCTTCTTCCTCCTCTTCTTCCTCCTCTTCTTCTTCCTCTTCGTCTTCCTCTTCTTCTTCCTCTTCTTCTTCTTCATCTTCTTCTTCTTCTTCATCTTCTTCTTTCTCTTCTTCTTCTTCATCTTCTTCTTTCTCTTCGTCTTCTTCTTCATCTTCTTCTTCTTCATCTTCTTCCTCTTCTTCTTCCTCTTTCTCTTCTTCTTCCTCTTCATCTTCTTCTTCACCTTCTTCTTCATCTTCTTCCACTTCTTCTTCCTCTTCATCTTCTTCTTCCTCTTCATCTTCTTCCTCTTCTTCTTCCTCTTCATCTTCTTCTTCCTCTTCATCTTCCTCTTCCCTTCCTTCTTCCTCTCCTCTTCTTCTTCCTCTTCCTTTTCTTCTTCCTTTTCTTCTTCCTCTTCTTCTTCTTCCTCCTCTTCTTTGTCAGCGTCTCGATAACGAACGAGGACGTCAATTAGTAGCCTTGTTAATGATCCACGCTGTCTTTGCGTTAATTCCCCCGCCGCCACGGCAACAGGTGCTTACCACTGACTGCACGCTTGTGTGTGTGTGTGTGTGTGTGTGTGTGTGTGTGTGTATGTGCGCGTGTGTGCGCGCGCGCGTGTGTGTGTGTGTGTGTGTGTGTGTGACTGTTCGTCTTAACCCGCCTCTTTAATGAGACACGGACACCAGAAGGTGACATCACCACCTACATGTCACGTCGCCACGGCAACACAACAATAACAGCTTCACTCATTTTGGTCTCCATGTGAAGTTTAAAAAAAAAAAAAAGGGAGAATAGGAAATACAAATAAACTATAAAGTGTCTTAAGGTCTAAGTACCAAGTGAAAGATATGAAAAATATGAAAAAATATCGTACATGTCATGTAGAAATGAAATATTGCACAGTTATGAGCATATATATATATATTTAGATAATTATTTGTGAATGACGGGATAATTGTCTGTATTTGACATGCGATTGAGGGTGAATTTTTGTATTTTTTTATATTATTTGAATGAGAGGGTGAAGTTTTTGGAAGTTTCTCTGTGTGACCCCTTGATAGACGTCCTTGATAGCAGGATTAATGGCGTGTAGAATAAATGAAAGATAGAAGGAATTCTGGTGAAATGATTAGAGAGTTGGCTGAGTGGCCTGCAAGGATTCAAGGATTTTCCCTTTCAAACACTTAAATTAGCCAACGGATTTTATTTTATTTTATTTAAATTAATTCTATTTAATTTAGATATTTCTTTCATTTTAATCATTTTTTTTTTATTAAATTTTGATTTTCAATTTGATTTAATTTAGATGTATCTATTTTTTTTTTGTAATTTAATTTAGATATATTCATTTTATTTTAATTAAATGTAGATATATTTAATTTCATTTAATTTAGATCTATTTATTTCATTTCAATTAAATTTAGATATATATATATTTTATTTTAATTAAATTGAGTTCTATTTATTTTCATTTGATTTAGATATATTTTATTTTAATCTATTTATTTTTGCCATTGTAATACAACCGGAATATATTTATCTTGTATATTTTTATATATTTTCCGTGTTGTGCGCGGTGTGTCGCCCCCCCCCCCCCCCCCCCCCGGCCCCCCCCCCCGTCAGAGAATTTCATCGTTTAGCGGAAAATAAGAAACCCGCTGACTCGTTGTCGCCGGCCGGCGGCTCGGAACGCCGCGTTATCTCCACGGAGACGAAAAACACCAAGATGGATAAATAAATCACGGCGGATGAAGAATCGGCCGGACGACGCCATTCGTCAAAAACCCAGGAGGCGCGAAAGACGACCAGATACCCTTTAGATCCTCGCAGCCGAAATGAAAGAATCCAAGAAAGTTACATTTCTAAAAATAAAAAAATTAAAAAATCAGCGCTGAGATAATCAGACGTATAAAATATAATTGTTAAAATCAGTCATGAAATTATATTTAGATCAGACCGGCGTGAGAGACAATCCTACATTTAAATCCTCTTTTAGTCTTTGTTTCATTTAAAAAAAAAAAAGAAACCAATTTAGTTCCTTTATTTGAAATGAAATTTAAATTAAATGTTATTATTATTATTTAAATATCACTTTAATAGTCTTATTTAAGGATGCACAAAAAGGATGAATGAATGAAAGTGTTTGACGCATGGAAGTCTTGCCAAACTAGCAAAAACTACAACAACGGGTGAATAAAAACTACAACTCCCAGCTCGCTGTGACGCTGCCCGCAGCCGCGTCGTAAACAAAGGCTCCGGCGCCGCCGCGCTAATCCCTGCGCCGTAACCGGATTACCAGCCGCGTCGTGTACGATTTGGAGAATCATGTTGGGGCTCCGATCAAACAGGCTCCTAATCCCGCCGCCGCCATCGCCCGCTCGCCATAAACGCCGGATTAACCGCCGATATTAGACGGATTATCAGGAAAAGTGACGGCGGACAGCCCAGATTATTGACTATTGATCGGTTATTCCTCGACAAAAGGAGTGCTCTGGATCGCCCTCTGGATTATGGATTGTGGAATATCATTTGTGGATTGCTAACTGCGGATTATGGATTCTAGATAATGGATTACAGATTATTGGTTCGTGGATGACATGACATGGATTGTTGGCTTTCCTGAATTATGGATTATGGATTGAGGATTGAGGATTATGCAGGAAAACGGCAGCCGCTTTCGCTTGTTTTGTTCCATAAAGACGCCGCGGTGAACGCATCAAACTAATAATCTGGATTAGACAGCCCACGTTTACATTAGTCTGGATTAGATAGGCTAAATCTAAATTAGTCTGGATTAGACCGTCTAAATTTAAATTAGTCTGGATTAATCCAGAGTTGGAGGCCCAGTGGAGCCGGTCGGGTTAATCCCTGCCTGTCTCTAATCCTAATCCTAATCCTAATCCTAATCCCTGCTCCTTGGCCTCACAGTCCCCGACTGAAACGCGAAGAGGAAGAAAAAAGTTTTTAAGGAGCACCTGAGACCAGAGTGTTAATCCTTCACACACACACACACACACACACACACACACACACACACACACAGCTTTACTTCTCCAAAAATAATCCTTTAAATATTTATGTTAATATATTTATATTTCCTCATATTTATCGACTTATTTAAGAATTCTTTTTATGTAATTTAACACAGATGCCGTCTTTTCTTCTGTCGCCTAATAAATCCAGGAAACTCTTTCAAGAAATGTAAAAAAAAAAAAAAGAATAGATAATAGATAAATAAAAAAGAAATAAAATCTAAAAACCCGTCTCGGGGGCCTTGAACGTCTCGCCTGGTTCGGGCCGATTCCCCCGGAGGGAAGCTTCTCAATTGACGCGTCTGCGTTGGTATAGATATATTCTTTTTATTTCTTCATTTTATTTCCATAGATCCTGTTCTCGGTTCTCGGAAAATACCGGAAAATATCGCAGCGACGCAGAAGCCGAGCTGAAAGCATTTCTGACGCCCGGCAGCAAAAACCAAGGTTGATGACGATGAAGATCATTGTTTATCTCAGCGGGTTTATTTGAAAAAGCGATGCTGTAACGTGTCGATCTTTGAGGGAGGGAGGAAAACACACAACACGCTATTAACATGTTATTACCGTGTTATTACTGTGTTACTACTATGTTATTACTATCAAGTCAATTTACTAGCCGATTTAATAGTTAAAATGCAGTACAAAATAAAAAGAGGAAACATGTGTGTGTGTGTGTGTGTGTGTGTGTGTGTGTGTGAAGGAAAAGCCTCCGCTCGCCAAGTCAAACGCCCGGCAGACATTTTTCCAATAAGTCGCTCCCCTCGCCGTCCTCGCACAAACACAGGTTGACGCTCACACAAGTGTGTGTGTGTGTGTGTGTGTGTGGAGGGGGGGGGGGTTTCCATGGAAACCGCTCGTAGGCGGACGGTAGTTTCACGGCGCCGTAGGGACGGGGCGGACGTTACGAGGCGACATAAAAAGAAAAAAATAATTCCACGGCGTCCAGACAAAAAAGACACGACGCTAACGAGCGCCGCGGCGCCAGCGAGGTCGTTAAGAACCCGGCCTATCTTGTGGCCACAAGATAATCAGGAGCGGTGCTTTTCTCATTGTTTGGTTAAGTGGTGGGAACGAGTTACACTGTGCAGGTGAGGAACAAGAAGGAACAGTCCTATCTCGTGGCCACAAGATAGTGAATACGCCGGAGCTTCCATTTAAGTTGTGGGGGAAAACGTTATCTTGTGGGAACAAGTTACGCTCCAACGTGCGAGGAGTGAAGCGGCGGAGAGACGCGGAAGTAAAGCGTGGGAACGAGTTATAGCTTGATGCCACAAGATAATCTGAGGCGTGGGATTAGGATTAATCTTGATTAATCTTGTGTAGATGATGAGCAGGCTTCCTCCTTGTTAGCGTGGCTAACATGGCTAGCTTGTAGCGCCGAGTCATCAGGAGCACACACACACACACACACACACACATTCGCACACACACACACACATCAGTTAAACCAGTGTCGTCAGTGAGGCGGCTTCTCCAGAGGCTAGTGGTTATGGATTGGTGTGTTGTGTTCAGGTGTGTGTGTGTGTGTGTGTGTGTGTGTGTGTGTGTGTGTGTGTGTGTGTGCAGAGTTGATGCAGTCACACCCCGTGGCTGGCCTCGCTCTGTCATCTCAATGCCAAACCTCCCAGCTGCTGGGGACTTTTCCGCACGGGCCAAGTCTTACACACACACACACACACACACACACACACACACTCACACACTACCTGAATCCGTTTATTCCGTCAAATCCACGCCTCGCCCTGCATCTCATTTGCGTAAAACGGTGTGTGTTTGTGCGTGGGGTTTTATATGCAACTGTGTGTGCAAAATACACACCCACCCACACACACACACACACACACACACACACACACACACACAGGCCTGAAACCCCCCAGTCTGCCCATTAAGTTGACGGGGGAGTGAAGGGAGCCGACAAAGCGGCTGCCCACGTCCAAGTCGCCCTGGACGCCATCCCTGCCTTGCTCGCCCACTCACACACACACACACACACACACACTCTCTCTCTCTCTCTCAGACGCCATTCTGGCTCTAATGGCGGCCATTTTGGATTAAATGCGTTGCCAAAGCGCAGACCGCCGCGTATGAATAATAGCCGCCGCGCTTCGCCGCTGTCGTTCCGACCTTGATGCTAAGTGAAATGGCTCTTTCGGGGGAATTTCGTCAACGCCGGCCCGCTAACGCTAATAGCGCGGCTGCCATCTTGCTTTATGCAAATGCACTTCCTGCGGAGGCGTGTGTGTGTGTGTGTGTGGGGGGGGTCGCTGTCGCCATGGCGCCGGAGGCTGGATGGAGGAGGGGAGACTGGAATCCTGATTGTCTTTTATATGGAAATATCTTTTCATTCATTCATCGTGTAGTTCTAAAGCAGTCGGTTCGGGGAGGCGGAGCCTATCCCAGCTCGGAGGCGGGGCTTACCCTGGACCAATCACAGAGCTGCATTTACAGACATACTGTATATGTATACTTAGACGCAACCATCCACCCTTATATATATTCAGTAACATATATATATATATATATATATAAAATACACACCTACTTGCTTTCCATTATCATGTTTTCAATTTGTTTATTGATTATTTGATGCGATCAGTTTTGTATTCACACATTTATAAATCATGTT
>NC_141285.1:27170178-27177678 GCF_037954325.1 Fistularia commersonii
TAGGAGGCGTGTTGCTCCCCTCATGTTCCACATTCTCGCCTTTGTCGAGAAAATATTACCACGCTGCTCAAACGCCGCGTCCTCCAGGCGCCATGCTTATATTTATCCCCGGCTCCGCGTTGCTTTGTTCATTTTTTTTTTTTTTCTTTAGATCCACACATATGTTCCCCTTCACACACACACACACACACACTTCCCGTTCTCTTTGAATTAACGGCGGCGGCTCTAATTAGACGTTCTCTCTCTCTCCTCGCCATTCTCAAATTTGCTCCTCCGAGCTTTTTTTTCCGCAGTTTGATCTCGGCTTTGAGACGAAAAAAGAAAAACTTCACGCGACCGAAGTTATGAACCGAAGGGGCGGCGTGACGTCAACGTTTAGCGGCGCCGGCGGCTAACTGGCGGTTGTCTCGGCGAAAGAAACTCATCGGGAGGGGACGGAAAGTCGACCGCCAGGCCGAAAATGCGAATAAATCATGGCGGAAAAACGGCGTGGAATGAGCTGATGGTGAGAATCTGCGGAGTCAGGGGGAGATGAGACGGCGCCGTGATCCATAATTGATCCCAAAGCGGGGAAAATAAACATAATTAGCTCGTTGCTAATTTGCCAAATCGCCACCGGAGAGTAGCGTTTTTTTCTGTTCTGTTTTTTTTTTTTTTTTTTTTTTTTTTAAGAATGACGATCCAATCCGATCCCGCCGCTCGCGACCCTCTGGCGTGCTAGCTTGTCCCAAATGAGCAACGGCCCAAGCCCCGTCAGCGCGCCGCTCCTTTAATTACCCCCCCCGCTATGCCGTCAAAGTGAAGCAGGTGAACGAGCCTCGGAGGGGGCGTTGGATCCAGTTAGCGCCTCGGAAACGGTTTCGCCGGGGAGCTTCGGATAAGGGCAATCTGTTAGCGTTAGCGTCAGACCGGCGACCAAATGAAGTGGGATGTTAGCGACGACAGGCCCTTAACTATGATGAATCATAACCCCCCCCCTCCCCACCGCGCCGTCTTTGTTTGCGTCGGACCGAGCTCTTCCCGAAGCGGATGGCTTCTGACGTAGCTTGATTTGTGAGTAGCCGAAAACGCGGCGCGGTTTATGAACGATTTGCAAAATCAATGCTGTGGAATTATTTGTCGTGAGCTATATTTATCCTGGAACGCCAACATCTCGATGCAAGCTAGCTAAGCAGATTCTGTAGCGCGGCAGCAGCTTTGTGGCTAAACGGGAAACATTAGCATTTGTCACGGTCTTCCTGGTTCAGGTGATGTTAGCTTTCGATTTGACTACGCTAATCGACAACATGGTACAGTCGGCCATATTGTAAATCGAGGTTGCGGCGTCATGATTTTTAGCTGAAATTAGCTCACTGACAACCAAAGGAAACCTGCTAGCTTGAATTAGCTGCGCGACTCAACGTGGAAAGCTCAAATTAGCTGGATCGGCTGTATTGAACGCTTGTATGTCCGTCCATATGACCTTTGATTGGACGAGTGAACCCGCCTCTCGCCCAATGGCTGCTGGGATGGGCGGAGCTCCGGGCCTCGCAGCCCGTTGAATAATTAAAACCCGCTCGCCGTGGATGAAAGACCGATCGCGGCGGCCGTCCTGTGCAGAACACAATCTTTGATATGTCACGTCGCGTTGTTGTGTTAGCTTGATCTCCGTGCGCGGGAACCCCCCCCCCCCCCCCCCCGCGCTAGGACGTCCGTGTTCGCTCAGCCGGGGAGCTTCCGGGGAAATCTCCGCCGGGATATGGATATTTGTCTGGCCCGTCGGTTCGGATGCCGATTAATTCCAGGTGGTGTCGATAAAATTAAGCCGCGGGGGGGGCGGAGGGATCGAGGGGGGGGCGAGGGCGGCGATGCGGGAGGAGATAAAGGAACCCCGAGGCCGGGGAAGCGAACGGACGATAATTCGAGTCGATATTCTCGGGTCAGGTTGGGAAATGGAACTACTGTTGCTGGTGAAGTTTTTATCTGATCGCTAAAGTTTGGCGAGCTGACTCGACAAAACAAGAGGTCGCATTAGCATGCTTAGTCACCAGGGTGCAAAAAGTAGTGCCAATTAGTTAGCTTATTTGACAGGGATAAGGTAACACTACAGTGGGCTAACGCTACGAGAAACGAACTCGAGTGTAGAGGGAACACCAGATTGAAGACGCTGCTAGTAGTTAGTTTTATTGACGTTACCTCGAGTTAGCTGGGGCGCATGTAACATCCTTGTTTGTCGATGCAACTAAATGAATATTAGCTAAAGCTTGTTCGGTTGCGTAAAGTAGCGGCGTCGAGCTAGCTCATACGACAGTTGAGCCAACACCATCCCAGCAACATTGGCTAACACTACACCCCAGATAAGAGCTTGTGTGTGGTGGTAGCGTCACTGGATTGATGGCAGGACGCATGCGGAAGTCGGTGATTGTAAAGTTTTGTTGATGTTAGCTTGATCTAGCGATATCCCGTTAGCGTGCTGAGTCACTGGGATGCACCTAATGTCCTCTGATGACACAAATGAATATCAGCTAAGGGTAAGCTAAGTGGTTCAGTAGCACCTCGTGACGAGGGCTAACGCTACGAGGAGCTGACTGCAGAAAATGCTCATCAACATGCTGAGTAACCAGGATGCACGTATCATCCTTGTTGCTTGAAGACATTAAATAAATATTAGCTCAGGTAGCTCGGTGGCTCAGTCGTCAACAGTAGCGGCAATTTGCTAGCTGATTTGATAGTTCAAGTGCCACAGTGATACGGGCTAACGCTACAAAATTAAAGTGTTGCGGTGTCATTGGGTCGATAGGCAGCTAGCACAAGCCATTGTTAGTAAAGTTTTATTGATGTTTGCTAAAGTTTGCGAGCTGACTCGGCAGAAAACGCTAGGTCGCTTAGCATGCTGAGTCACAGGGATGCAAGCAATGCCCTTCTGACTCTTGACGGCACAAACGAACAACAGCTAAAGCTAGCTCAGTGGGTCAGTCGCAGTCGCGCAGATTATTTAGCACTAGAGGCGACACCATCATCGAGGAGAGGGCTAACGCTACGAGGAGCTGACTCAGCAGAAAAGCTCGCATTTGCACGCTGAGTCACCAGAATGCAAGCAACGTCCTTTTTGCCCCGACAACACAAATGAATATCAGCTTAATCTCGCTCAGTAGCGGCTCGTAACGCTTTATTGACGTTAGCATCGAGGGACGTCTGGTCCGCTAACTCGACCTCAAGGGCGATGTTGCTAGTTGGACCTCAGTGACGTAGCGCAAGCTAATGACTCGGCACCCGGGGACCTACTGCTGCTGGTTCTTCATCCGCTGGAGAAGGTTTTTAAACTCCAGAAAATCCGGGGACAGGGTTAGCAAAATGGCCAGGGGCGACGATTGACGTCCAAACCAATTAGTCTCGGCGCTCCTCGTGTAACTCCGGCGTCGTGTAACCTGTAATCCTCGGCTTCTCTTCTAAATGTTGATAAGGTTGCATTTATCGAGCCGGAGTTAATTAAAACCGAGCCGGGCGCAGGAACACCTCCCTCCTCCCTTTTATTTATTTTTTTTTTCCCCGAGACGTTCTTCTCGAGAGAAACCCGCTCCACGTTTTTTTAGAATTCATCGACCGCTTAACGATCAGGGGCTGATTGGCACTTCAGCCCGAGTGCCAGTCAAACTCGAGAATGGGGATTTTTTTTTTTCCCCCGCCGGGAAGTGGAGGACGGTTCGGCAACGTCTCGGAGTAATTGAGCGATCTCCTTTATAATGTTTCGCTCGGAGCGTCTGATGGAGGGATGGGAAGGGTGGAGGATCAGACGGGTTATGTAAGAGCATACAAGTCAACACCAAAGAAGAAGCAGGAAGGGGGAGTTTGCGGCAACAAACGCTGCTTCTGGCTTCTGGTCGCTGAGAGGAAGGTGGCGCTCAAGATGGAGCAATCTCGATGTTTAGCCACACTCATGCTAATGTGCTATTTTGTTCGCGGCTAGCAGTTAGCTAGCTGCATCATCGGGAAAAAAAACAGTAAAATGAACTCATATGTTTTATGAACGTCGGCGCTCAAGATGGAGCAATCTAGATGTTTAGCCACACTCATGCTAATGTGCTGAATTTTGTTTGCGGCTAGCAGTTAGCCAGGTGCATCATCAGGGAAAAAAAAAAACAGTAAAATGAACTCAAATGTTTTATGAACGTCGGCTCCGGCTAGCTAGCCGACTCAGCAACAACGGGCGAAGGTGGGGGCTAGCTAGCAGACGTCAGCAGAAAGTTAAAAATCCCAAAGAAATCACCTATGGAGTCTTAATTAGCAAGTTAGCTCGGGACGCGGCCGCGAGAATTCGCATGAAATCAAGAAACATTCGCAGAACGGGGCTGTTTTTTTACAGGCAATTAATTTATCGTTAGCGCACCCGATGGAGGAATTATATCCAAAGTATCCCGTCGGACGGAACCGGTTCTCCAGCAAAACAGGAATGAGAACTCCTGGTGTACTCAGCAGATCGTTGACCTTTCATCACGACTGGCTGCCTCCGACACGCCCGCAGGGAGAACTTTTTTTTTTTTTTTTTTGCTTAATCTGGCCATGATTCAGTGCTTCGACCTCGGTAAAGATGTCCGAACGAAGGCGCGGGAACCGGCGGCGGCGCAGACGGGTCAGGTTCTGGGCTAATTAGAACCGGACGCCTGCTGCACTTCAGCCCCAATTTGCAGTTCCGCTCCCTAAAGATCACGGCATTATTCATCCCGTCTCGCGCGACGCCCTCGCTTTGCACTTTTCCTTGTGTTTGTTTACCACTTCCTGTCGTTTTTAAAGCTACGTTAGCGTCACGTCTCCCGAGAGGCTCCTCCCCGACGCATTATTAACTCCTTGCTACCCTTTTTTTTGTCTCCTCCAGGTGCCGCGAAGGCTACCAGGGGATCCGCTGCGACCAGTTCCTGCCCAAGACCGACTCCATCCTGTCCGACCCGAGTAAGAATACCGAATACCGCCACTAGGGGGCGCCAAAGAGCGGCTCGTATGAGGTTCGGAAAGACTAAATGACGACAACGAAGACGCCGGTGTCGTCTTTGTGTTCCAGCGTGAAGGAACCACATGCTAACGTGTCCGTGGCGTTAGCTTTCCAGGTGGAAATTATGGAAACAAAATGCAACATTATAAAGGGTACCGCTCGCTAAGGTCTCGGTGAGTTAGCATGCGTGGGTTGGTCAACCATACTTACAACAGCGGACTCCAGAGTACTCCAGGGTACTCCAAAGTACTCGATTACTCTGGAGTACATCATCATACAACATCAGCGTGGAACCTCAGCGTAGAACAAAGGGAGGCTACTCGGGCTTCTCCTGCTAGCTTCCCCCTCTGCTGGTTAATATACGGAAAAACAACAATAACAAATCTGTCATTCAGACACGTTTCCACGGCGACGGCGAGCCCTAATGGACATCTGCGGGGCGGGACGGCGCCGCAACGCCAGACAATTAGCGGCGAGCGGCGGTGTAACGGCGCCGTTATCAGCTGTTAGCTGCTGTTAGCGGCTGTTAAACATTAGCGGCTTGTAAAACATGGCGGGGTCAAGGTGAAGCCCGACGGAGGTCGGAGGCGGAGCCTGAAGATCTCGGGCGGGTGAGGAACAGGTCCTACATGTTCTCCAGCCTGGGTTCTCGCCAGCTTCTCCATCTTCAGTCCAAAAACCATCAGCAGGTTCTCTGAAGAAATTATGGTTGAATGACACCATTTGATTGACAGCTGGTCCGCTCTGGTTAAGCCCCGCCTCTCTCCCTGATCTCCCCTGGGATTGGCTCCCCGGCCCCAAGGGCAGAGCTTTATCTTGTGTGTGTGTGTGTGTGTGTGTGTGTGTGTGTCGTATAGAAGTAATTGTGTGCGCTGAGCTGTTTCACTTGGTAATTTACTGCTATTTTCGTTTCATTCATTAACATTTTCAGATTCATAAATAAAACACAAATACTCGCCCCTCCATAACACACACACACACACACACACACACACACACACACATTACAATCTGGCTCTGCTCAGCCACTCTCCACTCGTCAAAAAGTTTCCACTTTCAATAACCGCCAGCTCTTTCTTGGCATAATTTTCTTTGAGGTCACTTCCTGTTAAAACAGGAAGTGAGGCAACCCTGCTGTTAGAATCATTTTTTTTAAGTTTTTTTTTTTTTTTTTTTTCTAATTCCTGCGTCAGTTCTTTCTTGTTCCGGAGAAAAATCCTCCCCACATTTGTGACCTGATTTTTTTTTTCCCATTTAAGTTGCGGGAGACGTTTTAACAGCGATTCCATTCATTCCCTCAATCACCGAACTGTGTGTGTGTGTGTGTGTGTGTGTGAATGCCATCCATCGTAAAGGTGTCTCGACCGGTGTGTCGACGGCCTCCACCTCCTCGGCCTTGAGAGTTCTGAGACCTTCTCCCGATGACTATCGCTTGGGAAGATCCAAGATGAAACTAACGTCTGGTTGTTTCCCCGGAGGCGCAGCGAGATAAACGCCAGGCGCCGCTGATGTAAAGCAGCGAAAGTCGGCGCCGCGGATTAAAAGGCGATTAACGCCGACGGACTTTGTATCGGAAGCGGGATCTCGGGCGGGTCGCTTTCATCACCCGGGAGAAGAAAAACACGGAACAAGTCCGCGTTTCCGCGGCCGAGTGCAAACGCAGGGCGATTCTGAGCCGATTCGCTCCGTCCCGTCAATCATCACCGTTTCCTAGGCGACCAGGCTCCGCCCTCCTTCGCTCATGGTTTTTATTTCATTTTTTTTTTTTTTTTCTTTTTTTTGCGTAAACACCAGATGTGATCACAGGTTTCACTGATGAGACGTTGGTTTTAAAAAAAAAAAAAAAAAAAAAGGGGGCGGAGTCTATTCTGACTGATTTGCTACGACCTGTCACTCATCTCCGTTTCCGGGGGCAACGAGGCCCCGCCTTCTAGGGCAGCTCAAGCACCTTCTCTGGACACCAAAGTGGGTTTTTATTTTATTTTTTATTTTTTTTTTATGTCACCACACAAACAACGCACCTGATCGCAACTTTTAAAAAAAAGAAAAAAAAAGGGGGCGGAGTCTATTCTAACTGATTTGCTCCGTCCCGTCACTGATCACTGTTTCCTAGGTTACCAAGCCTCACCCTTCTTTCCTTACGGTTTTTATCTTATTTGTTTCACTCTTTTTTTTTTTTTTTTTTTTTGCATAAACACCAGATTTGATCACAACTTTCATTAATAAGGCATTGGTTAAAAACAAAAAAAGGGGCGGAGTCTATTCTGACTGATTCGCTCCGTCCTGTCACTCATCTCCGTTTCCGGGGCGATGAAGCCCCGTTATGAGCCCAGTTATTATATATATTACTATTATTATTATTTTTTTTAATATTATTTTTTATATTAGTTAGTTTTTTTGCATGTCACCACAGAAACCCCACATTTAATCGCAGATATAAAAAAAAAAAAAAAAAAAGTGTGCGGAGCCTATTCCAACCATTCTCTCCACTCTAAACAGATTTTATTATTTTTATTTTTTATTTTTTTTGCACA
>NC_141285.1:27182678-27372678 GCF_037954325.1 Fistularia commersonii
TTCACCTTCATTTTCTTTCCAAGTCTCGCTCTTTGTTTTTTAACCTTGAAATTGTTTTATCAAAAAAAAATGAGAAATTTAGTTATTTTTCTTTTTTTTTTTTGGATTAAAAAAATGACCTGAATTTTTTTTTTTTTTGTATAAAAAAGTCGATATATAATTGAATTGATTTTCGATTCCTGATGGAATCATCTAAATTAAAGTGTTGATTAATCGAAACATGTTCTCATCTGTTTTCTGGGAATGTGGCCCTTTTTTTTTTTGGCTTATTTTTTTGATTACATTTAAATGTAAAATAAATTCAAATTTATTTAAATTTCCAGTGAATCTGGTCTCCAATCTGAGGACTTTGCTATTATTATTTACCCAGTTATATTTCTGTTTGTGAATTATTTAATATTTTCATAACTTCTAATGTTTTAGACTGTTTTAGACTAATGTACTGTTTTTTCCTGAGTGTGAAGGAAACTTCCTTTTAATGTTTTTTATTCTCTATTTTCATGATTTTGATTAAATTGGCCGATGTTTAATCCGTTTTCAAAACGGATTTATTATTATTTGTTATTTGTTATATTTGTTATTTTGTCTTCACCTTTAACAAATTGTCTGCTTCTTTTTATGTAATTTATTTTTTGTGTCACTTCCTGCAGATTTCAAGCTAAAACTTTCTCACATTTGGAGAAATTTTATACTCAAATCATTTTTGTCAACCTCCAGGTAATTTTTGTTAATTTTCTCCATAAATTTCTTTTTTGAAATCATTTTTGGTTATTTATTGTTGCTTTTCCGTTTTTTTCTTTAATGTTTCTAAACAATTTGTTTTCGTTTTTTTGTGTTACTTCCTGTAGATTTCTAAGTAAAATTTCACACATTTGGGGAAAATTAAATCTTATAATCAGTTCATTTTTTTCCCATAATCAAAGTCATTGTGTTAATTTTTCCAGAAATAGATTTTTCGATAATTAATTTTGCTTTATTGATTTTCAGATTTTTTTCATGTCTTAACTAAGTTTTTTCTGATTTTTCACAATCAGGTCATTTTTGTCCTCATAATCCAGGTTAATTTTTTTATACTTTTTTATAATTTTTAAAAGTTAGTTTTGCTTATTTATTGGTGATATTCAGTTGTTTTTTTTTTTAATTTCTTAACAATTGTTTCTGATTTTTTTGTGTCACTTCCGGTAGATTTCAAAGTAAAACATCAGTTTCGAGGAAAATTAAATCATATAATCGGGTCATTTTTTTCCCATAATCAAGATATTTTTTTGTAAATTTTCCCCCTAAAATTGATTTTTTTTAAAATTTCCTTTGCTCATTGCCGGGTGATTATTTTATGTTAGTTCTCGATGGAAATGATCCAAATTTAAACTTGACCCTCATTTTCCCTTGATTTATAACTCTCATTTGATTTTTTTTATATTTTTTTTTTATTTCTGAACTCTTTGTCTGATATTTTTTCTTATCACTTCCTGCCGATTTTTTATGTAAAATTTCAAATTTCCAATTTAAAAAAAATATTGGGAAAAATAGTTCATATCCAAGTCATAGTTTTGTCATTATCCAGATAATTGTTGAATTTTATCCATTTTCTGGCTCTTTTTCAAAATTAGTCAAAGTCGGTTCCACATTTTTTCCAATAATTTCTCTTTGATATTTAGTACTTTTTTTGAGTCCTGCAGATTTCAACATGAATACCTCTCAGATCTTTTGAAGGGAAAATTACATTTGAGGTCATTATTTTATTTTCCCACAATTTTTCCTTTTTTCTGAAAAGGAATTTCTTGACCTTTTGAATTATATATTTGTCTCCATTCCCTGTCTTTTTTTTTGGGAGAATAATTTGTTGACCGGCCGTCTGACGGACGTGTTTGCGGCGGCTTGTCGGAACTGGAAAAGTAGCGAAAAGGTCACCGGGGTTTTTCCATAATCCGCCTTTTACCTCGTCCACGCTGAAATATTCATCCACGCTTTGAGACCTGGGAATAAATAAGAGACGTTTCTTCACTCACACACACACACACACACACAGGCTTCCTCTACGCTATGATTTATTTACACTGTCTTTTTGTGTGTGTGTGTGTGTGTGTGTGTGTGTGTGTGTGTGTGTGTGTGTGTGTGTATGCACTGCAAGGGAAATCTCCATGCGTGTAAATATGTCATTACTGTGAGTGTGTGTGTGTGTGTGTGTGTGTGTGTGTGCATCACAGTGTATCAATCACGCTGATTAATTATTAAACGATGATCTCGGCGCAGGAAACCTTTCATACACAGAGCACATTTATCATTATTTTATAACTATTGTGTAATAAACACGTCACACACTCCAGTATGTGACGCCCGACCTCAGCGTGTTCTGTCACTCATGTGTTTTCTGTGTGTGTGTGTGTGCGTGTGTGTGTGCAGAGAGCAAGGAAGTGTACAAGAGACAGGTGCTGTCCATCACCTCCATCGCCATGGCAATGAGCCTCCTTGGGAGCCTGTGCGTGGCTCTGTACTGCCGCAACAAGTGAGACACACACACACACACACACACACACACACACACTTGCATTGAAACATACATACACTTTTTTGTGTGACATCATGACCATGTGGTGTGTGTCCATGTTCTGTGACATCTTGGTCACATGGTTTGTATGCGTGGTCATGTGACCTCATGACTACATGTTTGTCTCTGGTCATGTGACATCATGGTCACATGATTTCTAAGACTGTGGTCATGTGACTCCACAGTCACGGATCCATGTTGTGACATCAATGTCATGAACCATGTGATCATGATGTCCAATGACCACCGTCTTAGAAACCATGTGACTATGATGTCACGGAACAATCATGTGACACCACGATCACATGGTTCATGACACGGATCCATGTTGGGACATCATGGCCACATGGTTTCTGCGTGTGGTCATGTGACATGTGTCCGTGGCTCACGATTGGTCCGTGATGCGTGATATCATGGCTGGTTTTGCGGCTCCTCGTCACCGTTTGTTGCTCTTTCCAAGTGACGTCCTGGCTGAGTTTCGTTGCTCGAATGAAAAGAAACCGTTTAAAAAATACAGACGGAAACGAGAGAATGAGCTCAAAGGTAAATAAACGGATCTTTTTGGGGGAAAAAACAAACAAAAATAAAATGGGTTTTTATCCTGCAATTATGGAGCACGGAGGCTCCTGCAGCCGCCGGCCGCAGAGGACGACAACTATAAATAACAGTAAGTCATCAGGAGGAAGAGATGAAGAAGAAATCAGAGAGACGAGAAGTAAAAGTGACATTTAATATGTGACGAGAATTAATTTAATACAAACAGAGAATCGTCATCACACAGAGATTCGGCGAGGAAATAATGACTTTTTGAAATGAAAACATTCTGAGGGAATGACTGAAATCAAATGTTTGAATGAGGGTTTTTTTTTTTTCTTAATTAAATAATCTGAAAATATAATTGGTGGTTGAATGAATAACGTTTAACGTGGCGTCGCAGGGCCACGTAGAGCGACGTACGACCATTTACTCACTCGTTCACTGGCGCCCGAGGGTCTCCGGTGAAGCTCCTGCATGTGTTTGGACGGCGGAGGAACCCTGAGGAACCTCCTGCAGACACATGGAGACTCCACACAGAAAGGCCTCCTGCGGGAACCGACCGGCGCTAACCCGTGCTAGCGGCTACAATCACTAAAATGTTTGAAAATCAATTTGAACTCAGGGAGACGTCACTTGGAAAATCCAGAAAGCCACACCTGGAATGAAATATAGACATCTGAAACGAGACGCTTGGAAAAACGCCGTCCTGACTGGGATGTTTTGTGTTGCGGAGGCGGCGCAGGGAGAAGCTGCAGTTCCACCTGAGGGAAAGTCGCAGCCTGAAAACGTACTCGTCTGACGGCCGGCGTCCCCCGGAGGCCGGGGCCCGCGGCCCGGGCTGCCAGCTGAGACTGCAGCAGGTGGGCAGAACACACTGGAATTAAACTGGAAACGGGGAAATAAAAAAAAAAAAAAACATGATGGGACAAAAAAAAAAGAGAGAGAAGTGGTAAAAAAATATGCAAAAATATCCATAAAGACACTACAGAGGAAAAGGAAAATGAAAAACCAAAAGGGAAAAACAAGCACGGAAACATTCAGTCCTGCATGAAATATAATACCTGGAAATTCAACACAAGTCAGGGAAATAACTGGAAATAAATGATAAATGGGAATCAATAATGTCAATTAATGTATGTAAACATAAATATCCAGGAAATAAATGATAAACAAGGAATGGATGATAATAATAATAATAATAATAATAATTAAACTGGCATCCAGATTTATTAAATAATAAATATGAATAATGATATAAAAAACAAATGAAAACAAACAATACCTTACAAACAGGAATAAATAATAATAAATACAAGTAAATGTAATAAATAATTGAGAATAATTGACAGAAATGTCCATGTAATCAACAATAACTAAGGAATGGATAATAATGCAAATAATTGTGGCATACGGATAGAATAAAATATAAATGAAAAAATGATAATACATGTAAATAAGTATAGGTTAATGTCATAATAAATTATAAAAGGGAATGAATAATAATGTCAATAAACGTGTACATGTAATAAAAAAAATGTTAATAAATGATAATACTTGTAAATAAATGTATGTATATATGAATAAATATATGAATATAAATACATCAAATATCAATCCTGGAAATGACAGCACAAGAACAGAATAAAACATCCCAAACCCTCTCCTCTCACCTCGAACTGTCGTTTCATTTTATCTCACCAGTTCTGCAAGCGCCCGCCTCAGTGTTACCACGGCAACCCTGCCGAGGCCCCCATTGGCTGCAGAGGCTCCGCCCCCCAGCACAGGTGAGGCCCCGCCCTCCGAGTCTCACCGTAGATCAGATGCTGCATCTTCGGTTCTTTTCTTGTTTTGGTGATTCATAAACTCTTTTTTTTTTTTTTTTTATTTAGGGTTTCTACTTGACTATTTGAAAAAAAAAAAAAATAATAATTTTTTTTTTAAATTAATTTCTGGCACTTTTTAAAAAAATATGTATGTATTTATTTATAAAATTATTCCACATTGGTATTTGTTTATGATTATCTTATTTCTTGTTCAGTTTAACACTTCAAAGTAACTTTTAATTGCCTCTAAATGATGTTTTGCAGATTTCAAAAAGGGCTAATCTTGGTTGTACCAAGAAAACATGAGCACAAAACAGTTTGTGATCGAAAATTTAGGGAAAAACAAATTAAAAAAAAAAATACATTTCAAAGTCATTTTTTTGAGAATGCTCACCTGCATTCAGCTGCACCAATCAGTTTCCTCCTCTGAGGTCATGTGACCAAGATCCGTCGGACCCTTAATTATCAGAAAAGGACTAAACTGAGAATAATTATCCTGCGACAGAGTCACACGTCCACTTATCTGGCATGAAATGAGAAAATATCGGTGCGAAAGTACAGAAGTAGTAAAAGCACCAGGAGTAGCTGGGTTCCTGTGTTTCCTCAGGAGCGTCCCGCTGGCTCACATCCCCGACCAGAGAAGCCGCGCGGCTCATTGGTCCACGGCTCGTCGGACTCCGCCCCTTCCCAGGGGACGCCTCAATCCCATTGGAGGGTGCAAGTACTCCGGCCCCGCCTACCAGCACCTCCAGGAAGTAGACGCGTCTGAAAGGGAGGCGGACACAACGAGAGGGTGAGGAGGCAATTCCATAAAAACAACTTTGAGGGTTTTTTTCTTTTACTAAAACATCTTTTAGCCGGAAGTCAGATTTTAATTTGGCAGAAACCTTCGAGAAAAGTCCCCTTAAGCCTGGAATTAGTGAAAACTTGACACAGCGGTCGCTGGACGTTCTACAGGAAATGTCTGCAAGCAAGAAAATATTTCTACAAAAATATGCAAAAAAAATATTAATTAAATAAGTAAATGTCCCAAAAAATAAAACTACTAGCCTGAAAATGTTTCAACAAAAACACCCAAAAACCAACAAGTTCATTCAGTTCAATACAAAAAATAAAATGTCATAAAAAATTAACCCTGACCAAAAATGTTTCAGCAAAAATGCCACACAAAGCTGTTAATCAAATGAAATTATATTGAAAATAATAAATGAATGGCCTAAAAAAAATAAGCCAGTGATACAAATTCAATTAAGTACAAAAAATAAATGTCATGAAAAAAGTAACCTAACCTGAAAATGTTTCAACAAAAATACCCCAAAAACTATTAAATCAGATGAAATGATATAAAACTAAATAACCGACCCTGAAAAATGAACCTGAAAGTATTTCACCAAAGCTCCCCAAAAAAGCTTGAAATCAATTTGAATTAAAATTCAATTAACCACCAAAGGGCTGCTTGAGGGAGCGACCGGCTTTTGAACATTTTAGCGAATGATGTCAGGCGCCGGAGGGAATCATTGAAAATCTTGATTGGCTGGTGTCCGTTCTCAAGGCTCCCGCCGACTGAAACGGGCCTCGGCAGGTCCTTCCCGAACCGGAGGCGCGATAAAAGCCGACGGGTCCGGAGCAGATGCGAAGAAATTAGAATAAACCCGCGCCGAAAATGCAATTCCACCGCCGACGTCTAATAAATTGTTTTGAATCTAGAGTGTTCCGGAGCCCCGTACAAATTGTGCTAATTCACGGACGTTTCGCCGGGAAATGGTGGCTGCTCGTCTCCAGATGGTCGTGACATTTGGGAAATCCTTCAGGTCGCTTCTCCCGCGCGTCCGAGTCTTCGCCAGACCGCCGTCCTGATTTGGACGGGGGTGGGTTTCGCCCCTCGGGGGAGTTTGGGTTGGTTCAGGAGTCGGCGGTCAGGCTGGCGGCCGAGCGCCGGCTAATTTTCGATCTTACTTCTCGTTAATTTTCCAGTAAATTTCTTCACCCACACACACAAACACTGAGCTTTAACTCACCGACAGAAGGACGGACAGCGTAATTGTGCTGGTCGCCATGGAGACGCCGGGCCGCTGCTCAAAGACAACCTGGGAAACAATCCAGGAGACAGGAGACAATGCGTAGAAGCTTTTAAAAATATCATTTCACAGTGTGTGTGTGTGTGTGTGTGTGTGCGCGGATAGTAGAGCGGACGGCAGGAAGTCAAAAGTGTGTTTTCTTACCCGTGCAAAATGGTGGGGTTAGAGGCTCGAAGAATTTTTGTTTTATCGAACATGTAGCTCGCTCATATGTGTGCGTGTGTGTGTGTGTGTGTGTGTAGGCGTTCACTCCCACACGTGTGTGGTAATGCACACGGATCTCGGTGTCAAAGGCCACTGAGTCACATCTCGTATGCGGGCCGTCCCTTCCAACAGGGAAATACAAAAAGAAAAAAATACATACATATATATATATATATATACGCAAAAATCTAAATAGAAACGTAAATATATTTAGATAACGCCAAGAATCACTGATGGAAACACAAAATATTGTTTATGTCAGCTGATATTTTTCAATGTGATTTTAAAAACCAAACTCTCCGCGTGGGCAGGGAAGCAGAACAAATGGACTGCAATTAAAAAGTACAGAAAATAGATATCTGAATAAAAATAAAAATACTTTGGTTACATTTGCACCAGGGTTTTATTTGATGGTAAATAATGCAGGTTTTAATTTTTTACATTTTTTTTATTTTTTTTATTTTATTTTATTTTTTTACCCCTTACTGATTTTAATTTGATTTAATTTTTCTCGCCTGTTGATGCACTCAGAAAAATGATCTGCCGGGGTGGGGGGGGGGGGGGGGACTGAATTAATAAAAGCGATGTAGACGTAATGTGCTTTTATTAAAAAACATAAAATAATTCCATCTGGCTCGCTCGCCGTCTGAGCAACACCTGAACTAACGACTCAAATCAAATGAATCTGTGAAAATAAACGAGCCAGATACGTCGCCTGTCCAGATTTATGAAAATTATCTGCAGGCGGAGGGGCGATTACTCTACTTCCTGCTGCATGAAAAATAAAAACAAGAGCCCGATCGCTTCTCTCACCTGGCGCCGCCGCCACCACTGGGAGACGCGATTCCGCTGGGCAAATTAATTTGTTTTTTGATGAAAAATAAAAAAAAAATCAGACTAAATAGCACACACCTATTGAGCTTGAGTTATAAAAAGACAAAAAAAAAAAATCTGTCTCTCTAACAGGATTTGTTTGGGAAAATAAATGTCCATGAATAAACTGGTGGAAGCAGACACTTTCACTAAATAACATTTCCTTGAAGAATTTCATCATTTTTTTAATTATTCTAACTTGCGTGTGAGAGATTATTACGCTTTACAAATTAATTTAAACGCGCGCGGTTCGTATTAATGTCATTAGTCGTGTTTTGTTCAACCGTATTTTCACGTTTTTTGTTTTTTTTCCCCATCCTCCTGCCCGCCGTAAGGTCACAGAATCGCGTTAGATCCAGATTTTAATTTGACTTTGGCGGCGAGCGGAGGAGATATATTAAGATTTTATCTGCGGGGAGCCGGATTAATAAAAAATGACTGTTAACATTTGTACTTGTAATGAGCCGGTGTGAAAAAGCGATAAAGGCCGGTCACTTATCTGCCGTCGCTGGGAGCTGCAGGTTTGATTTCCGCGCTTTCCCGCCGCCGGATCGCGCTTTAGCACATCAGAGGAGAGATTTGCGTCTGAATGTTATCTGGGGAATTAGAAGCGTCACGTCGTCGTCTCTTATCGCCGCCGCCATCCAAATCTCTCCACGTTTTCATGTCTGCGAGAAAATAAAACCGGCACGGGAGTTTCCTTTGAGGCGGGGAAAACGGCACCTTTTGTCACCGTATTCACCGTCCGTGATGGAGAGGAGGAGGAGGGTTTCACCCGCCGAGGACCAGAAACTGTGTTACAGGATTATGACTGTAAAACCCAGATAAGGACACACTGATACGATACGCCGGGAAAATAAATTAACTGCTTCCCCAGCGTGGAGACGAGTCGGAAATTCAAATTTTTTCGATATAATTTCCCGAAGACTTTTTGATGTTGCTTCTCGAAATTTAAGGGCGCCTGCCTTCGCTGGCATAGAAGAGAATTTTTTACAAACCCCTGGAGAAATTTTCAGCAAATTTGTTTTTTTTTGTAGAATCTTGATTTTATTTTATTTATTTTTTTTTTTTCACAAAAATATGTTGTGATTTTGCCTATTTTAAATATCCCCGTAAATGCGCCGACGCACGCCCAGGCATGTATCGCACTGCTTTTTCTGGATTCTGATTCAACTGTTTTTTTTTTTTTCAAGGCGAAAGGGTTGCCGAGGCTTCGGCGGGGCGATTTGTCGGCTCCTATTTACCCGAGCCAAACACCATGAGATTTGTATGTATCGGGTTTGCGGAAGATTAAAAAGTCAAATATTCCTGTTCCGACATTATCAGTTTGCATAAAGAAATTAAATTGAATAGTAAGTCAAATGGTGAAGGCCTGAACATCCGCAGCGAGGAGTGAGAACTTTGCTCTGTCTCCCAGGTCTGCGAGACCTGAATAATATTGAGAAATAATAATACGTCAGATTCCGGTAGCACTTTACAATGCAGCAGAGTGGCTGAGGACGGGAGGAAGTGTGAAAATCCATGTTGCACGTCTAGTAAGGCGTATAAAAAGGCGCAAACGGCCAGTAATTCTTGGAAAGAGGAGCCCGGGCGTCATGCACAGAGGAGAGCGTCTGTCGCAGCAGATGGCCGATACCTTCAGCAAAGTCCAAACGGCGGGTACGGATGAAGGGTAGCGGCGGGAGGAAGCCCATCTCGGCGCCATTCGCCTCGCCGCGGAGACAGCGAGACGCCGCCGTCTCGCTCTCGGAGAGGATTTCCCAGGAGGTTCTGCGGCTCGAGAAACGTCAAGGGCGGAAGGAAATGCATTGCGGAGGCCTTAAACAAAGAGATGATGACGCTTCAGTGGGGGATTTGTCAACGGAACGCATTGAGATTTCTATGTGGATATTATCGGTTTGTATAAAGAAATTAAATCAGATAGCGATTTGGACATCTAGTCCGTCTTCCAGATTCAAACATGCACATACTCACAGAATCATCCGGAATGCCTGGATCAGCAAACGCCGCCTGTAGTGCAGATAAATTAAAATACAAGACAGAAAAGCAAATGAGACCGTATGAACTTGTTTAATAATTCAGGAAAACTTCTAATTAAACTTGGACTCCAATGAAACAAAATTAAACTCTGTAATGACTAGTATTGGTATAGATATTTAATTACTGTAAAAGTAAAAATGAATCACCACTTAAAAGGGTACGAATGTGTATTCCAGCACTAAAAGATGAATTATTAATCTGTTTGCCATTGTATATCTCTGAGTTGCCTCAAATTTCCTGCTATATAATATGTATATTCAATCGTCGATGGTCACATCATCTTAATCGCGGTTGGAAAATCAAAATTGAACCTCATGAGCTTGGTGTTAGCAATAGCTCAGCCATTATCACCACTTCTTGTGATGTTTTTAGCGTATGGATATGTGGCTAAATCAGAGTGTATTGCAAAAACTAGAAATAGAAATCAAGCCAATTAGGATAAGTGGCCCTTTATGATATATTTTAACAAGAGAAACGGATAGCGTTGTAAAGTCTCAATGGCTAGCGTTTAGGACTAGCTGCTAGCGTCTAGCGTTAGCCACTAACGTCCGATGTTAGCTACTAGCGTCTAGCGTTAGCCGCTAATGTCCGATGTTAGCCGTTAGCGTCTGTTGTTTGCGACTGACGTCCGATTTTAGCCGCTAGCGTCTAGTGTGGCCGCTACTGTCCGCTGTTAGCGGCTAACGTCTAGCGTTAGCCGCCAGCATCCGTTGTTAGCCGCTAGCGTCTAGCGTTAACCGCTATTGTACGATGTTTGCCACTTGCGTCTAGCGTTAGCCACTACTGTCCGATGTTAGCCACTAGCTTCCAGCGTTAGCCGCTAGCATCAGATGTTATCCGCTAGCGTATTACACCGAACACTTGGCAGTTTAAGTCTCCTCCGGTTTCAGAAACTGGGCAGAAAATCAAATCATCATCTTGGATTCTGATGAAATACCTTCACAGATCATCTTCTGACTTTGAGAATAATTGGTATTTTAAGGCTTTTTCTTTTTATGCCCTACATCAGAGGGTCTGCTAGCAGCGCCGTGCTGCCACCTTGCGGCGGGAACCCGTAACTACACCTGCCAGAAGCCGTCAGTTCAAGAAGTCTTATTTCAATTTCCAAAAGGAAAACATCCAAATCACATGGGGGGAAATAAAAAAGACGAAATTAGTCGACTTAATATCAGATTTCCGGATTCGTCCTTGACTGAATGTCAACCTTTACTTTCCTCATTTTGAAGGGGGCTCATTAAATCAGTGTTAAAGAGGTGAACTCTGCGTTACCTCTGTGCACGCAGGAGGGATTTCTGCGGTTGTGGATTCGGGTCTAAAGAGATGAAAGAAAGATGTCAGACTGTTACGCTGTTGGTTGCTTCCAGACGATTTCACACCCGCGGCTGATTTTCTTTTTTTTTTTTTTTTCATGGGGATGTGAGCGTGAAGCTGGAAAAAAAAAAGTCACAGCAATTCAACTCATTTGTTAGCATCCAGACCACAAGGGGGCGCTGTAGGCTTCTCCCTACGCTTTTACCCAACTTCAATATTTCGCGAGAGATTTGAAACGCGCTATTTTCAGGGGAGGTTTGAGCAGGTTACAGCTTAATAACACTCTGCTTCACCTTCCACCAGGTGCCTGAATCACTGCGCGCCCCCCGGTGCAAGGGACGACCCCAGGAGAGACTCCCTCCTCCACATACAGCCGTCGTGGAGCCCCGCCGACGAGCCTTCGCCCCGGCGCTCGCCGTCCGGACGCCGGCCCGCGGCCAACTGCTCCCCCCAGCTCCGCTCGATCCCCATCATCCCATCGGTCCACTGTCACCACGACAACCAGGTGTCTTGTATGCAAACCGCCCCGGGTGCTACGGTGATGTCATCCCGGGAGCGGAGAGGCAGCGGAGCGGCGGCGGCGGCGTCCGTCGGGCGGCAGCAGGACGAGGTGGCACTGCTGCTGGAGGAGGCGCAGGTGCAGCTCAGGGTGTTGGCTCACAGGAAGCAGGATGAGTGCGGCTGCGTTGGCGCCACGGCGGCGGCGAGAGACACCATTTGTTTCCTGAACCTTAGCGGAGGAGGAGGCGGAGCTCTGGCGTGCAACGGACCCACCCAAACCCAGCTGCTCGGCCAATCACATAGAGACCTGGGACACGTCGGCCAATGAGAGGAGAGGACGCTCGCATTTCCCCGCCTCTCTCGCACCCTCTCTTTCTCTTTCAGTCTCTGACAAACTTTGGTGTTTTGCATTTAAAATGAGGAAGGATGGAAAAAAAAAAAAATCAAAACAAAACACGGGATTTCAGAAAAACACAAGAACTATTGGGAAAAAAAAAAAAAAAAAACCTGACTCGCGTCCGGTTCGGATACAAACACTTTGGAGTTTCACCGCCTGGGGGGGGAGAAGAAAAAAAAACAATGAAAAAGGAAAAAAAAAACAACATTTACATGCATTTATTACGAAAAACAAGACACTTCTGCTTAGACAAAAAGATACCAAATAGTCTGTCAAATCCATGGTGTTTTTAACTGTAAAAAGAACATATAAATATATATATAAATATATATGGATATAAATATATGGAATTCAAAAAGTGACCAAGTTTGAAGAAACACTGGAATGATGATGATGTAACTGATTTAATTCCCCTCTTCCTCCTTCACCCCGTTTTTGTATTAACTTGCCACTTGCTTTTCGTTTTGTTTTCTATTTCGCACCTGTAAAATCCCACGAGGCGATGCGATGGAGAGCGTCTCCAGAGACCGGTCGCCCTGGAAAAAGCAAGACAACATTTTTAACAATGGGTTTTGGCCAACCTTTAGTCATTATTTCACATCATATGTCAAATTTCAAAAAGTTTTTGATATTATAAATAAAAAAAAATAAAAAAAACGATTTAAAGTCAAAATATTTCTGAGAATTGTTTCTACAGCTTACAGGCTTTGGTCCGATGGTCCAGTCCGACCATGAATAAAAGAATATATGTTCAGCCACAGATGCAAAAAAAATTATAAATCATCTGAAAAATAGATTTAAATTAAAAGAAAATTGGCAAAATAAATGCTATTATTTGCAAGCTGTTAAAAAAAAAAAAAAAAAAAGGGGTTCAATAAATGTTGCTCACGTAATCTATTATTTTCCGTCAAACGTATCTGGACTGATACCCAACACATGATGGCTTTTTCCTGGCGACCAGTTTCCTGGACGTTCTCGAGCTCGACTCATCGGTGGAGAAAGATGGAACAGAACCACCGACAACGCCTTTTTCAATCCGCACAACGCAGGAATCGTCCACAGGGCCAAGATTCGTAGGACACATGACGGGAGGATTCACAACAAGATGCAAAAACTCCACCCCGTGTGTGTGTGTGTGTGTGTGTGTGTGCGCGCGTGAGTGTGTGAGTATGGGGGAGGGGTGTCCAATATCCCTCGGAGCACACATAAACAAACAAAAAAAAAAAACTAGACAAAACAAGATCAGATCTGATGTTTTGTTTTGTTTTTTTTTATTTGCCATTTTATTATTTTGTTTCGTTTGTCATAAAAGAAACAAAAAAAATAATAATAATAATAACGCTGCTTTTCCCGGGGCTGGAGGGCAGGGGAGATCATGCAGTTTTTTGGGTGTTGAAAAACAAGAAATAAATGTCTCTATGTTGTATCCTATCGACAGGGGGGGTTCAATCTGTGTGGACTTCACTGCTGAATGTCAAAGAGAAAAACACACACACACACAAAAAAACACAACTGAAAGGTTGCCAAAAAAAAAAAAAAAAAATCAAAATAACCTGTTTGATTGTTCGAAGGACGCCCGGCTTGTTTCCATCAGCAGCTCCCGACGGGCGCCGGGATAAATAATACAAATTAAAATCAATAAAACCATTATTTTAAGATGAGATCATCTGTTTGTTAGTCCCACCGCTGTGCATTTTTCCCGCCGCACCGCCGCAGTTGATGTATTAAAATCAAAATACAGTGGTGGGAATAAAGTCTAATTAATATTATCACGAGATAAAGTTGGTTTCATGCAGGAGGCGCTTCATCGGAAAGGTAAAGAGTTTAAAACCTGGACACGAAAGTCAAATTTTGGGTGAACGTTGGAAGATCGGGGGAAAATTAAATTTACCAGAATTAACGTTGGAAAAGAGACACCTGGTTGGATTTGATTGTAGGTCAAGAACACGGTGAACGTCCTCCAGCAGCACCTGATGGAGAAGATACTGTCAACAAATCAATACGGCGTGATAAAACATGTAGGAGAACGTGGTTTTTCTTCAATGAGATGAATTATTTAGAAACACCTGATGGTGTGTGGAGTCTCCGTGTCTGCCTGGGGTTCCTCAAGGTCCGAGAACATGCAGGAGATGTGAATGAGAGGATGAACGATTGAGTGTCTCTCGATGTGATTGGTCCAGGATGAACGCCGCCTCTTGTCCAATCACAGCCAGGATAGGATCCACCTCCAGCATCCTTTGCCGCAGGTTTTAAAGAAGTGAAACAACGAAAAAAGAAGATGAGATTTTCCATTATTTCCACAAAAATTAACCCCCAAATCAGCTTCCTTTAAAGATACGTTTGAAAATGTGATTTAAGTGGAGTTTGTATTTAATCTCAGCGAATCTTCTCGGCGCTCGGGAGGTTCTCCCACGCCGCTCGCCATCGGGCGACCTCCTTCAAGGTCGCGCTCCGTCCAGTCGATATTCAGGTCACAAAGGTCTGGAGAAAGGAGGAAAGCGAGGAGGCCCGGGGGATTTCATTTCAACAAACGCACAGAGAAACCTTGACTCGCTCTCATTTGAGGAGTTTTCCCAGATCAGAGTGGATGTTTAGATTTGTGATCGAAGCCCAGATCTGAGCCGGCGGGACGAGCGTTTGACTCCAACATGGCCGCCGCTGACCCTGTAGAGGTGTTTTAAGACGGTTTTTATATGATTTTTCATGCTATTTATGAAGCTAATTTTTCTTATTTAAAAACAGGGGATAACCATCCTTTCATGACTGTAAGACGCACATAAACGTCTTAGATTTTCTTCAAAATGTGCGGCGCCCCCTGTGTAGTAGACACCATGAGAACGTTACAGGGGAAAGTGTGGGCGTTGATTGTACATAAAAGAACAGGTATGTGCTTTATACGGTACATCGTTGTTTTAACAACCCTGAAAACATGTCCGACAAACACATCCAGCCACGTCACTAACATGAACGAGGTGCCGCTCACTTTCCGGTGAGTCACGCTGGAGAAGAAGTGGACCGGCACGGTAGCGAGATGCACAACGGGGTAGGAAAAGTCTTCTTGGAGATCACGGTTTCACTAAGAGTTACGCCACAATTTGAGAATGGATTGTAGCTGCTCGGGCTAACGTGTCCGCTAGCACTGTTGTTCCAGCTTTCGCGAAACCTGGCATCATTTCCGAGGAAAGCGACTCCGACGGTGAAGAAAGTGACCTTGGCATGTTGGATGGAGATTTAGCGCAGATGTTCAAATCAGAAACAGAGGATGAGGACTTCCATGGGTTCGATTGATGACGATTACCGGTAAAAAAATGTGAATACCAAACTTAGTTTTGCTCCCGCTCTATTTTTAAATACGCTGACTTGTATGCTTGTGTGTGTGTTGTTGTAAGGCGGACGTAGTAGAGGACACCATGAGAACATTAAAGAGGAAAGTGTGGGCGTGGATTGGATATAAAACCCGCGCCTTATAATCAGGTGCGCCTTATATGTGTGTTAAATACAATAATGGCTCACATAACTGAGACTGTGCCTTGTTGTGCGCTGCGCCTTATAGTCGTGAAAATACTGTCGTGGCATTTCAGTTCATTTCAATGGAGAATTTTAATTTAATAGAGCTAATTGAGTTCTGAGCCAAAACCAACTGCTAAGTCAAAGTGTTAGCAGACAAAATAAATACACAACTGTAAAAAAAAAAAGCCGACCTTTTAACATCGAGCGCCTGCGGGTCGAAGTCTGGATTCTTATTCCAGAACCGACATCAGAGTCCGTATCGACGACGACAAAAAAAAACAAAAAAAAAAAAAAAAAAAAGACGTCAATTCTCCCGATGAGCGATTTGCCTCGAACGCACTGGATATCTAAAAAAAGAACGGTAAGTCAACTTAGCGTCACGGGGACGCCGGCTGTCGGGAATGCACGTCACTCTGACCCCCAGGACGTCCATTAGGGTTGTTAATCTGGAAAAATGTGACACGGCGTGTTTGCAAAACTGACAGCGAACGCCGCTCCTCTCATCTCAGCGCCGCACTAGCGGGACATTATCAAGGGGAGCGTCGCAGGCTTTTCATTTTTAATTGACATTGGAAGCGGAACCCTTGCGGGCGGCGGGGGGGGGATTTAAAAAAAAAAAAAAAAATCTCCGGGTGAGGAAGGCGGCTTCTGGAGAAGAAGGTTCGCCACATCGGGAAGTTTCAAAACACGGTTTCACAAAACTCGGCCCTGCGGTTTCGCTAATCATTAATTAGCCTTTTAGAGCTCGGTCATTAAAATCCAGAGGGGAAGCTAAAGGCGCCGAATAACGCATTAAAAGCACCATGTGAAACAAATAAACAAAAAAAAAAAAATCCAGGCTCATCAGAGGGGAAAGAAACTTTATCGTGATTTGATTAAAAAGGCCAGACGGTGATGCCGGATCTTATTTTTTTTTGCAGGGCTTTTAATTGCTGCTCTTTTCTGGGCGCTATCAAAAAAACCTGTGAAATTTTGATAAGCTTTGTTTATTTTCTAATAATTCTTCAAAATCTCTCCCCATAGCCAAAAACATTGTTTAAAAAAAAAAAAAAAAAATTACTTACTTATTAGAAAAATAAAAATTGAAACATTAAAATTAAAAAAATGTATTAAAAAGTCCAGATCATAATGCCAGATGTTTTTGTTTCACTGCAATGCAAACTGGGCTTTTATTTAATCGCTAGTTTCCCACCATTTCCGAAAAAGCAACATTTTGATCATCTTTTTTTTTCTCATGATTAATTTCACCCCACAATCAAAAAAAAAAAAGGCTTCCAAAAAAAAAAAATTAAATATTCTTTTTTTTTTTTTTTTTTAAAGAGGGACATTAAATAAGAAAAACGAAACCTCCTGTTTATTCATTTTCGGCTGCTGTTTAATCAGGAGCTCCTCGTTTAATCAGCGAAAACACAAAAACACTTGTGCTGATGAACACGCCAACACACACACACACACAAATGTAACGCGACGCCATGTCCCACGTGTAATTACATATGAATATTTATAAACGCCGAACCCGGCTGATAGGATCTCGCCGGCGTCTGCGCAGGTCTTAAACGTGGCGCGTGGAGATGCGACGCTGACGGCCTGAAAGACGCCAATTTAACGCCCGAGAAACGACAATTAAATGTCAGAGGAGACACGGATTTAACGTCGACTGCAGAGGCTCGTCGTCGCACTCCGAGATAAATTCATGCATTTATCAAGAGGAGATGAAAAGTGGAATCAAAGAGTTTTAGGAGTGGAGTGTTATCACCTTATCTTAGCGTGTGTGTGTGTGTGTGTGTCGACTGACTGTTATTTCGGCCTAGATTTGTCGTCACTCTCATCCTCTGCTCTGAAACCACAATGGATTTACTGCCTTTGCAGAGAGTGTGTGCGTGTGTGTGTGTGTGTGTGTGTGTGTGTGTGTGTGACCAGAAGGTCAGGATGATAAGAGCTGCGGTCTGATCCTCAGTGCCAGAGGCTGAACGCCCCTCACAAACATATTTTTCTTTAAAAAAAATTAAAAAAAAACCTTTTATTCTCTAATTTCTTAACGTTGCTGTGAACATCAATAAATCCGTCGCAGAGGTTTCGGTCACTTTTCTGCTAATTTGGAGGGAATGTTGCATTTTTTTTGGTGAATTTCACACTTATTTAATGATTACTGATCGTTCTAAGCAGATTTTCTGCCCATTTCTTGCATATTTTCTGCTGGTTTTTATTTGAATTTGTCTAATCGTTCAGTCCTCGCTCTCGGTTTGCTCATTTTCTAGCTTATTCCCCGCTAACCGCTTTTCAAAATCGCAGCTCTTCTCATCAGTGGAGGACTTTGGAGGGTCAGGTGATTCCGGAGTCTCATTAATTCCGCCGCTTTCCAGTTTATCACCCTGAAAATCTGCTTTTTATTGGTTTTACAAAACAAAAACCAACAAAAAACAAAAAAAAAAAAACAGCACACGTCAGGCTTCATCTGTGGCAAATTTCAGAAAATAAACACCAGCTGAGTCTGACCTGCAGCAGGAGGAGGAGGACGACACACACACACACACACACACACACACACACACACACACGGCTCTATTCAGAGGCACAGATGTGTGCAGCGAGTGTGTCGGTCCGGACGACCTGCAGCCGCGGCTTTCATTCGGAGGGGAAATGCAGCAGGTGTCGCCTTCGGCCCGGAGAAAATGAATAGGACGCTGATCTTCGCCCTCCTTTCAGGCCGCGGAGAAAAACCTCTGAATGAGGCTGGAAACCGAGTGTGTGAATGCGACGGGGTTAATTTCTCTTTAGTGCCGTTTCACACACACAAAAAAAAAAAAAAGAGGAAAGTCATTCATTCATGATCTGGGGAGAGGATCGCCGATCCCGGCTGACACCGAGGCCAGTTTTCTCACCTGTCAATCAAATCCAACCATTCACACCCTCGGACGTCTGGGAGGCGTCCGTTACAGCTCGGCGTGGACGGAGAAGGACGGAGAAGGATGGAGAAGGTGGAGGCTGCAGGGAGAGAGAGAGAAACCAGATTAGAACATTGAATGGAGAGGAAGCGCTGATGTTTGTGTATCAAAGTAAATCCCCCGTTGAAATGACTCGAAATGTGATTAATCCCTTCCAGACCCTGGTTCTGCTCGAAAAGTAATGTAGTAATGTTAATTTACTGCTAAAAAAAAACAGAGGGGAACACTTAAATAACACAATGTAACTCCAACACAACTCCAAGGACATTAATAAACTTTAATACACTTTCATTTGGAGCGTGACTCCAAATCCGGACCTGCACGGGTTAATAAATTGGATTTCCGTCCGTCGTTTGTGTGATTTTGTTGTCGCCACATTCGAGTATTTCAGAAGAATATTTCATTCGTTCAGATCGAGGATGGGTGATTTTTTTTTGGGAGCGGTTTATATAAAGAGCAGATAAAAGTCTAAACTTCATCACGGAGTGAATCCGCTCTTTTAAAAAGCGTCGAACCGTCTCCGACCTGCTCGGAAAGCCTCGTCCCAATCAATCCTCTCCGTCTCTTCACACCTCCTTCCTGTTTTCCATGATACTCTCTCGGCTAGCTAGCGGCGGGCGGCGCGTCCCACCGTCTTCAGACACCTTTTCAACAACTAAACTTCATACAAATGCAAAACTTCATACTTTTACACTTCAGAGTTTATCTGACTTCTTTTTTGGTAAAAAAAAAGTGGTAAAATCCGATCTGCAAGTGGAGAAGACGGACAAATGCAACCACCTTCATCGCCATGATCTAAACTAAAATGCACGTCTGAGCTTTTGGATCAAACTGGAATTTTAACAATTTTGCCAAAAGTTGCATTTTCATTTTTTAGAAAAATCAAATCTATTTAAAAACAACCTCTTGCTAATTTCAATTTGTCGGGCGTTTGGAAACCGACGGAAAGCATGTTAAATGAAAGTAGATCATTGTCCAATTAAACTCGCTATTTAACATCTGATGCAGAATTTCTTTTTCTATTTTAAGTAGGTTAATTTAACATTTTTAGATCCAGTTCAATTTTTAGGCATAATTTTGCAACGCTTAAAGCACATTTCCTGTTTTTTTAAGTCATTTTGCTTTTGGCAATCATGCTTACAGTTAATTATTCACTGTTGCACGGCAACTTGCAGACTTTTGGGGGAAACAGCTGCGCTTCATTTGCTGGATTTTGCATTTTCTTACTTATATGATAATCCCAGGAGTGAAAAAACAAAAAAGCAAAAGCGAGGACAGGATTGGCTAAAGACTATTCATTTCGACAAGACTTTCACAGGTGGATTTTATTTTGAAATTCCCCGTTCCTTTTCTTCCAGGCGACTCCTTGATCTTTTCAGGAGGACCAGATCTAAAATACATCAGAGCGCCGCCGCAAGGAGGCCAGGTTTGAAGTAAAACTCCCCACATCCTGATGAATTCCTCCCCGTGCCATGTTTAATATTAATAAAATATAAGCGGCAGTTTGAAATAAGTGACTGCTGGAGGGAGGACTGGCTGCTCGCGTTTTGTCGTCTGTGCGGGAGAGAAAAAAAAAATGTGAAAACAAGGCGATGAATGATTGAGGGCGTCGACCATCTGTTTGCCGCTCTTTAACGGGGGGGACAAAGAACCATCCAGAAGGGTTTTATGGGAGATGCAGTTTTGAGAGGAGTCTTGAACGGCACAGAAAATAAAGAGCGTTATGATTTTTACTTCCTTTAATGGGTCAATGTTTGTTTTGTTAAAGACTAGAAGATATGAAAGTGCCGTCAACCACATGTTTGAGATGCTAAATCAAAACGTGACGGAGAGAAATTCAGCTTTGAAGGTATTTGTAATTCTTGTTAGAGCAAAAAAATGAATAAATTTCAGTGTGAAACACTGCTTGTTTATTTCTTTCAGTTTTATTAGCTGCACGTCAATCCTGCTTCAACGCTTCACTTTTGGGTTTGATTCTTATCAAATTTATACATTTTATCATAATCCTGTGCAAAATGGTTTACTGTTTTTTTTTCACTTCATGTTAAAATGTATGGATTTAGTATTTTTATTATAATGCGTGAATAAGGTCTGTCCCAAATTTACCATTATTATGTATAAAAATAAAGCCATCCTCTTTCCAACGATTTTTAATCTCGTTTGAGGTCATTTCAACAAATTCTTTCATTTAGCGGGGGGAGTTCTTGCACATCTTTACAACATACCAGGAAATGTTTTCAATTAATTTCAGGGAAGAAAGGTAATTCGAAAAGTAAGCAACAGATATGTGAAGGGAAAAAGCTAAATCAAAGATGGCCTGAATTCTTTCTGGAAACCGATTTCTTTCCGCTTTTTAATTTCTTATCTTTTGCACATATTACGGCTAATATGGGTGGCTTCTATTTTTTTATTTTTTTCCCCCTATCGACCATTTTAATGACTGAGCAGAACATCACTTCATAAAAAGTAAACGCCATGATTTAAATTATAATTTTGACATTCTGAAAATGAATACTTCAGCTTACCAACAGGGAGACTGGACTAGCAGCCAACTATATACAGATATACAAACATACATACGTATGTAGAAACAAACGTGTCGTATGTGTCGTGCTTAATGGTGAATAAAATATGCATTTGTCGAGGAGGAAGAAGTGGGAAGAGGAGTGTTTCTCCCAACACGTTTAATTGGAATATCAGCTTTGGCATTAGAGCCAAAGCCAGGCTTTATTTAGCCGACTTTCTGAGTTGTTATCCAATTATCTGCACATATGCTGGAGTGGGAGGCTGTGAACATTTGAATATGAAGAGAAGCGAGGGGGGCGTCAAGGAGTCGATGGAGCAGGTGTGTGTGAGTGTGTTTTGACGGGATGTAAAAAACCACTGTGGCATATATGGAGAAAGTAAACATCTACCCTTTTATTTACTGCGGATTATATGCTGCCTCTTCCAGTTATATCCAATATGAAGCCCTGTTTGTTAACTCACACCTATCATGTCTCACCCTCATATCAAAGTGTTGCAGTTTGACGAGCAAACCGTCTTAGGGGTGAATGATAATATAAGATTTAAATGCAACCCCGATTTTACAATGTCCCCATGTTTGTAGATTTTCAGGCACCGCAAATCTCGGAATAATCCCCTCTGTAAGAAAAAGAAAACAGATTATCCTTTAGGCTAACGCTAACCACTCGCCACTAATCGCTAGCAGCTTGAAGCATTCTGTGAATATTAGTCGTGGGTTCCAGCTCGAAGAGCACCGTGGCGGTTTCAGATTTCGTCAAACTTAAATGTCCCCAGGAAAAACTCTGTGTGCCCTCTTACATCATTCAGAAAAGAGAAAAGATAATTTAAAAAAACAACACAGAGCGAACGTTTGCGTTGCAATGCTAACTGAAACCGAATTTTAAGCTAGCGCTAGCACTGATGCGTTTGATTCGCGCTGACTGACTACCAAACCCAAATTAACGTAAACCGCAAACCTTATTACGATGATTTATATAATCATGCCGCTTATAAACACGAAACATAAGAAACGCCAGGCTAAAACGAACTCCACAACAGAATTCGGGAAGCAAAGCCGGTAGTAACAAGAGCAGCTATCGACACTCAGAGAACGTTAGCAAGCGGATTCATTTACATTAGCAACTAATGGCTAAGCCGCGAAGTGAAGCGAACATCTATCGACGGCTAATGTTAGCTACAGTAAGCTACACATCGGTGTTATGCTAACGCTAGCGGCACAAGCGATCCTCGTAGAAGTATTTTTTATATAAAATATATTGACGACACCATCCTGGCATGTGTCTACTGTCTGTTGCGTGGATAAAGCAAATAAATTAATTCTCTCTTTAGACATGTTTTTACAGTTTTTCCAGATCTTTTCCATACACAACCGGTATGGATCACTTAATCAGACGCACATTTGTTCATGTTGCAAATGGGTTTACACTAGTTTTTTTTTTTTTTTGTTAACGCAAAAACATTTAACCCACGTAGCTTAAAAAGTCTTATCAAATCTCCATCGTCTTCAATTTTTGTTATGGAGAAAGTTTGGTCTCACAGTCCAGTCATTCAAGTTCAGGTCCCTACCTTTCCGCTCCACCGAAGTCCACCGGCAAAAGCCGATCATCCGCAACGACGAAATATTTAAGCCCCGCCCACCGGAAGTGGAATAATCCAAAAGGGGAAATTTAAAGGGGGGCATTGATTGAGCCTCTCCCCCTAAAGGAGACTGATTTTGGTTTAATCATTGGTTTGGAAAGAAACTACTTCTCAATTTAAGAGTTAAATCAATTTTATGTCTGCTTGTTTTTAATGTAATATTTGAAAGCAAACATCCTCAAGGAAAAGACCTGAACATCATAATGTTTAACTTTCCTATTGATTCGGGCATTCAGAAAAAAGTCGTGACTTGACTGGTGGAGGTTTGTTTACTGAAATGAAAGCGTAATATTTCCAGGGGAAAAAAAGCAAGATATTTTCTAAAAAGTAATAAATTGCCGAAATATACTGCATGTTCAAAAAAAAGTAAAATCTTTGAATAGAGGAAAAATAATACCCCCTTAAAAATGTAAATTGCCCTGAAAATTAGAAAAGCGACCAGAAAATAAATTAAAAATTACCATAAATTCTCCCACAAATATAATAATATTAATATAATAATAATGTTCAACTTTCCTATTGATTTGGAGCTTTCAGACAAAATTCGTGACTTGACTGGTGAAAGTTTGTTTACTTAAATGACAGCAAGATATTACCAGGAAAAAAAGCAAGATATTTTCTAAAAAGACATAAATTGCAGAAATATACTGCATACTCAAAAAAAAAAAAACCAACAACTTTGAACAGGGGAGAAATAATACTCCCTTAAAAATGTAAATCACCCTGATTATTCAGTAAGAGATCAGAAAATAAAATACAATGACCTGAAATTCTCAAAAAAAATATATATATATAATAATAATAATAATATTAATAATATTAATAATAATGTTCAACTTTTCTATTGATTCAGAGCTTTCAAAAAAAAGTGGTGACTTGACTTGTGGAGGTTTGTTTACTAAAAAGACAGCAAGATGTTACTAGAGAAAAAGAAAGATATTTTCTAAAAAGACATAAATTGCAGAAAAATACTGCATGCTCCAAAAAAAAAAAAAAAAAAAAACAATTTTAGACAGGGGAGAAATAATACTCCCTTAAAAATGTAAATCGCCCGAATATTAGTAAGAGACCAGAAAATAAATACAAATGACCTCAAATTCTCACAAAAAAAATATAAATATAATAATAATAATAATGATAATGTTCAACATTCCTATTGATTCAGAGCTTTCAAAAAAAGTTGTGACTTGACTGGTGGAGGTTTAGTTTACTAAAAAGACAGCAAGATGTTACCAGAAAAGAAGCAAGATATTTTCTAAAAAGACATAAATTGCAGAAATATACTGCATGTTTCAAAAAAAAAAACTTTAAACAGGGGAGAAATAATACTCCCTTAAAAATGTAAATCGCCCGAAAATTAGTATGTGACCAGAAAATAAATACAAATGACCTCAAATTCCCACAAAAAATAATAATATTAATATAATAATAATGCTCAACTTCCACATCGATTCGAAGCTTTCAAGTCGTGTCGAAAATGTTGGTGCTTTGTTTAACAAAATGTCAGCGAGATATTTCTAGAAAAAAGCAAGCTACCTTCTCAAAATACGTACTAAATTCCTGAAACATACTGTATATTAAAAAAAAGAGCAACGTTATATCGGTGAGAAATAATACCCCCTTAAGATAAATTGTAAATTACGTGGAGATCACCTTGAAAATATAAAAAAAAACACCCCAAAAAATAAACAAATTACTTTAAATCCTCCAAAAAAGGGAGCTAAAGCTAACCGGAGCTCCCGCAGCAGCGATCGCAGATCATTTGGACCGCAGGATTCACGGAAGTATCATCGACGTGACAAGGACGACGGTGAAGAGACCATAGAAAAGTCATTCTTGAAGTGATTTAATTTCCCCTTCACGGAGTTTAACTGCATCTGAATGAAGCGTTTCAAACGTGTGATTCACCGACGTGGCCGGGTCAAACCGGCTCGGCCGGTGAGTCGGCGCCGCCCAAGAGGTTGACGAGCCTCTTCAGCCGAGCGCCGCGTCGGTGAGCGGCCCGAAAGGTTTCGCCGCGTGAGACGAGTGGATGGCGATGGGCGTCGCAGCTGATCCACGCTGAGGTCGAGGCCTCGCCTGCAACTACGGCAAGAAATACTTAAATACCTCAATCATTCAAGTCCTCGCTTTTTTATTTTTATCCCTGTTGTTGTTGTTGGCGATCCATTCTCACTCTGCTTATCCAATGTTTCCCTTGTTTCTGTTTTCTATTTTTCAATTTCTTATCTATTCGATTTTATATATTTATGTTCATGCCACATCTATTTTATATTTATGTTTGCATTTATATCTCTTCTATTTTAAATTTTTAGTTGTATTTTAGTTGTATTTACATTTTTAGTTGTATTTTTAGTTGTATCTAAATACAACTAAGTTGTATTTAGTTGTATTTGTTGTATTTTAGTTGTATTTAGTTGTAATTTTTAGTTGTATGTTTAGTTGTATCTCTTACTTTAGTTGTATTTATGCCTCGTCTTCTATTTTGTATTTACTGTATATTCATATTTATGGCTCCTTCTCTAATTTTATTTTTTGCCACTTCTATTTTATATTCATATGCATATTTTTATCTCTTCTATTTTATATTATATTCATACTTATATTACCTCTATTTTATATTTTTTTAATATTTATGTCTCTTCGATTTCATATTTATATTCATGCCACTTCTATTTTACATTTATGTTCGCATTTATATCTCTTCTATTTTATTTTTTTTAGTTATATTTATGTCTCGTCTTCTATTTTGTATTTACTATAGATTCATATTTATGCCTCTTCTTCTAATTTCATTTTTTGCCAGTTCTATTTTACATTTATACTCATATTTTATTTCATATTTAAACTCATATTTTTATCTCTTATATTTCATATTTATATTCATACTTATATTACTTCTATTTTATATTTATATTTATGCCTCTTCTATTTTATATTTATATTCATATTTTCATTTCTCCTATTTTATATTTTATATATTTATATATTTTATATATTTATGCATCTTCTATTTTATATCTATATTCATATTTACACCTCTTTTAATTTTTTGCATATTTATGCTTCTTCTTCCATTTTGTATTCATGTCTCTTCCATTTTATATTTATATTCATATTTATGTCTCTTCTTCTCTTTCATATTTATGTATCTTATCTTACCTTATCTTATCTTAAAAAACCTCAGAATCAAGGAAAAAAAATAAATAAAATAAATGTAATTTTATTATTAGATTAGATTATTACAATTATGCAAGGAAATTCCATCCTTTCCTCCAAAAAAGTTCCTATCCTTGATGTGTTTCTTGTTCTCCCTGCAGTCTTTTTATTTGTGGATGTCTTTTAATTGTCTCTTTATTAATATTTATATTCATACTTATTGATACTATGACTTTTACGCCGCTGAGACAAAAGAACTTCCCCAATGGGGATCAATAAAGTTATATCTTATCTTAGATATTTGCAAGACATAACTGAAAAAGTACAAAAAAAAAGCCAAAATGCCACAATAAAACATTGATACTTAAAAATCAATGGGATTCAACAACATCCAGCACAAATAGAAGCAGAAGGAAAGGTTTTATCGTTGCAAAGTGCAATGCAGACAAATCCCAGGCGGGGAGGGAGTCGTTGTTTTTGTTTTTAAAGGACGGAAAACAACCCGGGAAAATAAAGGCGTCAGACATTCGCGACCCTCCTCTATCAGCAGGAACTCGTCGCAGTACAAAAGAGTGATTTAAAATATATTTTGCAGTTGTTTGTTTTTCGTTTTTTTTTTTTTTTTAGGTAATTTCACGCTTATTTCAAGGGGTAATTTCCACACCGACTATGATATTTCGTTTTATTTTCTTTCTGTAATAACTGACAATTTTGCGATGATTTTCAAATATTTTCAGCAAATATTTCAGTATTTGTTTTCTTTTCTTTTGTTAAAAGTAGAAGTTTGTAAGGATCGAGCAAATATGATCTGCACCCTCCATAAACAATTTATACTCTTTCTAAACTAGTAAAAGTGAAGAATGGTGCAAACACAATCTTCAAATTTTACTGTTTTTCAAATATGTTAGATTATGTTGCTTTAATCAATTTTAATACAGGAGAGGATCATATTTTTTATCTTAGTCTTGATATTTATTATTATCTTTATTTTATTTTATTTTAATAAAAGGCTTCTTTACATTATAGTAAAAGTCTTCCTTATGTCATTTTATTTATCTTATCATTTAATTCAGTTTCCAGAGGAACAGAAGTAACAAGCACCTGTCCGCTCACTTGCGCCCCCTTCAGGTGAGGCACGGTACTGCCTGCCTCACCTGTGACGATTCAATCGGAGAAAATAGATTTTTTTTTCAGAAAAGTAGATGATTAATCCCGAAGGAAATTGTTGTGCCAGAGTTTCAAGTAAAAACATAACAGTAATAGACAATAGTGGAAAGGAGGAAGAAATAGAAATATAATGAAATAACTAAATAAAAAAAAGTAACTGCAATATCAACAACAGTCTGCTCTACTTGTGTCTCCTGAGTTCTGCTTGCATTTTTTTTGCATTATTTAGCCCAAGCGTGCTGCATCCAAACCAAGCATACAAGTTTCTTATGTACAAACAAATAAGAAGTGGTCCATGTTTCTTGGAAAACCCGACACTCCATGTCCACTTTTCTGTCTTTTGACAACGGCATCTTGTCGATGAGGGTGTGGAGTCCGACGTAAAAGCAGGTCCATTTCTAACAAGAAGTAAAAATGTTTTATTCGAATTCAGATTTATTCAACTGGCCGGATTGAGCCGGTATTGCCCCGTGGGCCGTACATTTGACACCCCTGCTGTAGAACGCCATGAAATATCAAATCATAGAATAAATCTTTACTTTAGTGTTATTTTAGCTACAGGCTGAGAAAAAAGTAGCTCCTGTTTGTGAACGACTGCGCCTCCAGAGGCGAGGTGAGGCAGGGTTCACCGCTGCCTCACTGTGCTGTATTTGATCAGGCAATACACCAATTCATTTTCATAAAAGAAAAGGTTAAAATGATTGCAATCATAAAAAAATATATTCATAACACAGATCAAGGGAAAATATGAAGCTATATTTTCTATTATCATCATCAGCTTTTGAGTCTTCATGATGACAGGTGAGGCTCTGCCTCGCCCCGCCTCCCCTGACATCACATCACAGATTCATTCATTCAAAAGGTGAATTGTTTCAATCTGAAAAGAAACTCCGCCCGAAATAAAGTTAGCGAACGTCTGAATTTTATTTTCCGTCCTCCGGCGGCCCCGAAAAAAGGCCGAGGCTGCCGGGAAAAGAAAAAGAAAATCAATGATGTGATTGCAGAGTCTGAGGAAAGGAGGTGAAACCAAAATATCATCAAAAAAACATGTGTGAGATAAAAAGCGAGGGACTTTTCTTTCCCTTTCTTTCATCCCCACGTCTTTTCCCAGGTTTCCTTTCCAGCACAGTCACATCTGAGCTCCTTGAAACTATTTACAGATCCATTGATTTCCGTCATCTTTTCACGACGATTGATTATCCTCCTCCTGTTATCAACTGCAATTGATTTTTTTTTTTCCAATTTTTTATTGATCGTTTTCTCGAGGAAGAACTCGTCGGTCCGATCCACACATCACTTCTGCAGATCCACATTATTGGTCGATTGGGGTGAAACACACGACAGATGGGTTGATTTATTGATCGATTGGGTGATTGATGGGCTGATTGATGGATTGATTGATTGTTTGATTGACTGTGTGGTTCGTTGGTGGATGGATGTAGGGATTGATTGATTGATTGATTGATTGATTGATTGATTGATTGATTGATTGATTGATTGATTGATTGATTGATTTTGTGGGTGAATGTCTGGATGATGGATGATTGACTGGCTGATTGATCATTTAGTTTGTGATAAATCGATTGATTGATTGATTGATTGATTGATTGATTGATTTATAGATTGATTGATTGATTGATTGATTGATTGATTGATTGATTGATTGATTGATTGATTGATTGATTGATTGATTGATTGATTGGTTTGGTGGGTGAATGAATGGATGATGGATGAATTGATTGATTGGCTGATTGAGTATTGAATAATTGAGTGACTGGTGGATGGATGGATTGATGGGATGATAGCTCGATTAATTATTGATTAATTGGTGGATGATTTGTATAGAAGGATGCATAGATTGATTGATTGGCTGATAAGTTGATTAATTGGTTGATTTGTGGATGATGGAGGGTTTGAATGATTGGGTAATTAATTGATTAATTATTGATTGACTAGTGGATGGATGGATTGATCGATGAGTGAATGGATGGATGGACTGATTGATTGATTGCCTTATTCATTGGTTGATTTGTGGATGATGGAGGGTTTGATTGATTGGGTAATTAATTGATTAATTATTGATTGACTGGTGGATGGATGGTCGGATAGATGGATGGATGGATGGATGGATGGATTGGCTGATTGATTGATTCGTTGGTTGATTTGTAGATGATGGAGGGATTGATTGAGTGATTGATTGGCTGGTTACCTGATTACTTATTGATTGATTGGTGGATGGATAGATGGATGGATGGATGGATGGATTGACTAGTCGGTCAATCAGTCGGTCGGTGGGTGGTGAATGAGGATTTGATGGATTGCCTGATTGATTGATCGATCAATTGGTCGGTGAGTGGGTGGATGAATGGATGAATTGATAGACTGAGTGATCGGCCGAGTGATCAATTTCACCATCATGATTTCCCCTCCTATCTTGCTTTGTTCAGATGCGGTTCTCAGAGGAAAAATCATCTGAGGGCTCTTCAAACCAACCAGTGTGTGTGTGTGTGTGTGTGTGTGTGTGAAGACACTAATAAAAAGTCTCATCCTCACATTAAAACACCAGCTTCTCTAACAAATAAATAGCTAAATAATCTTCCCTCGCCTCGGGGAGAGTGTGTACGCCACACACTCGCCGGGTATCAACCGGATCCAATTTCAGATGATCGTTGCGACGCCGAGTGTGTTTTGGAGGTGGAACATCTCCAGGAAAACATCTGAGGAACATCTGACTGCACGGCATGCAGGGGGAAAAATAAAAATAACAATCTTTTTAAATAATGGAGATGGTTCACGCGTAAACATTTGTTTGTTTGTCTCAACATGGCGATCAAATTTATTGCCTGTTTATATATTGTATAGTTATTTTATTGCCTATCTGTATATTTGATATGTATATTGCCAATTTTATACAGTTTTATATTTGTGTTGTCCAGGAGTACAGATGTTAAAAATTGGATTCTGGAGCACCAAACATGCTAACGCTAACAATGCCAGAAGGGTATTTTGACCAAAGTAACAATATCACAACAATATCACTTTCAACTTGCAAAATACATATTTTATTGCCTGTTTATATATTGTATAGTTATTTAATTGCCTATCTGTATATTTTATATACATATTGTCTATTTTATCCAGTTTTATATTTGTATTGTTCAGGACTACAGATGGAAATTAGCTATGAGCTACAATCTGGTACAAACATCTCTGCCTCTGTGCTTAATGTAATTGTACACTGTCCTAATAAACTTCTAAACAAACAAACAAACAAATGAGAGGATGAATATAACAACGCCATATGAATGTTTTTTGTCTATATATGACTTACGAATGAATAAATGGTCATATAAATGTAGCCCTGTGATTGACAGGTCAAGGGTGAACCTCTCGTCCAATCACAGACTTGATAGGCTGAGAGGGTGAATGTTTGCGTGTCTCAATATGCTTTTTGAATGAGACGATGAATGAATGAATTGTCGTTTGTCTCGATATCACACACGAATGAAGGGGTGAATAGTTTTTTTTTTGTCTATATATGATATGTGAATGAACGAGTGAACGGTTGTTCGTCTTGTTTAAATGAGTGAATGACCGATTACTTGATTGTCGTCGTTCTCTATACGCGGATTGAATGAATAAAACACACAAATCCATCAGAAGACCATCAAACTGAATCCAAGGAGAAATAAATCTTTGCGTTCTGCGTTGGATCCCTGCTTCCTTTTACTCTGCGGGAGTGAAAATCACCCCGTCGTATTTCACAGAAGTCGGTCCGCAGATGAAATCCCCTTCAGACGCTTCCCGCCTGCCTCCGGTCTTTTCTTAAACTAATTGAAATAAAGTGCTCCACTGCACCTGCTCCGGGAAAACACCCACAACACACACATATATATATACATATAAAATGTATATATATGGGAAATATTTATAATGTGCTCATCCCGGCCCGCGGGCTACGACGGCTTTCTAGGGAAAAAGACAGAACATTTAACTTAACGCTCCACGGCGCGGCTCGGAGCTGTCAACAAATCAATGTTGCCGTGGCGATAAAACTCGGGGCGGGCCGTTCGTCCTCGCCGTCCGTCCTCCTCTTCCTCGTGTCGACGGCGGCGGGCGGGCCGCCGGGAAGAAACACGACGGCGACGCGCGAAATAAAATAAACGGATCGATAAAGCCCGGAGAGTGACGGCGAGGTTTTTATTTTCCGGCCCGATGCTCATTTCAGCTAACTGTCGCTGAACGCATCGCCGACATTCAATACCCATTTGTGTTTCTGAAAGCGGGGGAGGCGGCGAGGGAGTTCACGTCCTGGTTTGACCCGTCAGTGGCGAAGACCTTCTGCAGGTCCAGACCAGACCAGAGTCTCGCTGCTTCACCTCCAGTCCCGCTCTGCAGACTAGAGGTTAGCGGGGAGGTTAGCAGGGAGATAAAGGGAAGGTTAGCTGGGAGATTAGCAAGGATGTTCATGCAAAGTTTGGTGCAGAGGTTAGCGGGGAGGTTAGCGCAGAGGTTAGCAGGGAGATTCGTGCAGAGGTTGGTGCAGCGGTTAGCAGGGAGTTTAGCGGGGAGAGTAGCAAGGATGTTAGAGGGAAGGTTAGCAGGGCGGTTAGCTGGGAGGTTAGCGAGGATGTTCATGCAAAGTTTGGTGCAGAGGTTAGCGGGGAGGTTAGCGCAGAGGTTAGCGCAGATATTTGCAGGGAGATTCGAGCAAAGGTTGGTGCAGAGGTTAGCAAGGAGGATAGCGGGGAGGTTAGCAAGGATGTTCATGCAAAGTTTGGTGCAGAGGTTAGCGGGGAGGTAAGTGCAAAGGTTGGTGCGGAGGTTAGCGGGGAGGTTAGCGCAGAGGTTAGCAGGGAGATTGGTGCAAAGGTTGGTGCGGAGGTTAGCAGGGAGGATAGGGGGGAGGATAGCAGGGATATTAGAGGGAAGGTTAGCAGGGAGGTTAGCTGGGAGGTTAGCAAGGATGTTCGTGCAAAGTTTGGTGCAGAGGTTAGCGGGGAGGTTAGCGCAGAGGTTAGCAGGGAGATTCGTGCAAAGGTTGGTGCAGAGGTTAGCAGGGTGGATAGCGGGGAGGTTAGCAGGGAGGTTAGCAGGGAGGTGAGAGGGAAGGTTAGCGGGGAGGTTAGCTGGGAGGTAAGCAAGGATGTTCGTGCAAAGTTTGATGCAGAGGTCAGCAGGGAGGTTAGCGGGGAGGTTAGCAGGGAGGTTAGCGGGGAGGTTAGCAAGGATGTTAGAGGGAAGGTTAGCAGGGAGGTTAGCCGGGAGGTTAGCAAGGATGTTTGTGCAAAGTTTGGTGCCGAGGTTAGCGGGGAGGTTAGTCAAAAGGTTGGCGCGGAGGTTAGCGGGGAAGTTAGCAGGGAGGTTAGCATGGAGGTTAGCGCAGAGGTTAGTGCAGAGGATAGCGCAGAGGATAGCATAGAGGTTAGCTTGGAGGTTAGCGTGGAAGTTAGAGGGGAGGTTAGCATTAACCAACCCCTGGTTTCCCTCTGGAGAAGGTGACGACAAGTGCTGACACCTGGAGAAGGTCCAAGATGGAGCTATCAGAGAGAATGAGTAATCAGTAATTCTATCTTAGCTGATTTTAATTCATAAATCGTTTATGTTCCTCTTGTTTCTGTGTGTGTGTGTGTGTGTGTGTGTGTGTGTGTTTTGTTTGAAGGTCATGCCGGTTCCTCTCTGGAGGTTCACGGAGCACGTTGACATCCACCGCCGCAGAAAATCCCTGGAAAAAAAATGGAGGTCATTATCACCCGAGCCGGCGCTGCGTTCCGGCCCGCCATCCTTCACGTTAATCCCAGAGTGACGGCGCCGCCGCCGGGATTTACTCATGGAAGCGCCGAGATCCACGGACGTTCCCGCGCCACCAGAGGGGCTGAGATGTTTAGGTGGCCTCTGGGAGATGCTTCTACACCACGGGATGGACGGGACGTCTTCAAACCTGAGAAAGTTCTGATGACACTCCAGAAGCAACATCGTGGTGGAACAACTGCTGAATTCACTTTCCTGATTCCACATGTTCTCCAGCCTGGGTTCTCCATGTTCTCCGACCTTCTCACCAGACTTCATTAACGTCTGTTGACCGCTGTCGGTGGCCAATGGTTGGACGTCTCCTATGATTGACAGCTGGCCCCGTCCAGGTTAAACCCCGCCTCCTGGCCTGATTGGCCGTCACCATGAGGAACGATAACAAACACGCGAGCGGCCAAGTTCGAAAACAACATCTCAATCCGTCCCACTGCGCCCACGTTTCCATGGCAACGCCCCTTCCAATGCAGTTGGACTCATAGGATTAGCCCCGCCCCCTTGTTGACTCCGCCCACATTCCGAGGGAAAGGTGGCAAAAAGTAGATTTGACATGAATCAAAGCGACATCATCGCATCTCGAGCACACACACACACACACACACACACACACACACACACACAGACAGACGGACAGGAAGTGAGTAAGGAATCAGTGTCGGCCTTTCAAACTGACATATTGACAACTTTCCCCGCCAGCACGTGGAAAAAGTCAAGTTGATGAAGAAATCCATCGCCATGGCGACGAGCGACTCATCGCCTAAACGCGATGAAAAGGATTTCAATATGCATTTGTGATTATTAGAAAGATAATCGTGCAAACCAGAAGGACGGAAATTAAAATAAGAGATAAATAAAAAGGAAGAAGCTGTGCAATTCTGAATTCATTCATCTGAAACATGAAACACGATGGGGGCGGAGCCGAGCCCTGCTGTGATTGGGCCAGAGGTGGGCTCGCTCTGGACCAATCACAGGGCTTTATACTGAGACATCCAACCATTCATGGATCTGGACAATAAAGGGCGGCGGGGTCAAACTCATTTTCAACAGAATGGTTGCCCTCAAAGGTCAACACACAAGAATTAATAGTATAAATGTAACTAAATGTAATGTAAAATAAATAAGAATAAACTTTATTGATCCCCATCAGGGATCAATAAAGTTTATTCTTTTGTCACAGCAGCGTAACAGTTATAGTGTCAATAAATACAAATATAAATAGAGACAATTAGAAGACAATTGAAAATAGCAAAAGTCATTCACAAATAAAGCAAAGTGAACAAGGTTAAAATAATGGAATTAATTAAATAAATACATAAACAGTAAGGATGAAAAAATAACAGAATAGAGTGACAATAGCACTGACAAAAAATAAAATAAATTAAAAAAAATAATAATAATAATTAAACAAAAATAAGCAGGATGTGGATGGGCTGAGACCAACGGGGATAAAATAGACAACAGAGTTAGAGCATGGTAGAGATGTCACTGCTACTTAATGTTAAATAATTCTGAATTTATGACTCATTCAAATCTAAATTGTTACATTATGCATTTGCATAGATGTGAAAATATCCTCTATTATACTGTCAGGTTAAGAAACCCACATTACTCCATCAATCAATGCACAAACTATTCAAGGGAATAAAATGAAAATAGCATTTTATGTAAATATCAAATGTTTTTCTGGAGGGTTAGCTTTAGCATGGTTAGCTCCATGTTTGGTGTCAAAATGCCAAAATCGATTGCACTCTTTGACAAACGACGCTGCCTCACATAGCGTTTTTTTTCTCCTTGAAGCACAAACATGTATTTGCCTTCCCATCTTTATTGAAACGCTTATGGCTTATTTATTTTAAGACAGTTTTTTAAGCCGGGCGAGTCAAACTCATATTTGATGTCAAAGGGGCTGCACAAGTAAAATCATAGCGTAATTATAATTTGTTCCTTTCAAAAATACATGACCAACAACCTGAGATTATTTAAGAAAAGTAAGTGCAATTTGAATAACACTATGTTACTCTCAGAAACAAGCACACAAGTTTCTTATGAACAAACAAATAAGAAGCGGTCCATATTTCTTGGAAAACCCTACACTTCATGATCACTTCTCTGTTTTTTGATGACATCTCGCTGACGAGGGTGTCGGGTCCGACGGAAAAGCGTCTCCATTTCTAACAGGAAGTAAAAATGCTATTTACAGACCTGGAAGACGCATTCTGTGTCACATAGTGTTGTGCCGTGTTGCTAACACTGGCTAAACAGTGCAACCTAGCAGACAATATAGGAACTGCATTTTTACTTTAAAAGATTTTGATGTATTTCTGTGTCGATTGATTCCACGGGCTGGATTGGACCTCCCGAACGTTTGACACCCCTGTTTTAAGACGTTCTCACGGTCCACGTAACATGATGTTGTGGGCCACATTTGGCCCGCAGGCCTTGAGTTGTCGGGTCTCCAGTGGACCTCATGCAGGACTTGGTGAGGAACCAAGGTCGACGACCTTCCCGTTCCTGGGGAAAAAAACAAACCGTGGTTTCCACCTACCCCTGCTGGAATACTGCCTCACTGGTGGAGGCCAGAAGCTGCTTCGGGGTCGGCGGACACCTGCCGCGGGAACATATGCGGCGAGGCATCCAGGGCGTGGCGGCGGGGCTGGATCCCGAGGGGTCAGCGAGGCATCTGCCGCCAACCGGAACAGAGGGGGAGAAGGTGTGAGGGATCCTCGGGGTCTCTGGAGGCTTCCTGCAGGAGGAGGATCCCATCTGAGAAACACCGACCGGTTCATTTATTCATTTAAAGCACCCGAATTAAGACACGCGCAAATGTTCTTATGTAGAATATTAATTTGACATTTCAAGCAGGCAGTAGAAGGTGACAGTGAAAGAGAAGTTGTCACAAATAGAAGAACTAACTGCTATAATTATGTATATAAATAGCTAAACAATGTGACAATATATAAACAATATAAACGTCCAAAAATTAGTAGTGAACAACTGCAATACTTACGCATGTATGAGAGGGTGAATGAATGAATCCGTGATCAATGAATGAAAGAGAAGTATTAAGAGCAAAGCTGGGTGTTAAAGCTATACATTTCCATTTCAAAAATACACATTTACATATCAAAGTGTACATTTGCATATTGTATATGTATTTGCATATAAGAAATAAACATTTGCATTTAAGAAATAAACATTTGCATTTAAGATATATATGCACGGAAGAAATATACATTTAGAAATAACAAATATACACTTGCTTAAAAAAAAATACACATTTACATATCAAAATGTACATTTGCATATGACAGATGTGTTTGCATATAAAAAATAAACATTTACATTAAAAATAAACATTTGCATTGAAGAAATATACATTTAGAAATAATAGATATACATTTGCCTTTTAAAAAACACATTTACATATCAAAATGTACATTTGCATATGTTATATGCATTTGCATAGAAGAAATACACATTTGCATTTTAAAAATCGATATTTGCACCGAAGAAATATACATGTAAAAATAAGAAATATACATTCGCATGTAAAAAATACATTTACATATCAAAATGTATATTTGCATATGATATATGCGTTTGCATCGAAGAAATACACATTTTCATTTAAGAAATATATATTTGCACAGAAGACATATACATTAAGAATAAGAAATATACATTTGCGTACAAAGTATAAGCGTGCATATAAACATTTAGATTTGCATCTAAGAAATATATATTCACATCAAAATGTATATTTGCATATGATATATACGTTTGCATAGAAGAAATACACATTTTCATTTAAGAAATATATATTTGCACAGAAGAAATATACATTTAAAAATAAGAAATATACATTTGCGTATAAAGTATAAGCGTGCATATAAACATTTAGATTTGCATCTACATTTGATATAAGACATATATATTTGCATGTAAAATATACATTCGCATATAGAAATATACATTCGCATGCAGACATTTTTACCGTATTTTTGCGGACAATGAGGTATAAAAAGCAAAACAAAAGTCAGTTTAGTCAAACTTTATTCATCTCATTCACCGTTTCAATAAGTCAGTGTTCAGTTTTGTCTTCTACCTGCGACCATCTTGCTTTCCTCTGCAGTTCATCTGCTCGCTTCCTCCACTTCCATCCTATTGATTCATTCACACTGAGTTCTTCTGCAGCTGTTCTACTTTCATCATCTTCTGCCTGAGTTTGAATTCCGCTTCGTAAGCGTGTCTCTCAACACGTGCCATTTTTGGGGATCCTCAGTAATATTGTGTTGAAGCAGAGCACGTACTTTTTTTGGTACCTTTTTTCGTGATTCAGTTCTCACGATTTATCATTCTTTGGTGTTTTTTTGCAATATTTGATTTTTTTTTTTTTTTTTTTTTTTTTGAGTGAGGTTTGCTATATCTGGAAATACCATCAAAATGATCACGTCTCTATTTCTCGGAAATTCGCTTTTCGCGAGGTGTCTTGGAACGTAACTCCTGCACCGGATGATTTTTGAGAGAAATTCAAGGATTTTAAGCCTGATAGTGTGAGTTTTTTAGCTGAACTCTCTGGTCATATATTTGGAGGTTTCTTGGCCAGTTCCAACTAGATGAGCTGGGTTTGTTTTCCAAAACGTGGGAGACGTGCCAGGGAAATAAAACTATATGTGCCGTAAAAGTAAGTAATGTTATCGTCTGTGGGGCCGATCCTGCGCTGTGATTGGACGAGAGGTGGGGTTCCCACCTGGACCAATCACACGCCCACATATAAAGATGTTCACCTGATTGGTTGGGGAGCCGGCTCCCCAACCAATCAGGAGCCGGCTTGCTGCACTTGGTGTTTCTATATACCGATCTTCAGTAGAGACTGCTGATCTTTTTCTTTTTGTTTTTCACATTTTAATTTATATTTTTTGCATGTTTTTCAGGAGTTCTGTGTTGTTTCAGTCTGAATTGGTTAAAAGCTGATGGGTAAATAGTTAAAAGTTCTTTTTTATAGTTTATTTATATCACTGAAGAGTTAGTATTTTTTATTTATTTTTAATTATTTTATTTTGTTGTTTTGCATTTTTTTCAGGGATTCTGGGTTGTTTGACTTCAAACTTGTTGAGTGTATAAAAAGCTAAAATTGTTTTGTATTTCATAATTTATTTTTTGTCCATCTGTAAATATTTTAATTTATATTTCGTGTGTTTTTCAGGGATCCTGTGTTTCACTGTAAATTTGTTACGTATAAAAAAGCAAAAAGTTTATTCTTGTATTTCATAGTTTATTTGTTGTTGCACTGAAAAGTAAATATTTTTAATTTACATTTTGTCGTGTCGTGTGTTTTTTCAGGGATTCTGTGTTGCTTGACTTGAAAGTTGCTTGTTAGAAAAAAGTTAAAAGTTCAAATGAGTTAAAAGTTCACTGTAGAGCGAAAAACTAAAGGCTATTATAAGAAAGTAGTATAATACATTTTTTTTTAATTAAGTCATTTTGTGCATAATGTTACATTATTATTGGTAATATGTCGATTAAAGCAACAAAAAACTCTTTTTAGTGAGCCGAGCCCATCACTACAGAAAAGCCCGTCCAGATCCGCGGGCCGAAGGGGTTCCTACGCCGGAGAACCGACGGAACCGCAAAACGCTTAAAAACAACAACAAAAAAAACCACCTTTGAAACGTTGAAACTTGGATGGCGTTACCATGGCAACGGGTTCCGAACGGGGAGCTGTAATGGAAGTTGTTCAGAGTGCAATCACCCTCCTTTATCTGAAGTTACCATCTTCTCCTCCGAGACCTCCGAGGCTCCACAGCCATTACTGCAAAAGTACAAAAAGACCAGAACGTAAACAGGACAAGATCAACAAACTGGAGGCGTCTTCCCGACTTGGAGGTTCTCACGCGGGGTCGAAGTCCACCACGTTCTCCGGGGCTCTCTCGTTGCCGTGGAAGCAACGGCTCTGGGAAGCAACCTATTGCTATGTTGCTAACTTTAGGATGCTAAAGTTAGCGACACGGCGGTTGTGGTTGGTTGTTCTTGAGATATTATCTGATGGACAAGTTCTGAGAACCGCCCAGCTCCTTTTTCGGTCTAGGAAGTAGCCCTTTAGCTTAGCATTCCCACAGGCAGCGAGGGACCGCAGTCGGGACAGAAGAAGAAGAAGAGGAAGAGGTGGAAGCTCCAACAGCGTTCATGGAATGACAATCATGGACCATCAGATGGTTGAGATGTTTGCATCATCTCTCTGCGCTGCTTCGCCATGTGAAGAACCTCGTTAGCCGTTAGCCACCACCGCACTCATTCAGGTTTAAAACGTAGATGTTCCTCTGCAGGCCCTGGAGACCCCTCTGAGGTGTAGCAGGCCAGAAGAGCTTGGACCTCCTTTTCTCACGGCTTCTATTCAAAGAAAACATCTGACCAGCATGGAGGACGTCGCTCCAAAGAAGCCACCACCTTGGAGCAGAGAAGAAAACGGAGGACCACTGATGGAGGTCAGATGGAGGAGAATTGCAATCCAAATATCTGCACGCAGCTTCAGAGCGAGTCCTCCAGAAGAAGAAAAAGTATCTGAATGGTGTCCTAAGCCGGGATGAAGGTGTGATTCATGCAACATCTCCTTCCTTTGTTGCCTCACCGTCAAATTTCCCGAAGCCGCCGCTGCTCTTAATCCCCCCGGCGGGAACGCTTGCCGCTACATCTCCACCTTCTAAGTCCGTCTGCGCTGAATGATCTATTTCTTTCCCTTGGAAACCATCTGCTCTCCGTGGAGCTCCTTCTTCTCCCCTTCCTGAGGAGAACGCCACGGTCGGATGATTCAGTCCGTCTGAGACGCTCGCCGATGATTAACCTTGCTAATTCACGGATGCTAATCGCGCAAACGCGCTAATCCAGATTAGTTGTCCGAATCTTCTCTTACAAGGAGGTGGGGGAGATCTTCTCCAACCAGCAGGAGGACACGCTTGGTTGTGAAGACGCCGACGGGAGGCGACACCCGCCGCCATTTGTAACGTTCAACGCGCCGCCATCGGACGTTGTCGAGCAGCATTCGATTAGCGGTTAGCTAACGCTGAGAAGATCCCTGCTTGGGGACCTTCTGTGTGGAGTCTCCATGTGTCTGTGTGGGGTTCTTCAAGGTTCTCCAGGTTCCTCCCACACATGTAGAGGACACGCGTGTGAACGAATGAGTGATTTTTTTATTTTGGCTGTATGATGTGTGAATGAATGACCGAATGGTCACATGTCTCTCTATATTGTATGAATGAGAGGGTGAACGGTTGTAAGTCACAATAGGATGTGTGAGTAAGAATGAATGCATGAATGAATAGGTGAACTTTTTAGTTTCTATGACGTGTGAATGAATGAGTGAACAGTCATATGTCTGTACGACAAAGTGAATGAATGAATGGCCATACATCTTTTGATGTATGAATGAGAAGGTGAATGACTGCATGTTATCATGACTTGTGAATGAATGAGTGAACTGTTATATGTCTGTATGACAGTGAATGAATGAATGAATGAATGAATGAATGGTGATATGTCTTTTTGACAATGACTGAGCCGGTGAATGGCTGTTTGTCTCTATGTGATCTGTGAATGAATGAGTGAATGGTTGTATGTCTTTTTATTGTAAGAATGAGAGGGTGAATGCTAAATGAGTGAATATGTTTTCTTGTCTATATGACGTGAAGGAGAGGGTGAGTGATTGTAGGTCCCAATAGGGGGATGACTAAGAGAACGTGTAAATGAATGAGTGAATTGTACATGTTTATCTACATGATATATGAATGGGAGGCTGAGATCAGCCTCTCGTCCAATCACAGCAGGATGAATGACGTGGAAAATGAATGAATGAATGAATGAAGCCAGCGTGGCTCTCAGCAGGAGACGCGTTGGCTTGAATAAACATCGTAATGGTCCGATGTTAGGATAATTCAGTAATACAAACCCGCCGTCCCCGAACGAGGACTTCCCCCACCCCCCCCCCCCCTTTTCTTTTTTGCAAAAATGACTAAATGTTCAAAGACGTTTGCCGGTGATTCGAGTCGAGCCGCTGCCAAGTAATGAGGGGAAATTAAAAATGCATGAGGAGCCCAAAGTCTCGGGAGATTAAAAACTCGAGCGAGTAGTCGCGCACGTCCTTTCCGCTCCGTCTCCTTGCCAACGAGGAGATGGAGGGAGGGCGTTACCGGACCCCGCCCCTCCCCCGCATCGCTAGCGAACGACACAAATGTTAGCGAGGAGGTTAAAAAAAAAAAACACGCCGGAGAAGGTCCTCCATCACAATCCATCTGGAAGGTTCTGATTCATGCCGCCGCGGAACCCGCTGACCTGTGTTTCCAGCGGTGGCCACCGGGTGGCGCTGTTTCCCCCTCGCCGTCTTTTCCAATCATCTCTACGGTAACCCCCCTTCCTGCTGACGCTGCCTTTTATATCCCCATCGCGTCAGCAGGGGTGTCTTTTTCCAGCGGAGACGAGGCCTTCAGAGACCTGACAGAACATCCCTAAAACACACACACACACACACACACACACACACACAATCTAGGTTTGGAGTTCCTCCTGATGAGATGTTTCATGTCCCGGGGAGACACAGCATGAGCAAAAAGCCACTTTTTTTTAACATTTTCCTTTTTTTTTTATACATTCACGTTATTTTTTGTGACATTTAATCTGACATTCAATCACTAACCCTTAGTCTCAACCTTCCCGGCGTCAGCTAAACCCAAACAATGTATAAATTATAAATGGCAACTGACTGAAAATGACTTTTTTTTTTTTGCTTACATTTTCTTTCTTCAAAGGTCAAAGTTCTAAACCTCTCTCTCACTCTCTCTCACACACACACACACACACACACACACACACACACACACACACACGCACGCACACACACGCATGTTATTTATTGCATCTTTAAGGCTCACCTCAAACACCAACGCCGGCGGCTGCAGGGAGAGGGTTAACCGGCGTCATATGCGGCGGCAGCGACATCTAGCGGCGGATAGAGGTACTGCAACCTGCCGGGCCTTTTTAAACGCAAGAGAAATAAAAAAAGAATTAAAATTTCATCTAACTGGATACAGTTACATTAAACCGGCAACGAATAGTTGTAAAAAAAATCTGATAAATGTGAAAAACACAACAAATAAAGTCATCAGAGGGAGTTATGTTTTGGTGACTTGAAAAAAAAAAAAATCCTGTTTTTTTTTGTCAGACCTCTCTTAATCTGTCATTATTCATTAATTTGTTAGCTGTCACCGGGAGACCATCCGTCACCCTCACATTCATGTAATATAAATATTGACAACCAATCCTAACGAGCCGCTTATTTTTCTGGCCGTGATTTCAACGTGACGTGAACACGCGGTGGCGTTTAACTGACATTTCATGCAAATCAGCTTGAAATCAAGAAAATATTAGCGATGATGATCGCAGAGAAATCGTGCAAAAATCAGTGACATTTTGAAACGACTAAAATCAGAACACTGGAGGAGGCAGTGATCAGCAAGGGCCTGTCACTAGCTCTGCCTGAAAACATCTCCTTAAAAGGCCTCCAAACCCGACTGGAAGATTTACTGTCGGAATATTAAAAGCCCTGGAATATAAAATTGTGATTTGCTGAATCGCAGAGATTTAAGACATAAAAGCATCAACTGAAAAGTGGAGAGGGTAAAAAAAAAAAAAAAGTTAATAAGCTTAAGAGTCTATGTGTTTTTTTTTCATGTTTGGGGGATTTGGAGCCACATGGCGCCGTTTTGGATCGGGTCGAAAAAAAAAAACGGAGGAGGTCAAAGGTCACGCATGGAAACTGCCCTAAAAGGACGAGTTTTATTTGAAGCTAACGGCTAGAAGGGCTGCTCAATCGTTTCAACTTTTTATACATTTTATCCCATTCTTTTCAGGGTTTTATTTCTAATTTTTACATTATTTAGCTTGCTACCCGCGGCATTTTATCCCCCGCATTTAACATCGCCGGCTGCAAAGGACCTCTGAACTCCCTCGAATATAAAAGTGCCGCGCGGAAAATAATCACGCGTCTTAAAAGAAACGCATTAAAAATAATTGCTTCCGGCTCTTAGCTGACGGGGGACTTGCACAAAATTAATAAATAAATGAATAAATAAATAAATGAGGCAAGATAACAAACAAAACCTGGAACATGGAGAGGAAGGGCGGGATCTGCTTGCCGGAGGGGAAAAAAAAAAAAAAAAAGTTTGTTTACGTGCGAAAAAAAAAGAAATAATCCCGATATTGGACCGGCGGGGATCCGTTATGAGCCGGGCCACTGGAATGAACCCCGACTCCGACCTCCACGCACTGGAAACGCTTCAGACTTCCACTCCGAGTCAGTTTTGACAGATAATTAAACTCGGAGTTTCTGGACCTTGGCTGTTCCTTCTGGGCCCGGAGGGGAAGGGAGGGAAGGGGAAAGGGGGCAGTCTCTCCCCAGACATCCTATAATAGTCTCTCGGTCTGATTCGGGAAACCTCACGGGAGGGGGTGGGGTTAAAACATCCACAAACATTAAGCTAACCCCCTTTTTTCATTTCGCCGGGAAGGGCTGAGCAGGTGTAACAAGGCCGGCGGGGACAAACATCACAAAATCCAGAAACCTGTGAACCGACAACCTACCCGTCCCCCTTAACTAGACGCTGAAAAACACGTAAGGGACACGATAAAAGATCAAGTCATAAATCATCTTGTTATTTATGGATGGAGGGGAAAAAAAAAAAGACATTTTAAATCATTCTTCCTCTTGTTCCTCTGTCGGCTGAGCGTTGGCTTCGCCTCCGGGCCCGTTAGCGCTTTAATTGCTTCTGTCACTGCTCGCGGTCGGTTAGCCCGTGTCACTGTAGGCTACATATTAGCCTCCCTTACGGTTGTCAGTGAATTAGCCTCTGTCACTATTAGCTGGCACCGCTACTGCCATTAGGGTTAACACTATATTAGCTTGTGCAAGTCCAAATAGTTTGCCAGTGTGTGAGCTTTGTATTTTGTTTTTCAGTCCACAGTATTTTAGCCTGTTTTACTTGCAGCGTTAGCTGCTAACCACAGCTACCTAGTTTTAGCCTTTGTTATCATTAGCAGCCCCTTATTCTCGGTCAGCACCTATCGGCAGTGTGTTGGTGTGTGTTACCGGTGAAACGGCCTCCGTCGCTGTTGCTAACAGAGTTAGCCCCTGTTTGCAACAGTATATTCATTTCTGTTACTGTTAGCAGGTTACTATCTTAAGTATTTAAGCGGTGTTTTAGAGCATTTGGTCGTGTATGAACCTGTGTACCAGATGACTAGCCTCTGTTAGCACCTTTCAGTAGCGCCTGTTTTCTGTGTTAGTATCTGTTAGAACGGTAGTACTCACGTGTTTTTTTAGCCCGTTTTACTAACAGTTTAGTACATGCTAGCCATGTCTTGGTCTTTTTTTACTCTTAGCAGCCCACTGGTCTCGGTTAGCATCTATCAGCTAGCAGTGATTCGGTCTCTGTTACTGCTAGCATCCAACATTTAGCTCCTGTTTGCTGCACTGATATCCATAAGCAGTGTATTCACACCCGGAAGCGGTGCATTAGCTTCTGCTATTGTTAGCGGTGATTGCGTTATCGGTGCAATTACCTCTGTTGATGGTGCCTAATTGTGGTCATCCTGTAGATCTAAATAGCTTATGTTAGCACATTTGAGTAGCGTCTTAGCTTCTGTTTTCTGTGTGAACATCTGAATATCCAGAGCATATTAGCCTGTTTTACTGATCTCTTCAGCTGTTTGGTACATGCTCGCCATATTTTAGCATACATTACTGCTGGCACAAAGGTTCCAACCTGTGTTTGACTGGTGTATTAGCACCTTTGTTTAGCATCTAGACATAATGAGCTTGTGTTAGCACCTATGAGTAGCATCTTTGCTTCTGTTTTCTGTGTGATTATCTGAATATCCAGAGCATATTAGCCTGTTTTACTGATCGCTTCAGCTGTTTGGTACATGCTCGCCATATTTTAGCATACATTACTGTTAGCACAAAGGTTCCATCCTGTGTTTGACTGTTGTATTAGCACCTTTGTTTAGCATCTTAGCTTCTGTTTTCTGTGTGCACATCTGTTAGCATGACAATATCTCATGGCATTGTTGGCAGGATATAAGCCTTTGTTGATGTTAGCTTTGTATTAGCGTCCGTTGGCATCAGTTAGCAGTGTTTTAGCTGTTGAAATATGTTTGCAGTAAATCAAAAACGTGTCACGCCTGCCAGCACATTAGTGACGGGTTTGCACCATATTTATTTTCAGGCCTAAATCTGTGATTCAACATTTCATGAGCTAACACCGCGGGTGAAGCGCCGACGTTTTAATCCACGCCCGAAACACGTCCCGGCCTCGGAAGGCGAGCGCTCCGAATCCCACGGCGATCGATCTCTCCGAGGTCCGGATCGACCGCGGCCGCCGCTCTCCAGCTGCTTGTTTTTGATAAACAAAAATGACGATCATCATCATCATCTTCGTCGTCGACATCGCGCATCACAGAGAGCAGCTCAAGGTCAGATTAGTATCGGCGGCGGCTGTCAAAAGCCAGTTCTGGTCGGCGTCGGTATTGATCGCCGCGGCCCGAGTGGCGAGCGCGCCGCGGCTCCTGGGGAATCTCCCACCCGACGCGGGTCGATAAAGTAATTATAATGCAGAGGCGGCCATTAGGAGCAAAGATAACGCCGGTCACTCTGATTATCACAGGCGGAGCGATAATTTCCCTCAGCAGACGGCAGGGATTACTGGATTATGGCCCGTCACTTTCTCTCTCTCTCTCTCAGCATGTGTGTGTCGATTAGTTTTATCTACAAGGTAATCTGAGTTTTTACACTCATCTGACAGGACTACAACTCCCACAGTACACACACACACACACACACATAGTGTACCTCCATTACAGCGGCTCATACATCAGCTGTCGTATCGATTCAGACATAAAACGCAAAGAGAGAGAGAGAGAGAGAGAGAAAGATAAAGCGTACAAATCTGGATTTCCACAGGAAAGTGTTTGTACAAATTCTTCTCTTATCACCGCAGAAACAATGTGAAACCATCTGAATTCAATTTTCTCCATCGTGCTTCGCATTAGCCCCCCCCCCCCCCAAACCCCTCCCGACACACCCACACACACACACACACACACACACACACACACACACACACACACACCCTCCCGGGGGCCGGATGATAAGAGAGTAGCGTTGTGGTTCTAATATTTTTCGCGGCTACAAACAGCCGAGAGGAAGGTCACTGCGGCTGACAGGAATCCAATCTCTTTCAGATGGTTTGGCTCGGGACGGGGGGGCGTGGGGGGGGTCACTGAGGACATCTCTTCTTCAGTATCTCCGACGCGTCCGCGTCCACATTACAATCTGTGTTTTGTGAGTGACCCAAGTGGAAACGAAGGGCCGAGGAGTTTTCGCCGGTTGCCTCGGTTTTAATCAACTTCTCCACCGAGAAGTTCTCCGTTCTCCAATCCCTGGTCACCACAAGGAAGACGCCTGGACTTCACGGTCCGACTCGAGGTCCTCCACTTCCCTGAGCTTGTCTACCGTAATTTTCGCACTATAAGCCGCACTTTAAATCCTTAACTTTCTCAAAAATCGTCCTTATGTATGAATTCTCGTTGCGATTACTGACCTCCAACCAGTTTTATGCGGCACGCTGCGCCCAAACATCTGCTACAGATGTTTATCTGAGACTTCGCTAAGCGACCAAGACGTTCTAAAGTGCTAAAGTCGGTCCTTGGTTGAACACGGGTTGCAACGTTATTAGATAACTAATGATGATACAAGGTTGTTCCAACTGTCGCTGTCAACCAGAAACCAATCAGAGAACAGTATGTAGTACCTCCGCTACTATGTACTTGTGTGGATGAGGACCCCCAAAAAACTGAAGGAATCAATGGTACTGACCTGGAGGAAGCGAGCAGATGAACTGCGTCGAGTAGAGAAGACCAAGCTGAGTTTCCGAGGGAACAAAGCGAGATGAATGAGATGAATAAAGTTGGACTAAAGTGACTGTTTTGTTTGGATTATTCACCGTATGTTTTATCATGCACCTTATAATACAGTGTGCTTTATAATCCGCAAATACAGTGTTTTTGTATCCATGCTCTCCACAAGGAGAATGTTCCTTCAGCATCTACAGCCTCTCCACCATAAAACCCTGGTCACCTCAGAGATATATCTCCTCGACTTCATCTTCCATCTTCTCTAACTTCATGTCCTCCAGTTCCCTGAATGGGTCTTTATTTTCCTACCCGTCCATGCTTTACATCAGCTTCCATCAAGTCCATGTACCCTCTGTTCCAACTTCATGTTCTCCAGTAGCCTCATAAGGTTACGTTCCTTCAACTCGGTTGGTGTTCTCCCTGACACACCCTCCCTACGTTCTCTGAGGACCTCGATATCCTATCCACGCTTTGCAGCAGTTTCCATGAGGACTACATACCCTTGACTTGATGTTCCTCTGCCATACTGTTCCCTCAACATCTACAACCCCTTCCACCTGAGGTGACCTGAACCCCTGGTCACCTCAGCAATGTTGCCTCTGTTCCGTCTTCTTGTTCTCCAGATGTCTCTTAGAATTGTGTTGGTTGCCTGATCCTCCTTTTCACAATCAGGGCTACGTTCCTTCGACTTGATGTTACTCCACCCTATTGTTCCCCAAACCCCGGTCACCCCCTTCATGTTCCCTCTGTTCCAACTTCATGTTCTCCTGCGGTCCCTCAGGTTTAACGTTCTCCCTCCCCGATCCAGCCTTCGTCCCCACCATACTTTCCCATTTCCCATCAGATCTTCCCTCCCTCAACCAGCTAGCATGTGCAGTTAGCTTTTAGCCTCTTGTTCCCTGAACTGTGTTCCCAAAGTGGTAAGAAGCTGGAGGAACGTGGCTCCGAGGGATCGGCCCCGGAGGTGGGATTGAGCAGATTAAGGGATGGGTTCAGTGCTGGAGAACGTTCCCCTCCAGGAGGTCCGTTGGTCGAAATCGTTCCCACGAGCCCGAGACGGACGGGAACGCGTCGTTCAGGCTTCTCTTCTCTATTCTATGCTAATTCCCCTGCGCTCCTGGAGGCTGGGGACGCTCTCCGTCTAATCTAACCAGATTAAAGCGGTGCCAGATTATCTCCTCAGCACGACGAGGAACTCGGGTCTGCTTTCTTTCATCTCCGGCTTCCTGGACGCCGCCGCTCGCAGAGGAATTTAGCTTTTAAAAGCCACTTGGATTTTCAGCGGCTGAGAGGCTTCAGGTTTTATCTGCGTTTTTGTTGTTTTTTTTTTTTTTTTTTTTTTGTTCGCGATGGAAATTTAAGGAAAAAAAAAAAAAAAACTAATCTTATCTAGGTCAACTTTTCGGGTTTGTCAGAGGGACGTCTGCGGGGCGTCGCCTCGCGGCCGGATTTACACACTCCAGAAACTATCCCGCGAGATTAGGAGGTGGGATTGGTGGGGATTACTGATAACGGGGGTTGATATTTTATCATAAAACACCTCCGCGTCACTGAATCCGCTCAACTTTTGTTGTTAAAACGAGTAAGAACGCTCTTTCTGACGGCGTTTGTGACCGTGTTGACGTTCAGGCACTCAAATGCCCCGCGGCCCCGGGTGAGGATCGCCACGCCGTTCCATTTATTCGTCATTAAAAGAAACATCTGGCGTTGTGTCAGATTTTGTTACATAACACAGCCTTGGATTATAATCCGCAGATGCCACGGATGGAGTACTTTTACTTACTTTGATACTTTCTATACATTTTGGCCCTGGGATGGGGTTTGCAGGAGTACCGCCATCTGCTCCGATAATCCTGGCCTTCGCTTTCAGGTTCCTGCTCTTGGGCGGCGGCGGGGAACCTGCCGGGACGAGTAGAGCCGGCGGGGTGTTTATTGAGCGCCGGTTCTTTGGGTTTGTGAGACACAGATGGAAAGATGAAGATTTTATTTATGCATTTTGAAAAGAAAACACAAAGATGTTGAGAAATGATAAAGAAAAAATGAGGGAAAAACCTGTTTTTGTCTGAGCTGGTGTTTTCTTCTGAACTTTGATTTGGCTACTATCTAACCAATAATTAATAAAATTAAAAGGAAAAAAAAAAAAAATCACAAGAATCACCCCCCCTCAAAAAAATAAATAAACCAAACAGTGAAATTTGCCCAAAACAGACAAATAAAACAAAAAGGTGCGGTGCGTTAATTACAAAATATTAGTAAAAGTTCTAATTAAAAAAACAGCTGAATATCTGGCGAGAAAACACAAATATGCCAAAAAAAGATAAAAAAAGAATAAAATAGAAATCAATCAAAACTAGCAAGATGTTTCACAAAAAAAAATCACCATTGCTGGAAAATACCTGGAAATAATTTGGTAGAATTTATTCTTTCACTCTGCTGTAAGAACCGCAGGGGGCGGAGCCTATCACAGCTATTCACGCTGGACCAATCACAGGGCCTCATACTGAGACGTCCAACCATGAGGCACCCCACATGGAGCCTCCACACAGGAAGGCCTCCGGCGGGAATCCAACCGGACACCTTCTGGCTGCGAAGCAGAAGCGCACTCATTCCCATTTCATTTGCAAACTTAAAAATAGGACATGGGGAAGAAAGACTGACGAGTAAAAACAAATATTCATTTTGCAATCGACTGTTTTCAGAAGTTTTTTGAGACGTTATTGACTCAGCTAAAACCTCCTCGACCCGTCTGTCGAGCGTGGAACCCGAGGGCTCCGACTCCATCTGATCATTCCTTGCGTTTCCACTTGCTTTCCAGGCTCAGAGATGTGCGAAATTCAGAGCTCATTAATATTTGTTTAATTCACACATGCATTTATTATTCACCCTTTTTTTTTACATAACGGCGACAGAGTGTATTTGATGTAAAAGCACTGGAATGTGAATAAAACATTCTTTGCCAGAAACTGGTTTTATTCCCTTTGACACGCCGAACATTCGTCCCACGGGCGCCTTTTCCCCTTTTTCGATTTATTTATTTATCTTTTTTTTTTTTTTTCTCCCCCCGCCGTTGTAAAAAATTTAAACAAGCTCATAAAACCAAAGGCAACTTCAAATGCGGTGACGGCCAGCTTTCATGGAAAAACACCAGCATTTAGCCAGCAGTTAGGACGCACACACACACACACGCAGATTTCTAACTACAACACGCCAGATTTTCATTTAGCGGTCACGGACGTGACTCGCGAAATAATGGAAGTTTTTTTTTTTTTTTAAAGACAGTTGACTGATATGCTGCTATCGACTCGCCGAGAGCCAATCCCGGCTGGCGAGGGGCGGGGTTTCAATCACATGGCAACGTCCAACCGTTCATCAATTTCTGCTCTTTCTTGCTCAAGTTGAGCAACGAAACGGTTTTAAAAATGGCTTTTTCTCAAGTTTTGGGCGACTTCTAAACAATTCTTGAGTTTGTTTTTTTCTTTTTAGCGTTTTTAATGAGACAAATCACAACCCGCAGTACCGGCGACAGCCTCTAGGGTGCTCAGCGAGCCGAACGTGAAGGACACTGAGGGTTAAAACAATCTCAGGCCGAGATGGATCCACCTAAAACATCTCACGGATCAACCGGATCCGACAAGACGGTTATCTGATCTTGTCCTGCGGCTGGAACATTGTCACGACGACGAGTTATAGCTAGGAGAAGAGAAAGAAGAAGAAGAAGCAGAAGGAAAAAAAAAAGAGGGCAGTTTATTTCAAACACTTTCAACGGGTTCATATTTCTAGTGTTAGACAAGTTCATTTCTGGAAAATAAATCTATTTGGTCGGGAGATCTTTTTATCAGCTTAGTGTTGGAGGCGAAACACACGCACGCGCGCGCACACACACACACACACACTTACTTGAACAGCTCACAGAGTGAGGGCATTCATTGACATAATGTATTCCACTGTCCTATTTTAGTGAATCGCCGCCCTTGAAAAGGCAGATTTGTTCTGAGAAGAAAAAAAAAGGCCGCTTTGAACAGCGAGAGAGCAAGAGCTTTGTCGCCATCTAGAGGCCGCGTCCGGTGTTGCGCCTGATTGAGCGGCGCGGCGGAGAAACGTCCAGGTAAATTAGCTCACGGTGACGAGGTTTCATGAAGAGCTTTCTTTGATTTTTGCGTCGAGCACCAGAAGAGGTGAGGAACGGTCCCCCTCTGCTTACGTTACCGTGGCGACGGGTATGCAGCGGGGGTGTCCTCTGGCCCGAACGTGTGAGTTAGCGCTGAAGCTAACCCCTAGAACGCCTCCCCGCCCGCACGCACACACACACGCGCGCCCCTTTCACCACGGCTGCACTTCTTTGTCCGAGACGAACTTCCCGTGGGGTTCGGCGGCGCCGCTGGGCAGCAGCGCCAGGTAGACCGGGGTCACGGCGCCCTCGTCCGGCGACTTGGTGGCCTTGGGTCCGGCCATGTCGGTGCGAACCCAGCCGGGGCAGCAGGCGTTCAGCAGGATCTGAGGGGCGGAGACGGTCACCATGGTAACGCATCCAAACACTCGGAATATCGCCGACCGACGACAGTTACCTGGTCGCCGGGCCTCTCCTTGGACAGACGGCGAGCCAGGATCATGGACAGGGTCTGAATGCACAAACACACCGTTAGCCTCTAAGGATAGCGGTTCTACACGCACACTTTATACAAAACTTGGGCAAAAATAATCAAAATTAAAACACAAAATTTAAAAAAAAAAAAGCAGTCTGTTTTGTTATTACGGAGAAAATTTGAAAGATCTATTTTTATTTATTTATATCTTTTATTCCACTTGTTCCCATAAACACAAAGAAAAATAAATAATTATTATATACATACGTAAAATATTGCCCTGTCATTTTAAGAAATGTTATGCCAATACATATAAATCGGATTACATTTGCAGGTATTCGGATAAATTGGGTCTAAATAATGTCCACAAAATGTAAAAAAAGCTTTTTTTATTCCAATAAGCATATTTTTAATCATATTTAATTAAATATATATCAGTCTCACCAGAGACTTCGTTTATGTTCTCTGCAGTTTAAATAAATACGATGCTAACCGATATTAATTCCAAATAAATTTGTAGACGTTCAAAAATCTGGGTAAAACAATGTCAACAAATGTTTTTAAAAAAGCCCAGTTTTGTTATTGGATGAAGCAATTACTGAACATATTTTTAAAACGTGTCATAAATGTTTCCCAGCCTGCACGCGGAGCGCACGTACCGTCAGCCCCGTCTTGGACACGCCGTACGCCGTCTCTGGCCAGCCGTCCTGCTTGTGTTCGCCCGCCTTGGTCTTGTCAACGAATCGACGCATGAGGCCGTCCAGCTCGTCCTCGGTGATGTCGTCGCTACGGAAACGCTCCTGCAACGCCGCGCTGCACTTGTTCAAGGTCCGGGAGCCCACGAAGCTGGAGACGTTGACCACGCGGCCTGAGGTAAACCAGGGTAGGGTCATCAGATGGCACAGGGATATATCGCTTGCCTTTTTCACAATTCTTTAAAAAAATAAAATGAATAAATAAAAAAATTGCATTAAGTGTTTTTCCAGTCCTTTTTTTACATTTAAAAATAATGTAAAAATGTACCAGAAAAACAATTTTCCGCACTATAAGGCGAACCTAAAAGCCTTTTATCCTCTCAAAAATCGACAGTGCGCCTTATAATCCAGTGCGCCTTATATATGGATCAATATTGAGCCGCAAGAGGTCTCGCAACTACGGGATGCAGCTGCCGACTCCATTTTCTCCCGTAGAAGAAGTAGCGCGCGGTGCATGCGGGGATATATGACTGCGCGAAGCATGCATTTTCATTTCCCTTTGTGTGTGTGTGTGTGTGTGTGTGCATCGCCGAAGTAGCAGCAGTAAAAACGGTAAAGGGGAATCCCAGTTCCATATTTGTATGTGTATGAAGACCCCAAAATGGCACCTTTCAAGAGACACGCTTACGACGCAACGCAAATACATTGTTTGCAAATACAAATACAGACGCAAATACATTGTTTGAACAAAGGCGGCGCAAATTCCGATAAGAGCTACCCGTACGTACGGTACCTTAGTGTGAATGCAACAACTTGTTTTGGGAGTGAACGGAGTTGTCAGAACGTTGGTTTGTATTCTATGGATAAAGTTTGACCGACTTATCTGACCTTCCCTTTTAGCGCAGCACCATTTAGTGGATGCATAACACAACCCCAGCCACTACTGTCACTTCTATTATATGTGCCTTATAATGCGGTGCGCCTTATATGATTTGTTTTTTTTATAAAAAAGGCCATTCATTGAAGGTGCGCCTTATCTTCGAAAATTGAAACATGAACATGACATTGAATAACTATCTGTAAATTGGTTAAAGTTACACCAAAACTGAGCAAAAACGGTAGGAGATTTGTTTAACTTTGACAGTGATTTACGTTGACGGATATTAGATGGAACATTTCCGTAAAAACAAAAACGTGACTACAAATTAGAGATCACAATCGAAACAAACTCGATGTAGCAGTCAATGTCACTAACTCTTAACGGTCTGTCTTCTCACCCCAAAACGCTGCTCCACCAAACAGCCAAAAATGGAGAGGAAAAAAGGGGAAGGCCAAAAAAAAGTAATTAAAAATAAATAAATAGATTTTATATGTATATATATATATAGATATAAAAAATTTATTTGATCTATTCTATATATTCTTAATTTTTGTCTTTGGAAGAAGAACAAAAAAAAAAAAAAAAAAAAAAATTTTCTGGATCTTTTTGTGCAAGGAAGTATCTGATAGCTCTTGTAATGCTAATGCTAATGAATCTGGGCTGTTCGTCAGGTTCCCTCCCCGCGGGGCTCCTACCTCCGGCCTTGACGATGGGCAGGAAGTGTGTCAGCATGTCTCTGGTGGCGAAGAAGTTGGTCTTCAGGGTCACCTCGGCCTGAACGTGGAACGGGGAAGTGTCGGCCACTGGAGGACGAGAGAGCGGCAACTAAAAAACATTTTAATCTTCAACGTCCTGAAACTCAACTTGGAAAATCTCCAGAAGGAGGCCAGCTCGAATTTATTTATTCTTTGTTTTACACCCATTTCCAGCACTGAGGGCTGTTTGATTGACGCGCTCAAATTAATTGCCGATTAGAGCGATGCGAAACTGCACTGAAGTAACAAATCAATACACTTCAAGGTGTCAGGAATAAATAACTTCCAAATTAAAAAGGAATGGAAAAATACTTTCATTTTGTTGATGCCAGCGCAGATCTATTTTCCCGCCTTCTCGTTGCTGATGGAAATTTCAAGACATCAGATAAAACAACTCTGAATTCCTGCCTTTTATATTTGGCTGCCAATTATAAAGTCTAATTTTGCTTATTTATTTTATGTCTAAATTAAATCATAATTTTTTTGTAGTTTTCTGAATCTTACAGTTGATTGATATAAATAATAATAATAATGTGATTGTGACCTTTGAAGGCGATGCCGGCGTTGTTGACCAGGATGTCCACGCCTCCGTAGGTGTCCTTGAAGAAGGCGGCGGCGGCGGTGATGCTGCTCAGGTCGTTGATGTCCAGCTGGTGGAACTTGGGCTTCAAACCCTCCGAGGTCAGAGCCTGGACGGCCTCCTGCCCTCGACCCCTGAGACAACAATCACAAAATTAAAAAAAAAAAAATCAACAAATCCAAACATTTCAGTCCCGTAGCGCTTCTACTGATGTCCTTTCTTTTGTCCGGGGAATCAGAATATGAGGAGAAAGCAACTGTCTAAAATTAGCAAGAGAATTCTGACAAAGAAGCCACAAATTGTCAAAATTAGTTTTGCAAAATACTTCTTAAGAAATACTATAAAACGGAAACTCAAACTCAACAACACAGGGGGGTAAAAATGTAAAAATCGGTACAAGTCGAGGGCTGAGGTGGTTCAATGTTTATTGAAATGAACTTGTTGCAAATTCCAAAGCTTTTGGTGAAAGGTGACGCTTCCCCCGGTGCCCCATACTGATGCATTAGACGCCCCTTTTTGTCATTTTCGACAAACCTGGAGAAGCGTCTGATTTTTTTCCCTCATTTTTCGACATGAGGCGCCCCTTTTCGTCGGGTGTCACGTCGGTGGAGGAACGCGATTTCTTGTTTAGAACAGAAACATGCAAGATACTAAATCAGTTTTTATTTTGGTTAGGACTGGAGAGAAATAGCAGTGTTGACGCAGACATGACGCTCCAGGTCCGTCAAAAAATGACAAGAAAGGAGTTCCTAATGGGTCGGTACGTGACGTGAAAGGAAGCCTTCAACATTTGTCAGGCAGGTTGACACATTGGGATGAGAATGGGCTGTGAAAAGCAGTAAATCCTGCCACATTTTCTCCCAGATCCTGCACACCAGTCCACTCTTTTGGCTGAACATCTGTTGTCAGTGTCACAAGTTTATCCCAAAGCAGGCACGTTATATTTACGATCCGCATACCGCTTCAAAGATCTCCTTTCCCATAGTTGTGCCATGTACAGAGTTCACTCAACAGATAAAAATCGACAGCAGCGCAGTATCAGAACCATCGCTGCTCTCTCCTGCCTCCAACCTGTCTTGAAACCCTGTTTAACAAGATTTTGGGGGGAAGAGTGCAAGCTGACAGTAGACAATAGGTGACTCAGCAAGGTACTCGATTGACGTGCCACAGCACTCAACAGTGCATTATGGGACTAAACGCAAGACTTGAATTAAATAAGCAGACGATATTCTATCTTGACTAATCATAGATGGGTCACTCCTCTCCTGTGATTGGCTGTCGGGTCTAAGCTCCGCCCCTTCAGGTTTTCCACGCGTCCCCCGGTGTCCTGCAGCGAATGGCACCGCCGTGTCGGCGATCACGCGGACTTACACGTCTCTGGCGGTGAGGTAGACCTCCCCCTGGAACTGCTTGCAGAGCGCTCTCACGATGGCCAGGCCGATGCCCTTGTTACTGCCCGTTACCACGGCAACCTTGGAAGACATGGCTGTCTGGGAGGAGATGTCCGAACCTCAACGACGAACGTGGCTGGATGAAGACGGAAATGAAACGACGGAGATTCTGGTCCACCGACTCCCGTGCGAGTAAAGCCGATCTGTGTGAAAATAAACAAACATTCAAAACATTGCCAATGCAGAAAAGCAATTGTCGTAAATTTCAGCTGTAGTCAAAGTCAATTTAATTGCCAATACTGCCATATTTTCACACATACCGAGCATTGACTATAAAACCCACTGTGCAAAAGTACAAAAAAAATTAGAAATAATTTGTCACAGAGAACAACGAACAATGACAAGTTATGCTGAGGTATATGACACAATACTTTTTCGCATGCTGTGAAAACTGTGGCTTTTACAACAATGCGGCTAATTTATGGATTTTTTTAAGGTAATTACGGTAGCTTTCTTCCACCAACACCATCACAGTGGACAAATGATTCGTCAAACCCACTCGCGTGTTTCTATAGGAACACCTTGTGAGTTATAGACAAGCATGTACAATTTCTTTTTTCTTTTAAAAATTTGTCGATTTGGTCTATACAAAGGTGCGCTCTATAGTCTGTAATCTACAGTACATCTGCTTTTATTTAGAAATTCTTGTTGCTCTTCTATGTCTTCGAAGAAAGCAAAAGGTCTATTTTTTACTTTTTTAAATCCATTTGTTTTGGTTTTTATCTGGTGGAGATCATAATCAGTGATTTCCACTGGGAACTGTGAAACTTTGAATCTCCTTTCAGGTGGAAAAGAAAAAGGGGAAAAACTCAGTGAGAGTAATGGTGATGTGGACTGGAACTGAGGATTCGACTGGAGACTATAAATCAGCAGATTTATTTTTTTGGCTTCTAAAAACCAACAAAAAATCAAATTGCTTCCACTCGGACTGGATCACATTTATCCCATATGCTCAAATTTTACCTCCAAAGATCCTCTGGCTCCAAAACCTCCTCAGTCCATTTACTTTCTTCCTTGTTTATTTGACTTAAATAGACACTGTTCACTAATCCTGATTCCTGCAGATTAAATTTCCAAACTTGGAGTTTATAGCCAAATTTAAGACATTTTATTCACATTTAAAGGTAAAAGCAAAGGACGATTGACAGGAGGCAGTGTCTACAATTTTGTTTCATATAAAAAAAAATTTTATGCCGATGAGAAAATGAATATTTGAAACGGAATGACAGACAGTTTGGTTTTAACCTTGCAGATTACCGGATACAAAAGTTTGGCGAGGTGGTCAATTAATCAGGTTAAACATCACTGTTGGGAAGACAAATGGGATTAGTGATAAATAACGGAAACATACAGAGGCAAAGAGTCACACTGTTAGGATGCGGAATTTTAAACAAATAGACATTTCTGGGTAAAATGTCAATAAAGTAAACTGTTATTAAACCGACGTTTTCGCTGTTTAGAGATGCTGATAAGCCACTTCCGTGCAGAACTAGCTAGTTTTTAACAGAAAAGTGCACAGTCATGCTAGCATCACCTGCAATGACCTCTGACCCCCATTTGATTGCATTTGGGGGAAACCGGCACAATAAGGTAACATAGAAGTGACTCAAAAACAGTTTTTAAAACGGGCAAGGTCGATACATAAAAAAAGGAAAAGGAATTTCTACAATTTTAGTTCGAACCGCGGACTTTTCGCCGGAGTCGTGTTGCGTAACGACCATTAAACGCATGCTAAATCCATTTTTCTGCGCGAAATTGCCGTGAAACTGTGCAAAATCTAGATGTTTTAGGCGGTCGTCGTGTTGCTAAATTGCAAATGACGGGCAGGATGAAAATCCGCTCACCTGTGACTTTTCTCAGCTCAGGTGAGAAGACGCGAAAGTGAAGCTGACAAAGATATTTGTTGCACAAAAAAAGAACGCAAAGGAGGGTAAGGCTTGTTTGTGCGCAGCTCCAGTGCGCAGACCCGGAAAAACATGGTAATCACGTGGTTTGGGATGGAGCCGCCGAGCAGAGTGCAGATACAACACCACTCTTCACATCAACCAGGTTAAAAAAGCTACTTTTTAACTTAAACAAACCCCACCATTAATGTTTATCTGTTTTTATAATTAATAGTTGTGCAATTTGTAAGTAAATTTTCCTGAATGTCTTCCTGCTCTGGTAGAATGTTGCAGGCTCTGAGACAAGTCTTATATGGGGAGTAGTTTTGAGTAAGACATTTGAAGAAAATGTGTTGGCAGAAATTATTCAAATGATAGGGTGAAGAAAGACATTAACAGTACTGGATACTGTTCCATTCTACCTCGACATGATGTCTGTGTGGATCCTGGGTGTTCGCTGATGAAGGAATAGATGCTATTTAGGTTTCAATCAGTATTTAATTGAGAAGTCAAAATAAAAGCATACAGAGCTCTGGGTCTGATCTTCCATTCCTAGAAAAGTAACAAAGTGTGTCTGTTCACAAAGTCTGACTGGCTATGTTTCCCCGACACAGTGTTTTTATGTACAGTTGTAGGTGTCATTTTCTCATTGGTTGTTGACAGTTGTTAGGATCTTCTCCCAGGATGAAGCTCCCTCAGATTTACCCGTTGTTATCGGACTCTTCACGTCGGAGCGGGGGCTGCATGTTGGAGTCGTTATCCATTTCTATACAATCGTGTTCTCTCTCAAGGCCCTCTATTGCACTCAAGTATGATAGTTTGTGATTTCATGCATGTCGATGAAAGTTGCCATATTCAGTAAGGTGTAAAATGTGTCGAGAGGTGGATGATGTGTGATTGCTTTGCCAAACTGTGTTAATTGTGTGTGTTTGTGTCTCACAGGTGGGATGACGACAGGCCGTCAGCTTGGACGGGTTGGGAGGAAGAGGAGGCGGAAACGTGAAAACGACATCCGGTCGGGTACGAACAACTTCTCTTTTCCCTTTCCATCCATCCATCCGTCCGTCCGCTCAGTGAAGGTGTCATTACTTCCCGGCTTCCGGTAAATCCCATCAAATGTGGTATAAACTTGGACTTTGGTTAGGCGGATAAATCTCGCCGTAGTTTAGTTGCCCTCCAGCGGTTCTATTTCTGCCCTCACCTCTGACCTTTCTTACCTGTGGACTTACTGTTGTCCTCACTCCAGTGTCTCTGAGTCAGCAGCCGCACTACGTGAAGCTGATGAAGTTCCTTCACCAGCGAGGCTTCAGGTCCCATCTGCTGCAGCCGACTCTCTTTACCGGTACTCCCTTTGACCTTCACCTACACACTCAATCGACGTGATTCGATTGACTTTTCATCCACTTTTAACTGATAAAACCATAAAGAGAGAGCAACCAGAAACCTGGTTTGATGAAAATGTTTTGCCGAGTGGGTTTGAACCTTCTCTTTTATCGTATTTTTCGCACTATAAGGCGCACTTAAAATCCTTAAATTTTCAATGGGATGGAAGTGGAGGAAGCAAGCAGATGAACTGCGCCGAGTAAAGAAGACCAGAGTTTCCGTGGAAACAATCGAGATGAATAAAGTTGGACAAAATAAGTGTTTGTTTGGCTTTATATACTGTATGTTTTGTCAAATTCCTCCCCTTACTTATTCTAAATATCAGATTGTAGCTCAATTTGTCAACATGCAGCGGGTTTGCTTTGACGTTGGCCGATGACGCCCTGATGTGTGTTGGCCTCCTCAGACACAGGTCGAGGTTTGCGGGCGGTCAGGACGGTCAAGGTAGGCTGTCGTCAGTCGGGAGGAAAACGCAGACACAGCGACACAATCCGTGTCATGAAACAGATGAAACAGATGTGTCTGTTTGTGTCCTCCAGCCCGGCCAGCTGCTGATCTCCCTGCCGGAGTCGTGTCTCCTCACCACATCCACAGTCCTGGACAGCGACCTGGGACCCTTTGTCAAAAGGTCAAAGCAGAGTACAGTATAATGTCTGTGGAGGTTCCCGGGTCCCCATGAATTCTTGTCGTGGCAGCTGGACTCAAATTTCTTGGCTAGAAGGCGGCTCACAACCCTGGCAGTTATATTGGGAAACTCCTCGCAGGGCATCAGAACTGAAGAAGCCTCTCAGATGTGGGGTGAAACAGCTTCTAGTGAGGAAAATCAAGTCCAGTTGCCATGACAAGAGGATTTGGACAGTACTGTACAATCATATTCGCACTGGATCGCAGAAGAAAACATCTTTCCTTTATGTTTTTCCCTTCAAGGGACTCCACAGACAATCCACCTTCTCCATCTAACCCTATTCTCTGTGTCCTCTCTGACACCTGCTACCTTCATATCCTCCTTCACTATGTCCATCAATCTTCTCTTTGGTCTTCCTCTAGACCTCCTGCCTGGTAGCTCCTCCTTCAGCAACCTTCTACCCAGATCTTCACCATGGTTTGGACATGAACAGAGGAATGTTCTTGTCCAAACCATCTCAGTTATCACTTTGTCTCAGTCATACATGTCCTGCACCCCTGCAACAAATTCTTCCTCTCCTTTGCTCTTTTCCCTTCAGGGGTCTCCACAGTCAATCCACCTTCTCCATCTGACCCAGTTCTCTGGATCCTCCTCTCTCACCAGACATCAATCTTCTGTTTGGTCTTCCTCTAGACCTCCTGCCTGGCAGCTCCACCCTCAGCAACCTTTTACCCAGATCTTCACCGGAGGAGTGTTCATGTCCAAACCATCTCAGTCATCACTTTGTCTCGGTCATACATGTCCTGCACCCCTGTGACAAATTCTTCTTTCCCTTTGGGCTTTTCCCTTCAGGGTCTCCACAGCCAATCCACCTTCTCTATCTAACCCTATTCTCTGGATCCTCCTCTCTCACACAACTAACTTCATATCCTCTCTCACTCCATCCATCAGTCTTCTCTTTGGTCTTCCTTTAGACCTCCAATTCCAGCATCCTTCTACCAATATATTCAGTATCCCTCCTCTGTACATGAGCCAACCATCTCTGACCTTCTCTCTAGAACATTCAACATGTACTATCCCACTGATGGACTCCTTCCTGATCCTCTCCATCCTGGTCACTCCCAAAGAGAACCTCAACATCTTCATCTCTGCGACCTCCAGCTCTGCCTCCTGTCTTTTCTTTTGATCATTGTCACTATTTCTGGTCCATAAAGTCTCACCACTGTCTCCTCCACCTTTCCTTTCATTCTGGTTGATCTTCTTTCTCCTAGTACCCCTGACACTTTTCACCAGCCATACCGTGTTTGAATTTAGCAAAAAAAAAAAAAAAACACCAAAAAGCTGAAAATAAACTTAAAATCAGGGGGAAAAAAACTAACAAATATTGAAATGTTGTCTGTTCATCTTCCACAGCTGGAGACCCGTCCTCTCCCCCCTGCTGGCGCTCTGCGTCTTCCTGATGCTGGAGCGCCACCGAGGAGAGGCCTCTGATTGGTCGGCCTACATCGGCGTGCTGCCGGCCTCCTACACCTGCCCCGCCTACTTCGCCGACGACGTCATGGCCCTCCTTCCCGCCGGGCTGAGGGCGCAGGGTTTGGAGCAGAGGGAGGCGGTGAGGGATCTCCACTCGTCCAGCCGGAGCTTCTTCAGGTCAGAACCTGCGCCGAGGCGCTTTTTGATTATTTTTTCCTCCTTGCTGAGGAGTGAACGCCATGTGGTCCATCCAGGTCCATCCAGCCGCTGCTGAAGAACCCCGTGGAGGAGGTGATGACCTACGAGGCTCTGAGGTATGTCTCCACGTGAGAAGCATCACGTTGCAGGTGGAAGTGGGTCTGAGGGTCTGGGTGTCCTGGCCAGGTGGGCCTGGTGCAGCGTCAACACCCGCTCCGTCTTCATGCCCCGCCCCCAGAGCAGCTTCCTGTCTGGACAGGATGTCTACGCTCTGGCGCCTTTCCTGGATCTCCTCAACCACCGCCCCGACGTGCAGGTGGGAGCCTCTTCCTCTCGCTCGCCTTCTACTTCCTGTCGTCCACTTCCTGTGCGATCCTTCGGCCGCAGGTGGAGGCGGGTTTCGACAGCGTGAGTGGATGTTACGAGATCAGGAGCGTCGGCGGGACCCTCCGCCGCCGGCAGGCCTTCATCAACTACGGTTCCCATGACAACCAGCGCCTGTTGCTGGAGTACGGCTTCGTCGCCGCCGGCAACCCTCACAGCGTGGTCTACGTCGACCCGGGTGAGGCACGTCAGCATGTAACGATGAGGGAAAAAAAAAAACAAAACGCAAATCCTTTCACGGATCTAATCCAGAGTCTGGGCGTGCACAGCTCTCCTCTCCGAGGTGCTGGCAGGCGAGCGAGCTCTGGAGCAGAAGATGAAGTTCCTCAGGGAGAACGGCCTCCATCAGTGAGTGTTTCTTCTTAGATGCAGAAAAATGTACAGCAAACGAAATGATAAACACCCAGAGACCATGTGTGTCAAACTCAAGGCACACACACATCGTTTACACTTGGTGGGACTCACTGGCGCCCCCTAGTGGCCATACATAGAACTTCAGGTAGAATTAGGAGAGTTGACCAAAAAAAATAAAATAAAAAAAATATATACTTTAAAAAAGTTGAAATAAAATGCTGGAAAAAAAAAAATGTAATGATTGAAAAGCATATTTCTTGATTCCACTTTCATATTCGTTTTAGATTGTTGCAAGACCTGGTCTTTTGAATGATTGAAAAGCATATTTGTCTTGGCAACTGGACTTCAGGTGAATTTCTTCACTTGAAGACCTACCACCCCTCGCCCGAGAGGTTCTTCAGTTCTTTCTGAACTGAGGAAGCCTCTTGCTAGCCTTTTGCTGGTTCTTCATGAAGGGTGAAACGTCTACGATTGAAGAAATTCAAGTCCAGTTGCCAAGACAAGAAAATTTCTGCAAGAATTCTCCGTGATGACCGAGAACCTCTACAGACGAGTCAAACGCCTGCATGAACCAGAAACTACATTTCAATCATGTTTCCACATTGACGCCATTTTAACAAGTGGAACTGAGAAATACAAATGAACCCTAAATGTCCAGGAGGAGAAAAGTTGATGCAGATGGGAGGCTGCTTCAAGAAAGACAGGAAGGTCGGTCGTCAAAGAGTACAATCTACGTCGGCATTTTGACACCGAACACAGAGCTAAGTATGCCAAAGTTAGCATCCAGAAAAATAACAAATTGTCCAAGAATTAAAAGTGTATTAGTCCAGGGGTGTCACATCAGCATAATGATTGCCCTCAAAAGGCCACATGTAACGCTAGCAGTATGAAGGTAACCTAATGTAAAATATATGTAACTACTCCTTAATGTTAAGTAACTGAATTTATTTTACTCATTCAAATCCAAAATGTTACATATGCACTCCCTTCTTTCTTGAAACAGCCTTCCATCTGCATCGACTTTTCTCTTCCTGGACTTGTTGAAAATGGTATTGATGCGGATTCACTGCCTTATAATCGGGTAAAATGATCCGCATAAATTGTTGGAAATGTAGTTTCTGGTCAACGCACGCGTTTGACTTGTTTAGGACAATCAGAACTTTTAAGATGTTCTTGCAGGCCACCTAAAATGATGTGGCGGGCCACATTTGGCCCACGGGCCTTGAGTTTGACACCTGTATTCGAGGTTTCCGAGCGATTGTAATCAATTTGATCTCAAAGACTGGACTGTTTGTTTTAACACGGAGGTGTCACATGACCTTCATCCGTCCAATACCTGTGGCAGGAATCTGACGGTTTCCAGTGAAGGCCCGAGCTGGAGGCTGCTGACGGCCCTCAGAATGCTATCGCTGCCTCAGACGCTGTAGTAAGATGTCTCACACACAGTTTACGCTTGATGGGGACTCACTGGCGCCCCCTAGTGGCCATACATGGAACTGCGTGTAGAAATATAAGACCAAAAAAAAAAATCTAAAACAATATTTTAAAAAGTTTCAATAAAATCCTTGAAAAATTAAAAAAATATGGAATGATCATGAAGCATATTTTTGAATTCCACTTTGTTGCTGTTGCATTTCATAATATTCATTTTAGATTGTTGCAAGACACGTTCCTTTGACTTACCGACTGAAATGATTTTTTTCCATTTCAAATTTTAATATGCAATGTGCAAAACGAAACAGTTTAATTTTCGCCATTTTATTTTCCTTATTCAAGTAATTTCTGTCAAAAAAAAAAAAAAAAAAAAAAGCCTGTTTGAATGAGCACGGTTAAAAAAAATATTTGCAATTACGGTTTTTGGTCGGTGTTTCCCCCTTCAGTCACCAGTGGAAGGCAGCGGCGCTCGGCCAGCAGGTGTGTGAGGAGCGTGACCGCTGGGCTGCGAGGACGGCCGAGCGTGTGTGTCGGAGGCTCTTGCGAGACACACACTCCGCTCTGGACGAGGTGTGTGAACTCCCAGTCAGCTGTCGTTGTGGACACAGGACAGAATGTATTAACTTCGAATCTAAAAATGCGTGCTTGTAGATTTCCCGTCTCCTGGTTCAGTGCGACCCCGGCGCTCAGGAGCAGCTGGCGGCGGTGCAGTCGCTGCGTCTGGAGGAGAGCTGCATCCTGGGAAACTGCCTGGACGGGCTGCGGGACTCTTTCTCGGACCCGTGGCCGAGCTGAGCCGGGTTCCTGCCGGACGCTTTCCGTCCTGCTTGCAGAACCGAGGCGGCTCCAGAAGCCCCGGGTTGGATCAGAGCGGAGCCTGTTAGCGCTGCGAGGCGGCGAGGAAGTTAAAGGACTTCCCACCAGAACGCAAGATAAAAAAACTGGTTTAAACGTGTATTTTTTTCAGTCGTTTTTAAGCGTTTTGCTTGACTTTTGCTGTATTCGCATCACCAGGGCGGATAAATCTGGAATCAGAGTTCAGATCTTTAATTAGATGTGAAACACACGACGTGTGCAAACCTCTGATGAAGTCCCTGGGAAATTAAATTTAGCAGCTTTCCCGCTGCAGCTCCGTCCTCAGAGCCTTAAGTTCCGGTCGGGGTTATTTAGTCCTGATCTTGCTAGATCTGACGGCTCATCCGAGGGCGACCTTCTGGACCTTCTGCCTTCTGGGAAAAGTCTTCACTCCAAAGGAAAAAAACAAATAAATGGTCATCGTGTCGGCAGCGGCGCTCCAACCGGGCTGGATTTTTTTTTTTTTCACAGCTCAACCACGGCCTTCCTTTTCTTTAGGCCGCGCTGTACTGTTTCCATGGCAACCGTGGCTTCGGACAGCGGGACGACCTCCTCCGGCTGGGGTCTGCAGGGGCGCACGGATCGGGACCGGTTAAAACAAAAATAAAAAAACAGCCAACCGAAAGACGCGGAAAAAAAACGAACATGCTGGAGTTTCATAAAAATAATATGTTTTGTTCAGGCCTCAGACAACGTGATCTCATTTCACAGCAAAATAATCCATTTAGAGGGAAAAAATAATAATTCTCTCCTTTTCAACGGCGCCCTCGGGAAGATAAATAAAACGCTGGTCCTCGGGGTTGTTTTGACCTCGTGTGCCGGATGAAAAATCACTTCAATATATTCCCTTTTTATTTCATTTACCGGGGTTAAATATCAATTTTCTGTTTAACAAGTAATCTAAAATGACTTATTCCTGGTTTCAATTCATGTCTGTGCTGCCCATGTTTAATTTCCTTGTTAATTAAAAGTTGTTTTTTTTTTACATATCCCTGCCTGTGCTTGTGTGTGTGTGTGTGTGTGAGAGACGTACTTCAAGATCCCAGCAGACATTTTCTCCATGACGTCCTTCAGAATATCTGCAAACGGCCAGTTAAAGATTTTCAGGGTTCACCTGCGGTCAGATTATAATCCGGACTGCGGCGTGACGCCGATCACACGGCCGCAGGGTCAGGATACGCAGGTATCGTCCCTGCTGGGCCGATGACGCCGTCCAGACCTCGGGGTTCAGGAACGACACCGAGGCCGACTTGAGGAACATGATCCTGCAGTCCGGAGGGTCCAGCTGGAGATCCGAGAGGCTGGTTTTAAACCGATCAAAATAAAACGACTTCCTGTCCCCTTCCGTGCCGGGGGGAACCCGCAGATCGATCACTAGCGCTAATCCCTTACTCGCCGAAAGCGATGGATTTGAATCGGGTTGTGAAAATAATCTGCGACGTCTCACCTGCAGGTCCTGGTGGGAGGTGACCCAGTGACCCCCGACTCCTAACACACTGATGATGTCGTGCTTGTGCGGAAGGAGTTTGGCCTCCTCCGACTCTTCCTCCTGCAAACGCACTTTTTGCAAATCCAAAAAAAAAAGCGTGGATGAGGTTCATCACTTGCCGTTGGATGATGATAGCGGCTTGAACGGGAAGGAGTAAGATTCTTACCTCCGGCGTCGATGACGATGTCAACTCCCAGGCCTCCCGTCTCCTCCAGGACCACAGGCAGCAGCTCCGACTGGCCGTCGTACGTCGGAATCACCCTGGCTGAGTCCCCCCCCCCCCCCCCCCCCACACACACACAAACACACACACACGCTGTCATTTTTGGTTGCTTAGTAATAAAAATCAGATGGTTCTTTCACAGCAAATCCAACCATGAGCAGCTGCAGTTCCCAGATTGGCCACTAGGTGTCAGCAGAGTTCACCCCAGGGGGCGCCTCCCTGTGACTTCTGAAAATAATTTACGGGTATTTCATTAAAATGTATTTTGTTTTCGTTCATTCGATCACCATGATCTTCAAATTTAGAATATCTAAATAAAACGTGTTTAAATGTTTTTGTCGCTCTTAATAAGCGACTCCAAGGATGACAGCACAGAGAGAGAGAGGACGGCATTTCTGGTTTACTGCCAAATAATTCAAGTTTGGCTTGTTTTTATAAATACAAGAAGGACTCAAATACACATTAGAGTATTTTGCCAGTATTTTGAAGTTCTAAATGTATTGCTGCATGCAGAAATGTCATTTTGTTTTCTCTGCGGTTGCCTTAAAAAAATGCAACACATATTGTTTATACATAGCAAAAAGGTAAAAAATAAATAAAAAAACTTTATATGCCGTGTTCATTTATTTTAAATTTCAAAAGGGTTGTGTGGCTCCCACTGTTTTCTTTACTGTGGTGAAACAACTCCAAATGGCTGTTTGACCAGTAAAAGTTACCGACCCCTGGGTTAGACCAGAGCCCACCCTGGACACTTTTACATTTACTTTACAGGATTGAAATACGGTAGCAATTATTATTATTATTCAACAGAAATGTTTCGTGTTTTCTAGGAAATCAGTTTCAGAGGAAGGAAATAAAGCAGAGAATAGGACGCAGGAAGCAGCAGGCCTGACGTGGAGGAGCCATTATTCATGGTCGGATGGGGAATGATGCTTTTCCCTTCACACACTCTGAATATGTGACGCTGCCATCAAATCATCAATTTACATTCTGCAAAGTATTTGGTTCGGATGTCCTTCACAGGCGAGGAACACCGCGGGTCTGATCCAGCGTCACGGATCTAGCAGTCCACAAAAAGGCTTCCAGTTTAGAGTGTTAGCATCTTGTTTTACAATTCTGGAACAAGAAGGTGTTTCTCTAGCTTATATCTTAGCTTCTTTTCCATTGTTTTACATTTTATACGCCACTTTTTTAGTCTAGTTCTAGTTGCTTCCTTAGCCTTAAATAGCTAGTTTTAGCCTACACCATCACTTCTAGTCCTTTAGCTATTACTGCCTATAATTTAGCTTCTAGTTGCTTGCATAGCCTTAACTAGCTAGTTTTAGCCTTCACCATCACACTGAGTCCTTTTGCTAATGTTATTGCCGCTGGTTCCTCACTTGACGTTTGGGCTTTTTGTTGTTTCTGCTAGCTTTACTTTTAATAACTGGCTTGTATTCCTTTTGGCTGTTCATAAGATTTTAGCCTATATTTTAGCTTCATCTCAAATATAATTTTGTTTAGCTCAGTAACAGTTACGAGCTTTGCCCGCTAGCCTCCTTTTTAGCTTCTGTCCTTAGGTTTGTGTTTTAGCTGCTAGTAATATAACTAGTGTTTTTAGCATATAGTTCTGTAGCCTTTACCTTAGCGGCTAGTTCTTTACACCCAAGCTTGTAATTCATGATATTGTGTAACCTTCTGGTGGATTCTGTTACCTTGTAATGTGTGTCCTTAGCTTTGGTTAGCTTATCTCCTTTTACCCCCAAATACCTTCTATTTTACAAATAACAAGAGGGTTTTCCCTCATTTGCCTCAGTTTAGCTATTTTTCTCATGGCCAGATTCCATTAGCTTAGCTTAAAAAGAGCTCATTTGTTTTGGCTTCGCTATAAATAGTAATCATCTTCTTTCAATGTACATGTTTTATTTCCCCCTTTTGATTTTATAAATCTGGTAAAAACATTTGTCCATCTTTGCCAGAAAAAAACAGAAAGGTAGAAAAAGGTCTCACCAACAAGGGGATCCTGAACGCCTGAGGACGAGTGGAGAAGGGAGGGAGTACAGAAAGGAGGTAAAGATCAAGCAGAGGAAGCGTGTGTGTGTGTGTGTGTGTGTGTGTGTGTGTGTGTGTGTGTGTGTGTGTGTGTGTGTGTGTGTACGTGCACGGACCAACGAAGGGCCGAAGCTGCTCCAGGAAGCTCTTCTGCTGCTGCGAGTTGCACGTGGTCAGAACTTTGACGCCGTGGTAACAGGCCAGCTGGATGCACATCAGGCCCAGGGTCTGGGAGAAAATAAACAAAACATGTTAGTAGTTCAACCGTTTTATCCTGTCAAGAAAAGCCCGGAAACCCCCGGAGTTAGTCTCGGGATTTTTAGTTACTCTTGGACGAGTACAAGCACCTGAGGGTCCATGGAGACAATAAACTAGACTGGATTAAAAACACAGACGTCGTATACGAGAAAGGTCAGAGCTGTTCTTTCTCAGGAGACTCTTTCAAACGTCTGCAGAGCCATGCTGCAGATGTTTGATGGCATCCAGCGTCATCTTCTACGCCAGGGGCGAGCAAACTACGGCCCGCGGGCCACATCCGGCCCGTTGGTCCTTTTAATCCGGCCCGCCAAAGGTTGGTACAGAATTCATATTTGACGTGAATGATTGGATCGATGAATGTGGGAGCTCAAACGGGAGATTATTTCATTTTGGGAGCTACTTTAGAATTTTCCAGAGCTGAATGACACAGATTGGCTTTGGGATTTAGCCTTTACTGTGGACGAACTGACACACACGAATGAGCTGGACATGAAGCTACAACGGAAAAACTGGTTTATGCATCAAATGCAAGCAAACGTCAGAGACTTCAAAACCAAGCTGGTTGTATGTTCGAAACAAATGTCGGACGAGTCTGATGTGTACGGTTGACAAGTGCGTTTTTTAAATGTTTTTATACGTATCTTGTGCCCGGCAAAAGTCAATGCGGCCCCCGAGCCAAAACATTTGCCCACCCCTGTTCTACGCCGTATAAGCTCATCGGGAAGGCCGGCTCCTTCCCGGGAGTTGGAAGCCGGACGGCAACGAAAAAATCTGCACCCCAAAAACGCTCCAAAAAACCTCCAGTCCGGTCACGGTACATTTCAAGGGAGCGAAACACAATGTCTGGACCTTCAGATACCTGGGGATGGAGGCCTTAAAGGGTCCTGAAACCAGAGTTGTTCTGGATCTACACGCTGGGGACACAAACCCGATTGAATGAGGAATTTGATATGAAACCTTGTCTATAATTAAGTCTGCTTATCGTCCACGCCGTAAACAGCTGGGCAGAAAAATTAGAAAATGGAAGACATATCAGACCGCTGATAATCTCCCTCCATCTGGGGCTCCGACTCCAACCCTGCGGCGCCAGACGTGTCCCCCTGCTTCAGACGGTACATTTCTACACAAAACATTTGAGCTCTTTCATGGCCAACAAAGGGGACATGACAAAGTAGTGAGATGAACGTTTGCTCTTGACCAAATACTTATTTTCCACCATCATTCGCAAATAAATTCATTAAAAATCAGACCGTGTGATTTTCTGTTTTTTTTTTTTTTTTTCTCATTCCGTCTCTCATACTGAAGTGTATCTAGGATGGAAATTACAGGCCTCTCAAATCTTTGCACTTTTTAAGACCTTAAAACACTTTATAGCCTTAACTTTGACACTTTATATTTTATTTGTATTTCTTATTCTCCCTCCTTCCTACTATTATCTATTATTGTTATGTTTTACTTGAAACTCTGGCACAAAAATTTCCTTCAGGATAAATAAAGTTGTTCTTATTCTGTCATCTTTTTAACAACTTGCACAATTGGTGGCTGACTAAATCCTTCTTTTACCCCACTGTATATCATATACGTATAAATATACTGCTCAAAAAAATACAGGGAACACATAAAACAACACAATTTAACTCCAAGTCAATCACAGTTGTGTGAAATCCAACTTTGAAGGCAAAGCAGATTCATTTGGACCTGTTTTAAGGACATTAAATGTGGTTTGCATGAAATTACACCAAGGTTTTTGGTCCTCATATCTGTACATATGTGAAAAAAGTACCATCTAAAGAGGTGGTGAATTTAATGTTATAAGCATCTGAGGAGGATATGTTTTTGTGTTCTATGTAAAATAAGTCATCTTTCTGTCTTCTTTCTCAAACTCTACTTTGTCGACTTTTTGGATCCGGCAGCCAAACTTAAATGGGTAGCGGATGCTTTTCTTTTTTTAAACCGATATCAGCATCACGTTTAAAGTGAACGGATGTAATGTTGGCATTTCCTTCGCGATTAATAAAGTTCTGTTGTGTTAAATATTCCGCGAGGTGCGTCGGCAGCCGGACGTCACTCACGCCGGCGCCGTCCATCACCAGCAGCGTCTGTCCGACCGCCATGCGAGCGTGGGTGTGCAGAGCGGTGTACGCCATCACGCCATCCTGCAGGGCTCCGGCCGCACACACCCAGCTCAACTTCTCCGGTTTCTCAACTGGAGAACACACACGCATACAGATTGGATGTTACATGTGATGTGTATCATAGGGGAATGTGTGTGTGTGTGTGTGTGTAGCCACCTAAATGTTGCTCATCTATGTCGACGAGGTCGCAGAGGCCGGAGGAAGGGGAGTCCAGTGGAAGGATTCCTGGAGAAGCAGAAACCAGTGGACCCTTTCGTCATTTGATTAAGAAAATGAAACTTTATTTTGATTCCCACAGGGGAAATTCTTTGGTCGCAGCGGCGTAAAAGTTATGAGTCTCTAAAAATATGAATGTCAATATAGATATAGACATAAAAAATTAAAAGAAAGACATTCACAAATAAATAGACAAGCAGAAAGAACAACGACATCATCGCTAAAGCGTGAATACTGTCCACTTTGTGCTATTTCGTTTGTGAAAGTGTCTTTTTTTTTACCCCCACAAAGATAAAACTTCTGGATATGTTAATGGAAGAAGCTAAGAATCAAAATAGAACTCTATGGAAAAATAAAGAATAGAACAGCGAATAATAAAAACAAAAAGAACAGTAAATACGGAAAGAATGAAAATAACAATATATGTAAAAATATACATGTATATGACTGCATGTAGCAATTTTGTGTATAAATAGGGGTTTTTGCCAGGTCTTTTGTGCATGTGTAGAGGTTATAGCAGGGGAGCCTGGAGGAACCCCATGCAGAAAGAAAAAAAAAATTATAATATATATATGTATATATAGAAAAAAATCATTTAAAAAAATATCTTGAAAATTATCAATTAATTAAAAGCAGGGTGAAAGAAAAAGGAAAAATTACTTTTATTTATGGAAACTATAAATATATGTAAATTATGAGATGGTGTCATATGTCTAAATGGTGGTAAAAATTGTGTTCTATCGAGTTTCTCATTTTGCTGAGAACACACTCATCAAAATGCAAATGCAAATCTACTTGCCTTATAAATCAGTGGTTCTCAATTATTTTGTGATACGCCCCCAACCAAGGAAAAAGAAAACCCCATAAAACATTGTACAACATCCTTATTTTCATTAAAGAAAAAGGAAATACAGATCAAAGAATTACTACCATTGTTTTTTTTTTAATTTAGAGTGCATCAACTTGCCTGAAATGTAAAAAGAAATTTCAATCCTTATTTAAACTATAAACATTTTTGGACTGACTGGACCATTTTATACTGAAAAATAAAATAAGAACAATAAATTCAAATTGATAAACAACATTAACTCAGACACACACCATATAAAATACTTTAAACTACAAACAAAATTTTTTTTTTAAATCAAAACGATGAAGTCGGGATGATTGACACAACGAGCACGCATTGCCGTGCACAGTTTTTCGAAACGATTTGAAACCGCATCGCTCAGCTCTCAGCAAACACACCGGTCTTTCCTCGTAGAGGAGCTAATTATTGAGCTAATACTCTGCATCTCACCCTACTATTTGAGAAGCAATGCTTTAAGCAAAACAACCAAAACAAGAGGCGGCGTGAGCCTGCAGAGGTCAAATATCAAATAATCCCGCTTTCCCACGCACACTTTCCTACCTACGACCTCATCGTCCGGCTGGAAGGAGGACACCTCTGGTCCGACTGCAGGTGGGGAAAACAAACGTGAACAGACGTGTCAGCGGCCACGATGGTCATTATTATCACTGCTGTCATTCCACCAAAGCCGTCAGGACACCTTTTTGCACGACGCCGGCCACCTCTCGGCCCAACGGGATGGAATCTCGCCGCAGCCCGATGTCCTCCAGCAGCTGCAGAAAGAGAGGAAGGAGGAGGAGGAGGTGTGAGATCGGGTCTGGCCGGCAGGAGACGACTGAGGTGGTGTACTTTACAGATTACTATCCGTGTCCTTGTATTAAAATCATTCAAAAAATTCATTTCCGATAAAAAATACAGCTTTCGTTGTCAACCTCACTTTCTAAGAATTTCTTGGAAAGACTTTTTTGCTGTTTTGGGAAACCCTTGATTTTTAGATCATGTGTTATTGATATTTTTTGGGTTCATTATTTGCATATGTTGGTAAAATGAAGTGGATTTTTAAGGTTCACGTTGTGTTTACCTTGAGGTCCAGCAGGCTGAGTCCACATGCCTTCACCTGGACTCTGACCTGGTGCCTTCCTACGACCTCAGGGAGAGTCTGGAGAAGACACACACAAACACACACAAACACACACACACACACACACACACACACACACACACACACACACACACACACACACACACACACACACAGAGCAACCAGTGTAACGATAAACTAGCCTGGCATAATAAAAACAATAATGATCACAATAAAAATGGATAAAATCGTTCAAATAAATAATAAAAACAATAATGAACACTACATTGAATATTTTAAGGCGGATATTCTGGCACATTTTATTGTCTGCCTCCTAATAAATACAAAAGTAAATGTAAACAAAGCGTTGCTTTATATCAGTGTGGTGGAGCTGTTAGCACGTATCATGTCTTGATTTTAAATCATATAACATGGTAAAAAAAATCATTTGTTTAGCTTTGTTGAGCTGTCGGGCGTTGGAAGCAGACCGACGGGCCGTCAGTTTCGATTTAAAGATCCTAAAATCGATAATCCGATCGATCAGTCGACGGGTTTCCAATCTCACCGTTTCCTGGATGACGAACTTGGGCTCGACATCATCCGGACCGGCTTGGCAGAACAAACCTTTCATTCTTTTCACCCGGAGGGTTTGTTTAAACACGGTTGTGAAACAATATAAATTAAAAAAAAAAATCAAATTTAAATCTAATTCTTAAGGATAATGTAAAACTCTCCTCTCTGCTAGCACCGGACGAACTAGCCAGGGTCAGGTGACCACTTCTTCTTCTACGATTACACAGAGATGTTCGCTGTTAGCAGGAAATGCGAGCGCCCCCTACTGGCCGGGATGTATAACGACAACTCCAATTGTTTTTATTTCCGAGCGTTGATTGTGACAGCCGAAGGTTTTAAAAGTACAAAAGAGTGATTTTCCGTCTTATTTAACCATATTGAATGTAATTATACACTTGAACACAATCCATTTTCCCTTCTCATGGGAAAAAGAGCCACAGAAGTAAAGAGAGGACAAGGACACGATTGATAATCATTGAACAGAAATCGTTCACATGCAAATGTGTCTCTTGTAGTTGTTTCAGTTTCGTATAGACTTGGATAAAAATTGGTGAAAGTGTGTTTATACGTTTCACAATAGCACAGTTCTCTCAGTGTAGCTCTTTGAATGCTTTTATTTGTACATATTTACTCATCGCAGCATCAACATTTGTAAATCCGTTTAACCATTTATATCTGCTATGCATGGAAGGGGCAAAAAAATCATGCAAAAATAAAGGGGATCTAAATAACTCGATTTACGGGGAAATTTTATGCAATCACAGCCCACGGGTATCGGATAAGTATAGTTGAGGGACACAGTCACTCAGAAACGGTTGGCTTTATTTCGCTTTCTCAATATGAAGTACTGTTAATGAGTGTTTTACAGACCTTCTATCAACGTAAATAAAAAGAATATAATATACATATTTACTTGACCGGATCAACCTTTGAGCGTCTCGAATAACAGCATCATCCACGGAACAACGCATAAAAACTAACAGTTACTTTTAAAGTGGTTATTTAGCGATTTTGTAGCTTTTCTTTCAAAAAAAATGTATAATATTTATATTAAGAGTTAATATTATTATATTTATTGTCGGAGGGGAGGTCCCCCGCTCCACGTATCGCGAGATTTCGCGGCCGGGCCCCTGTGCGACACTGACATCTCGCGATGCTTCGGCGGCGTTACCCCATTTTCCAACTGCCCCTCAGTCTGTCGGGATCTCAGAGCCGCCGGGAGGATCGCCGGGGAAGGGATTTTTTTTGCCAATTAAAACAAGACACCCAGAGAGAAGATACCACGTTATATGGTCACATAAACATATAATGATCCAGTTTATTTGGTATTCCAAGATGGAAAGTGAACTATGAGGTAAGAGCTGAGCGGAGTGTGTGTGATGCGAAAGAATGTCCCCTGAGCGGGCTGACGTTAGCTTCTCCCTGGCTAGCCTCCATGCTAGCAGCGACGGTCCCTCCGCCAGGATGAACCCCGCCGTCGTGCCGTTTTCTCCCGGTGTCAGTCCGCCCTTCAACGCATCCATCCGCGGGATGTGTGTGTTATTACCCTCCCCGACGAAACTGTCACAAAATACCAGCCTCACTCGCTACACCGTCCGCGTCTCCATGCTAGCTCCTATGCTAACGTGAAATCAGTGCATCTGCACTGCCTGTGACCCAACCGTCGCCCCGGTCGGTGTTTACCGGGAACTTTCGCAACAACAACGCGGATTGACAAGGTCAGCGAGCGCCGTCCGGACGCCTGGACGCCCGGCCGTCCCGGCCCCGGTCCACCGCTTAGCTTAGCCCGGGTCCAAATCAACGCCAGATGTCAATCACATCTGCTCCGTGTGTCCGCCGCCTCCCCACCGGCTCCGTCGTGCCATCGGTACCCGGTGTGTTGTTTATGCTGCAGGGAATGGTTTTGGTGAAATGACGTGCTTTACCGGGAACCGTCAGCCGTGAACCCCCACAAAAAGCGGCATCCGAGCCGGAGGAGATGAAGCTCCAAAGCGGGGTAACTGATAAGCCTACACATGCAAAGCGCTTCCTCTACCAGTCTGCAGGAAAGGAAGGGCTTTGGCTTTCTAGGAGGAAAGTACACCTCGGAGGTGATGTTCGGCTGGATGTTGGGAAAGGAACTATTTTATCTTACTTCTCCTTTTGCTTTGGGCTGCGCCCCTCAGGGGTCGCCACTGCGAATCGACTTCCTCCTTTAAACCCGATCGTCTGTATCTTCTTCCCACACCAACTCACTTCATGTCCTCTGTCACTGCATCTTCTCCTTGGTCCTCCTCTAGTCCTCAGTTTCAACCTCAGCATCCTTCTACTCCTATATTCAATATCTCTCTTCTGTTCCATCTCAGCCTGGCTTCTCTGACCTTCTCTCCAAAACGTCTGACATATGCTCTCTCTCTGATGGACTCATTCCCGATCCCCTGCGCCCCCCAAAGAAAACCTCAACATCTTCATCTCTGCGACCTCCAGCTCTGCTTCCTGTCTTCTCCCTGATGCCATTGTCTCCAAACCACGGTCTCACCGCTGTTTTGGACACGCTTCCTTTCACTCTGGCTCTGGAGCCAGAATGAGCCAGCTGGAGTATCCAAACGTTGATCTAAACGAAGCCAAAGTGTGAAAGAGCGGCGGCTTTTAGCTTTTCCCGAGCCGACTGATCCCGATGTGTTTCGTCAGAAGGTCTTCGTGAAGTTTCTCAGCTTGTCAGATGGACAGGGTGAGCGGCGCTGCAGCTGCTGTTCTTCAAGATAAGATCCTTGAGGTTCTGCAGACGCCGGATGCTTTGCAACACAGCTCCTCAGTGAATCACGTGACCTCTCGCGCCTCGTCCTCACCGCATGACTACTTCTCCATGTCGGCGTGAAAATGCAAAACGGCTCGGCCCATTTGCGCGCGATACCTTTGCGTTTTATTGACATTGCCCTCCTTTAATGGCAGCGCAGACGTGTTTCATTTACCCTCGGACGCTCGCGATTTTACCCGCACCTTTTTCTTTGAAAAAAATCCACACCGACGTGCAGATTGGGATAACACACACCTGAAGATGCTCCCAACTCATGAGACAAAATGCTCCGAAACCCACATTTTCCCCCGACGTCCCATGTTTATTCCCCCTGATGAAGACCTTCACCGGCTCCAACGGGAGTCTCGCCGTAAAAATCAGTTCAGTATTCACGTTACAGCTCATGAAAGAGAAATGAGAGGCATCAAAATGCTTTTTTTTACAATTTTACACGACGGAAAAATGTGCAAGCTTGTCATTTTATGCGAATAATCAACAATCTCCTCCTCGGGCGTCTCCATAATTTGCACAGCAGTCTGAAAACAACATCCTGTTTTGTTGTTTTCTTATCCCTTTTTGTGAAAATGAGAGTCCCTGCGTGAACCCTAAAAGCAGAATCAATGGCGAGTTGTGAATGGGTTTGTTGTGCGAGGGAACGTGGGCATTTCAGAACGCCGTCCCGAAAGCGCACGTGCAGGCCGGCGCGGTCGGGCGCTTCTAGAAAATACATGACAGGAAGGTGTGCGGAGTAAAGCGTCCGTGCGCAGTCCTTCCCCGCCATCTTCATGTCATCACGTCTCATTTTAGCTGGCATCGCTGGAGAGTTGGGCGAGGTTTCAGCAACGGCCTTGACTCGCCCAACGACAAACAACAGCACGACTGTCTCTCCGGTCCTCCCTTGTCACTGTCGAAACACAACGCGTGCGTCGCTGCGCCTCCACGTAACTTCAGCTCGGCGGCGCCGACATTTAAAGTCACTCTGATTCCGGTCGGTGACCCCTTATTACCGGCGGACCTTCTCATCGCGGCTGTTTTGCATTCGTCTGAGTCTTTCGGTGTTATTCTGGCCCGATCGGCTAAACGGCGGTCGGGACGGAGTTAAGCTCCCGCCGTGGAGGATACGTATCTGTCGACTCAGGGTTTGACGTCTTTGCTTTGAGGAAGCAGACTCAGGCTGGTCGGGCAGGACGGAGGCCCCGCCGATCAGAAACGCCTCCCGACGTGCGTGTCAGCGCCTTTTCCCCGAACTTGTGTAAACACTCGACGGGCATGGAAAGGCACCCGGGCTCCAGTTGTTCCGGTTCTGGGCGCGTCGCCTCGGTCATCGTCTGCGGAGGCGGGACGAGGAGACGGATGGAGGGGAAGCGGAGGGAGGCGATGACACCGACACACTGCAGTCCTGGCGGTGAAAGTGTGTGTGCTGGGGTGTGTCGCCTCTCCGGCTGCAACACTTTACACCACCGTGAGAGCAGCGGTGTTGGAGGAACAGCTACATCAGTGTGTGTTTTGACCGACTGTCTGTCTGTGTGTGTGTGTGTGTGTGTGTGTGTGTGTGTGTGTGTGTGAGGAGAGAGAGCCTGGGTGGTAATGCGAACCGACAGAATGCTGATGTGAAGAAGCTACGCTTGTTAGCACCGTCATGGCTTCAGCGTCCAGGCCGTGGACCGGAGTGAACATGACGGCTCAGGGAATCAGTTTTCAGTCAAAGAGACACTCGCCGTTAAACCCAACGGGTTTATCTGCCGCCGTGATTCCGGTTCATTCTGATTTACAGGCACCATTCAAGGCCCGCTCGCTAAAGATAAGCTGAACACTTCATTATCAGCAGTCAGACAAGGACTTACAACTTCATAACAACCTGCTTGTGACCAAGTCTGTAGATTGTGGTGGTTAAACCCTATCTGGTGTGAAGGCAGGGTATCTGGACCTTTGTTTATTGATTGATTTATAAATTGTCACCTTGACTTCACAAGACAAACACCAGTCAGCCACCTGCGAGTAAAAATATATCGTTTCAAAAATGTATAAAAAAAACAATTTGAACGTCCGCAATTCCATTGGCGCGCTTTAATAATTAGAAAATGATGACATGAAACGAGCCAGAAAATTCTCTTCAAATTACATTGATTAAAATCTATCAATAAATACTTCATTATTCAGCGAGACGTTTGGGCAAAATCAAAACATTTTATGAACCTTTGGAAGAAAATGTGAAATAGTCAACGGAAAAGAATCACTCGGGAGAAAAGGAAATCATTGCACATTCAGCAAGAAATTCCCCGCAATTAAATAGAACCGAAATCTGTCAGGTGATTTTCTTTAATGGAGGATAAATTGGCCCCCGGATCAATGAATGTGACGTACGGGATCGTCGTCTCCGGTCCTTGGCAGTAAAGCGTGTGTGTGATCAAAACAATAGGAGGTGGTCTGCGGTGCATCAAAGCGGAGTAAAGAGGGTCAGCGGCGAGGTGGTGTCGGGGGGGCAGGAAGCCACGGCGAGTGTTTGCGGCTTAGCCAGGCATCTGTCGCCAGCGTCGGCACCGGGGCGGATCCCGCCGCTCTAATTATACACGCTAATCCCACTAATACAATACGTGTTCACACAGCGGCGCAAACAAAAGCACAAAAGAGCCCGGGGTTCTTCTCCGCATCGGAAGCCCCCGGCTTCCAAACCCCGTTTGTTTTGCAGCGAGCGGCGGGGCCCGCGCTCATTAGCCCCCGTTCTTCATTAGCGTCGCTGTGTCGCCCGCTGTCCGGAAAATGACAGCGGAGAAGCGACCGGGACGTCGCGACGGTGAACGGACCGCTCTCCAGTTGTGGAATGACTCAGGGTTTTTCTTTGGAGGGGGATTTTGTGATGAAATATTTCCCCAAACAGCAGAGACGGACACGATGGCTATCGTTAGCTTTAGCTCAAACTGGTGGAGAGCTAAACGCTAACATCGGCTGACATAAAGTCACAATTCCAAGAAACATTTTGTGGAAATCTCACAGTGTTTAAAGAAAAAAAAAACTTTATTGCAAAACACTCGGCATGATACGACCCGCCGACAAATTACCGGCTCCTGTTTTAAGAAGTGCGATTAACTCGCCGTCTGCGATGGGCAGCGCCGCCGCTCCCCGCAGGCGCCGCCGCCGCTGTAAATAATGCCGGATAAACTGTGTCATGACCCCGTTTCCAAATCACCCAAACAATCATTTTATGCCCGGTGCGCTCCACCAGAAGTTTGCCTTTAAGCGGCGCCCACCAACCCCCCCGCCGCGCGATATCCGCCCCGTGCGAGGACCGGCGCCGCTAACGTTAATATTTAACCAGACGCAGCGTGACGAGGCGCACACGCGTGGAGTTTGTGCTGCATTTGCTGCACGTTGGCGGCGGCGTGGCGGAGCAGCAGCGGACGCCCGGGTTCAGAGCAGGCCGGGACCCTCCTGAGTAATTCAGCTGCCTCACTCTTCCCTCTGTGTGTGTGTGTGTGTGTGTGTGTGTGTGTGTGTGTGTGTGTGTGTGTCAGCCCACATGCTTGGGGTACATGTGTTTGTGTGTCGGGTGGGCTTTGTTCCTGTGACCTAGTTAAGCTGGTTACTTTGTCCTCCTGCTCTGATAACACACACACACACACACACACACACACACACACACACACACACACACACACACTGAGTCCAGTGAGCGAAGCACAGTCTTGTTCTGCAGAATTTCGGATGTGGGTTGTTTCTGCCAGTCGGAGTTTTGTCAGTCCGAGTCGTCCCCCCCCCCCCGCAATGTGTGTTTGCCTACGTGACGGCGAACACACCGCACACACAAACACACACACACACACACACACTCTTACAACTCCCTCAGAGTTGGCGCGGGATTGTTCTCGTTCTTGCGAAGGGGGCTGTCAGCTGGCTGGGGAGGCAGGTCTGGATCTGATTAACATACCTCTGCGCGCGCACACACACACACACACACACACACACACACACCTTACATTGAGTTTCCATCATCTTTTTTTTTTTTTTTTTTGTTTAGGAGTCGCAGCGGACTCGGACACGTCCCTGCAAACATCAGGATGTTGGCTTATAGGTTTATAAGGCCGCGCTGCAAGTCAGCCTGGCGTCCCGTGAAGGAGCCGGAGCGCCCAATGATGCGCTCTGGAAATAAAATGTGACGAGGAGGAGGCTCCGCTATAAAAACCGAAGGGCCAAAGGTTTTACGACACGTTTGTCAGTTCACGCCGAGGGGGCGCGAGCGTCCGGAAACCGCCGGAAATGTCAATCGCAACGTATTGTTTACTGTGATAAAAGCGCGCTGCAGTTTGTACACAAGTGAGCGGCGGAGGCCCGAGCCGTCGCAGAGATCGCCGCCGCCAGGCCCTTCTTCCCGTCCGGGACCGTCCGCAGTCCCTCCGCGGCTCCGGCTTTGTGCCGTCAATCAAATGCAACAGAAGAGCATCGTGTTTGCTCCTCGGTGTGCGGAGAAAATAGTGCCTTTGAAAGGAACAGAAGGAGCCTAGCAGTGCACAAGTGGCGCTCTGTCTCTGTGTGTGTGTGTGTGTGTGTGTGTGTGTTAAAGCAGCCTGCCCAGGCATCCTGCCATGTATAAATAAGGGTCTGCTGGCTACGTTGACATGCTCAACCGCTGCTACCAAGCGGTCACATGGGGCTCTTCTGTCCGGGGTCTCGGCCAGAAAGCTTGTTAGGCCCCGGCGGCCGGGTGTCTCGGCGGGGAGCCGGAGGAGGAGGTGGAGGAGGTGGAGGAGGAGGAGGAGGAGGAGGTGGAGGAGGAGGCCTGCAAGACCAGAATGAGAATAGCTCGGCCGATCTGGCGAGGAGCTCAAAGGTCTGGCCTTCTTCACACTGCGCAAGATCGTACGCATCACACATACACAGAAATAGCAGTTTCATACCTAGCCTTTTTCTGGATTTTTCCTGAATCGCATGCTTATGTTGTGATACGAGTTCCACACACACACACACACACACACACACACACACATGCACGAATAACTCCAGGAGTTATTCCATAAACTTGCCCGGATCACGTGATCTGGAAATGGGTCTCCTAGCTAAGTGAAAGCAAATATTAAAATGCGATTATGCATCGGGTTGCTGTTTACTGCTCCTTGCTTCAGTTTGCTGTTTTATTGCATCTATAATTTCACACACACGCAAAAAGATTCAAGATTTAAAGTGTGTATTGTCATATGTACGGTGTGGAAAGGTGCTTCCTTATACACTGATATTATTACTTGCTGTCCACGGTGTGTTTGGATTTGTATAAACAACAAATAGGTTGTGTAAACACTATTAGAAATATGAACGTCACAAAGCGGCAGCGAGTGTGCTTTAAATGGCAAAAAAAAAACAAAAACCTAAATGATACAATATTAAAAAAAAAAAAAAAAACCTCACTAACCCCAGCTTACTGTTCTGTATATTTCCTGTGCATCTTGTATTTGCAAGTGTATTTGCAGTCCCTATGTCCTCTATTGTAAGTCGCTTTGGATAAAAGCGTCTGCCAAATGCAATGTAATGTAATGTAATATTAAAAAAATGTCGTATAATTTCCCTATTTTTCTCGTAAACGGACGTCACTCGCCGGTAAATACACTCCGTAAATGCAGTCACACCAGTGATTTCTCACATACCAGCAATGATGCGTGCAAAAAAAAAAAAAACAAACCATGGATTCCTAGATGGATCTAGTAGGATCTGGCAGGGCGACCAGGGCCGGTTGGTTTCCACGCGCAGCCTTTACCGGTGCAGGCCGCTAACCCGCTGGTCTGGTTTGTTTCAGGTGTCGCTGAAGAAGACTGAGTGAACCATGGCGCAGTTCCCCACCGCCTTCACAGGTCCGTACTGACCTTCCTGTTTTCACCGCCGGGTGTGTTTTTCGTGCTGTATTTCATCAGCCGGACACCAACGTGTTGGTTGTTTATCCTTCCGCCAAACTTCTCCAAATTTCTGCTCCGGTTAAAATGAGTTCAACGGGCGGCGTATCTTTGTGAGCCGGTCTTTTGCGATGATTCAAGTAACCGCGGCGACAGAAAACAGCCCAAACTTCCATTTGTGCGAGTTGATTTAAAGGTGATCAAAAGCCAGTCTCCATGGAAACCCGCCGCTTGTTTTTCCAGTTTCTTTCCGCCAGTTTATTATCTTCTCTAATATTCACGAGGTGAAGGCCTCGGTAAAGTTCCCCTGCATCTTCCCTCCCGTTCTTTCGGTTTTATTTCATCGCCGCACAAGACGAAGCACGTTTAAAATTCATACCAACTCCACCGGAGTGTTACCGGCAGCAGATGCGTCCGTGCCTTTTCTTTGGAAATGAGCCGCAGATTGAGGAAAAACACCCGTCCCCACCGCCGCCGCCGGGAATCCAGACTGAATCAGGCGACGCCTTCTTCCAGTTTTAGCTGTAAACTAGTTGCTCAACGCTCCCCCGGACCACCAGCGCTTTCAGCAACTGTCACTTCTCTGGACGCAGGAAGTGAAACTCATGACTCACAAATTCCTGCCATTCCTCCCCTCTGTGTCTAATGTGTGTGTGTGTGTGTGTGTGTGTGTCAGGTCCAGATGTGTTCCTCATCTCGGTGGATGAAAGAGCCAAACATGATCAGCAGTTCCACAGTCTCTCCCCCACCGCCGGCGGTTTCATCACAGGTAATTGTCCTCTGCCGTCTGTAAGGTGAGACCAGGCGGCGGCGGCGGCGGCGGCGAGGTCAGCCGAGGTCAGCCGAGGTCGCTGGCGGCTGCGGGATGTTTGGATCTGAATTAAGGGAGTTGCGGGTGGATGCAACTGGAACCCTCTTACAGGAAGAAGTACAGTGCACCCTCGTTCCAGGAACCCAGCTTAAGATCGCCGTCTTGCTGTTGGTCTTTCTTCATTTAACTAGCTGGAGATCCCTCATGCTGTCATGGCGGCGGCTTCAGCAAGACTTTAACACAGTCATTTGTCTGGCATTTCTTACTTAATTATTAATTATTAACCCTCATATTATGTTAAGGGTCAACTTGACCCATTGGGTCAATGGGTGAAATGGGTCAAATTGACCCTTAACATAATATGAGGGTTAATAAGAATCAGAACAACTTTATTTATCCCGAAGGAAATTGTGCCAGTTTCAAGTAAAACACAACAATAATAAATAATAGTAGGAAGGAGGGAGAATAAGAAATACAAATAAAACTATAAGGTGTCAAAGTCAAGGCTATAAAGTGTTTTAAGGTCTGAAGTACAAAGATTTTGAGAATTTTGAGATCATGCGCGGGCCAACTAGGTAAATTGAACAAAATGAAAATCAATCCATTTAATTGATTTAAATCCTTACATTTTTTTCGTCATTTGATTTCAACTTTAAAATCCTTAAAGATCCCATACATATACCGACATTATTTTGTATGGAGTCATCCGTACAAAATTAAACAAAAGGAAAAAATAAGGAGTTTCCAGATTCAATATGGATTGAAAATACTTATTGAAATATACAAAGAAAATAGTTCGGCAGGCCGAAATCTGGACTACAACCCCAACTTATACACCAAATTACTACATGTAATCATATCTATGTACTTGTAAATACATCACATATATTTTTACATACCTTTATCTTTACTTGTTTCGATCTTTACTCTTCTTTTTATCTTATTTTTATTATGCGTCATTATATTCTTTATTTTTCCTTCGAGTTCTTTTTTGATTCTTCCCCACTGGACTCAGCAGCAGGAGCTGCTTTCAATGAAAAGCAATTTAGATCAATAAAGTACAGCGGAAATCCACTTTCTTTTCACCTGAGTTACGTTTCAAGACCCCCCCGGAAAGTGAATTTGGTATTTTCAGATATATTTACCCTCAACCAACCTCCCACAAACTCCCCCCGGACCTCGCCGTTGAAAATAGTTTGCGGCGCCGAAACTTGAGCGATGATGAATTTGCTGTGCAACCTGTTTTGCCGTTTTACTGAAGCTTTTGGTCGCCGTCCTCCGAACGTTAGCTTCGTCTTCTTCGTGCGTTCATGCTGTCATAGCAGCCAACTTCAGCAAAGCTTCTTCCTTTATCACATCTAAGTTTTATCTTTTCAGCGATAGTCAGCGTCTTGCTGCTACGCTTTGGGTCTGAAGCAGAGTTTTATGTAGATGCTGGCATGGCGAAACAACAGTAGAGCAAGAGGTGGCCATGTTGGCTATCTTTGTTTAGCAAAGGAGATCATGTAATTGATTTGTTTCATACAATGAATTTGAGTGGCATTTTAATATACACTGCTCAAAAAAATAAAGGGAACACTTAAAAAACACACCCTAGATCTAAATGAATGAAACATTCTTATGAAATACTTTGCTCTTTACACAGTTGAATGTGCTGACAACAAAATCACACAAAAAATGATCGATGGAAATCAATTGTATCAACCCATGGAGGTCTGGATTAGGAATCACACTCCAAATTAAAGTGTAAAAACAAACTCCAGGCTGATCCAACTTTGATGTAATGTCCTTAAAACAAGTTAAAATGAATCTGTGTTGCTTCCTGAGTGGACACTATGATTTCACACAAGTGGGATTGACTTGGAGTTACATTGTGTTCTTCAAGTGTTCCCTTTATTTTTTTGAGCAGTATATATTTTACAGTCTTTTTCTTCTTAGGCTAGAATATGCCTATTTCATCAGGAAAAAAAAATGCGAAATGCGAAGTAGCGAGGCTCCAGATGGCGGTTTTGATACATCGCTAGATACGTCCGCTGCCATTTAATACAAACACACACATTTTTAATGTGCCAAGGGGTGTGTGAAGGATCTACAGTGGGTTTGCGAGGTCAGGGATGAAGATGGGAATGTGCAGAGATAAAATCGTACTTGGATGAGGAAGACGTCCCCTACTTTGGTTTGACGGGAAGGAAGGAGGTAAAGGCAGTTGGTCTTCATGATGATGCTGGAAGTGTTTCGGAGAGGCGCTAGAACGGTTTTTGAGAGTTTCCCGGAGAGCGAGAGGACGCCTGAGGTACTTCCTAGAGCCAGGGGGATGTTCAGAGCTGCAGCAGCTCCAGGGGCGTGAAGCTGACGAGCCACTCCGGCAGACGGTAAATAGAAGGCGGGAGAAGAAAAGCGGTTTCAGTTTGTGAGCGGCAGCATCAGAGCACTGCAGATGCTGTTTGCTGGGAGAGCGCTGGTGGAGGACGCCAGAGAAGGAGTGGCAGGAGTCCACGGTGGAGATGGGTCTCCTTCAAGGATCAGCTCTGAGCTCCTCCTGGTTTGCTGTGGTGACGGACACGGTGACAGGCGAGGGGAGGCGGGAACCAACCCGGACTCGGATATTCACGGATGGCGTTGCGATCGATAGCGAAAGCTAAATCAGGAGTGTCAAACTCATGTCTCAAGTGGGCCGGACCATTAAAATAATAGCATACTCAGCAATAAATAACCAAAATATCATGTCTTTCCTCTCTTTTGGTGTAAAGAAGTACAAGGACAAGAGGAAAATCTTGGAATTTAATGAACAATCCTTTTACAAAACATTTCATGAAACACCTCATATTTCCTTCGACAAAAGTGCAATTTACTTTTATCGTTCACATGTTTGCAGTGCAATCATGTGATCATGTGATCCCTCTGATCGTACAAAGGCACAAAACTTTAACAAATAATTGGTATTGATAAATATAGTAATGCACTTTAAGATTAAACGAGACTTATAAAGAAAGGGATTTTTAAACCATTTCCACATGTGCACATAAAATCTAAATTGAATCCCTGCCTTCACCTTACAAATTAAAGACAGTGCTATTAAATGCGTGAGGAAGAAAGTATTCACCTGTAAATGTGTAAACGTCATCCATGAAACATGCAAACACACACAATACATACTGAAAATGGATGGAGTTGCATGAACAGTAGAATTCCATCATACTAGTTAGTAGTGAAGCTGGTGACTAACGTTAAATTGCACATTTTCACCAGCAATTAGCTCGCTGGCTTTTAGCGCTGCTGCACTGATTTCTCATCTCTGGATGAAAGTGGACGCTGTTTCCTCAGACCTGCCTGTGATTGGTTGATCTTTTCTCTTCTCAGTTTCCTTGCAAGCTGTCATATTTTTCGCTCTGATGAGTCTCGTCGTGGCGCCGAATATTATATTCCTTAAATACAGAAACTTGTTCCAAACACGCCGAGCACAAAGGTTTCCCGTGCGTTTCCGTAAATAAATAGGATGTAGTCAAATTTTCTTTGAAAATTCGACACTCTTTAACTACTTTTCTCTGTTTTGATAACGACAATTTGGCTAATGAGGGCGTAGCAGGAGGTGGCGAACAGGGTGGAAACAACGTCATAACAAGCAGCAGGTGGTGCATTGATACCGTCTGCTGATTGGTCCGTCTCAGTGATGCGGATTGTCGTCTCCTCTGACCAAAATAGTGCGCCCCCTAGTGGAAAATTCTTGAATTGCATTTAATTAAAATAATTAAATCCTTGTCTTTTATGCATTTTTTCACTTTCAAATTATCCTGCGGGCCTGGTCGAACCCCCTTGCGGGCAGATGTTGGACACCCCTGGTCTAACGGGTCGATTATTTTTATTTTGCTTCTTCTGTTTTGGCTTAAAGTCTTGGAGGCCCTGATGGTCTGAGCAAGGTGGATCCTGGCTGCTTTGTGGGGGTTTTTTGGAATTCGGTTCCCGCGATTTATCGTTCTTTTATTTATTTTTTTTGCAGCACCTGAATTTTTTTTCCATGATGAAATAGATATATTGCAGCATAAGAAGAAAAAAAAAACACTAAAAAATATAGTGAAATTAAACGATTATTAAAATGAAATACCGGGAGCCACACGACCCTTTTGAAATTTAAAATAAATTAACACACCATATAATATAATATTTTTTACCGTTATGCTATGTATAAACAAAATATAATACATAAATCAACAGCTGCAGAGAAAACTAAATGACATTTCCACGTGCAACAAAACATTTTGAACTCAGAATTGGATTGAAGGTTACTTTTAAGCAAAATACTCTTGTCTTCACGAAAAAAAACAAAAATAAAATGTAAATTATCCACGGGCAGCAAACCAGTCACGCACTCGCTTATTAAGAGCGACAAAAAATATTTGAAAACGTTTTATTTAGATGTTGCAAGATCGCCATCGTTTTGAAATTTAAAATGACATTTTTTTGAAAATGAACATCCAAAATAAAAGACCACATTTCAATTCAATCACAAGCAGTCTGTGGATGTTCTCAGTCATCCGGGTCAATTCTGGTGGAAATCTTGTTGTCTTGGCAACTGCATTTGAATTTCAAGTGAAAAAGAAAAAAAGAAATTCAAATGCAGTTGCTCTTTTATAACCGGACGGACGCGGGAACCGCCTATAACGATGTTTCGGAAGAATAAATCGCCAGTAAAGGAGGTTCAGAAAGGGTTGGGCGATGTTCATCGAGGGTTAAATACCACCTTTTGCGGGAAAATCGACTTTTCTTTGCAGCTCCACCTTCCGGATCGTTCTCCTCGCCTCCTCCGACGTTGAGTTGTGGTCGTACATCACGTCCTGTTTGTCTGTTTCATCAGGGGATCAGGCCAAGAACTTCTTCCTCCAATCAGGACTTCCCCCGCCCATCCTGGCCCAGATCTGGTGAGTCCGCCGCCGCTTTTTTTTTTTGTTTTTTTTTTAAAAACATCATTCCCGGACGGCGTGGATGATCGGGCTCCTCCCCCGCAGGGCTCTGGCCGACATGAACAGCGACGGGCGGATGGACATCCACGAGTTCTCCATCGCCATGAAGCTCATCAAGCTGAAGCTGCAGGGTCACCCGCTGCCCCCGGCGCTGCCCCCCAGCATGAAACAGCCCCCGCTGCCTTTACCCCCGCAGAGCGGCTTCGGTAGGAAACACACGGCGTTTTCGGTTTCACGACGGATTTTTTTTTTTTCTCTTATCAGCAGCCGACCTTCAAAATAAGCGTCCGTCCCCCAGGACGGTGTGTTTACAGGACACAGGATTTCACCTGATTGCGATGATGCTTCTTCCTGTTTTTAAGAATAAGAATTAAGAACAACTTTATTAATCCCGAAGGAAATTGCTGTGCCAGGGTTACAGAAAATATAACAGTAATAAATAATAAAAGAAAAGGCAGAATTAGAAATAAAAATAAACGATAAAGTGTCTCAGTGAAACTATAAAGTGTCTTAGTAAACAGTGAGGTAAGGAGTGCACAATAGTATGATAGAAGAGAAACTTGTAGTGTAGCTGTTATGAAATGAAATATTGCACAGTGAAATGAAATATTGCACGGTTTTTGTTTTTTTTTTTAGGTTAAAGATAGGTTTTTATGGTTGCCGGCGGCTGAATGGAGAGGAATTTAGATTAGATGACGTTCATCTTTATTGTCATGACACTTGTAAGGACACGGAGAAAGGAAACGCAGCTGCAGCTCCCAGTCAGAAGCACATATTATGGATATAATCTGAAAAGAATCACTGCCGTTTGCTTTTTTACAGCTGGTGCAAGTAAAAGTGGGTATTTTGAGTCATTTTAAATCACTAAAGAACACCTTCTCTTTGATATATTTTTTTTTTACTTTATTCTTCCCCTTTTCATCAGGTTTTAACCGCAGTTTTAAGATAAGATGGACTTTATTGATCCAGATTGGGGTTTTTTTTTTTTTTTTGGTCACAGCAGCGTAACAGTTATAGTATCAATAAATCTGAATAAAAATATAAATTAAAAAAAATATATAAAAAATATAAAAAAGCGTCTTTGTGTACAAATCTTATAACTCTATACAAATCTTATGTATTTTTATTATGTATTAAATAGAGAGACAATGAGAAGATGATTAAAAAGACAGAGAGAACAACAACAACAAGGATAAGAATAGACAACAGAATAAATGAGATGAGATGACTTTATGTACAATTTTATTTATCCCAAAGGAAATTGCTGTGCCAGAGTTTCAAGCAAAAACATAACAATAATAGATAATAGCAGGAAGGAGGGAGAATAAGAAATACAATAAAATATAAATTGTCAAGGTTAAGGCTATCAAGTGTTTTAAGGTCTTAAGTACAAAGATTTGAAGATTCCCTTGGGCTGAAGGAAGAGGAATTAAAAAGTCTGATAGCTTCAGGTAGGAAAGACCTCCTGTGGCGTTCAGTGGAGTATAAATGTCATTTCTTGTATTAATTAATTAATCAATCAATTAATTAGTTAATTAAACAATTAAGATTAATCAATCGATTAATTAATTAATTAAAATTAATCAAGAATTAATTAAAATCAATTAAAATTATTTAATATTAGTTAATAATTGGTTAATTAATTAAAATCAATTAAAATGGATTCATAATTAATTAATAATTTAATTTCTTGTATAAATGGCATTTCTTTAATAATCTATTTTGAAGCTTTTTTTTTTTTTTTTTCCATTTCACCTTGTTCGCGGTGGCGTGTGAAACCGGCTGTTGGACGTCTGATATCTACCATATCTACGCCTCCTTGTCAATCTCCGCCGTGACTTTTAGACAATTCCTGCATCAATCGCCCCCCCAAAAAAAACGGTCTGCTCCGGTTCTGAATATTCATTTTGGATATGTTCCTGCGCAGGCATGCCCCCCATGCCCGCCATGGCGGCGCCGCTTCCAGGCGTGCCCCCCCTCCCGCTGCCGGTGGGCGTTTCCCCGCCGCTGGTGTCGTCGGCGCCCCCGCCTCTGCCGCAGCCCATCGCCAACGGAGCCCCGCCCGCCGCCATGATGCCGCCCATCTCGGGCTTCTCCCACCCAGGTACTGCACCCGATTCTTTTTTTAAAAAAGGTTTATTCGCGTAACCCCCCCCCCCCCTCTCTTAGTTTTCGACTCAAATATTAAATTCGACTCAAGTATTAAGGGATTCAGATATCAAGCAAGAAATCCCGACAGGTTGACCTCCGAGCGGCTCAGGTCTTTACGAGCCGGGTGAAGATGCTCACCTCGTGTTTCTGCTCCGCTCCCTCAGCGTCCTCCGTCAACAAGTCGTCGTCCTTCAACCGCTCCGGCGCCAAGTTACCCAAGGGGTCGTCCTTCGAGGCCGCCGGGTGGGTCCACGCTTCCCCGCAGACGCCGCTAGCATGTAGAACCCGGGTTCTCCGTGTCTTATATATGTGCTTGTGTCCGGCGGCAGGGCTGCGCCTCCCTCCGACTGGGCCGTCCCACAGTCGTCCCGGCTCAAGTACCGCCAGCTCTTCAACTCCCACGACAAGATGATGAGCGGCCACCTCACCGGTAGGTTAAGCTCCGCCGCCGTGGTCTTCGGGTCGCTCGGCGTGGACTCAGATGTCTCCTGTCCCCCCCGGCAGGTCCTCAAGCTCGCACCATCCTCATGCAGTCCAGTCTTCCTCAGGGCCAGCTGGCAACCATATGGTCAGAACCCAAACGCCTCCGCCTCGTTTTAGACGCCTTGAAACCGGGAGCGTTGTCGTATCGGCTCGGTTTTTTGTTGACCGACCGACCGTCCGTCCCCCCAGGAGCCTCTCGGACATCGACCAGGACGGCAAGCTGACGGCGGAGGAGTTCATCCTGGCCATGCACCTCATAGACATGGCCATGTCCGGGTTGCCCCTGCCCCCCGTGCTGCCGCCGGACTACCTCCCGCCCACGTTCAGGTGAGCGCCTCGCGTCCCGGCATCCACGCCGAACGACGACCGTACGTTTTTTTTTGAGCATCGGGAGTGCGTGTGCTTCTCAGGCGGGTGCGCAGCGACAGCGTCCAGTCGGACCAGAAGAGCGTCCCGGAGGAAGCTGAGGAGGAGGCCGAGAGCAACCAGGAGAAGAAGCTTCCAGGTGAGGGAGAGCCACCTGATATCGGGACCAAAAAAATCTGACCTAGAAATGCCAGAGCTATGAAGTTAGTGTGTGAGTATGTTAGACTGGTGCAGGACATGTATGCTTGCTGTGAGACAGTGGTACGGTGTGCTGTAGGGGTAACTGAGAAGTTCAAGGTGGAGGTGGGACTCCGTCAGGGATCAGCTCTGAGCCCCTTCTTGTTCGCAGTGGTGATGGACAGGCTGACAGATGAGGTTAGACAGGAATCCCCATGGACCATGATGTTTGCGGATGACATTGTCATCGGTAGTGAGAGCAGACAACAGGTAGAGGAAAATCTAGAGAGGTGGAGGTTGTACTGGAAAGGAGGGGAATGAAGGTTAGTCGCAGCAAGACAGAATATATGTGTGTGAATGAGAGGAACTCGGGTGGAGCGGTGAGGCTACAGGGAGTGGAGATCAAGAAGCTGGAGGATTTCAGGTACTTAGGGTCAACAGTCCAGAGCGAAGGAGAGTGCGGAAAAGAGGTGAAGAGACGGTCCAAGCAGGTTGGAATGGGTGGAGAAAAGTGTCAGGGGTACCAAGAGATAGAAGAACATCGGCCAGAATAAAAGGAAAGGTGTACAAGACAGTGGTGAGACCAGCGATGATGTTTGGACTAGAAACTGTTCCAATGACCAAAAGACAGCAGGCAGAACTAGAGGTTGCAGAGATGAAGATGTTGAGGTTCTCTTTGGGAGTGACCAGGATGGAGAGGATCAGGAATGAGTCTATCAGAGGAACAGCACATGTTAGATGTTTTGGAGAGAAGGTCAGAGAAGCCAGACGGAGATGGTTGGGTCATGGACAGAGGAGGGATAGAGAATATATTGGTAGACGGATGCTGGATTGGAGCTGCCAGGCAAGAGGTCTGGAGGAAGACCAGAGAGAAGATTTATGGACATAGTGAGAGAGGATATGAAGGTAGTTGGTGTGAGAGAGGAGGATACAGAGAATAGGGTTAGATGGAGAAAGTTGACTCGCTGTGGCGACACCTGAAGGGAAAAGCCGAAAGAAGAAGAATCTGTCACAGGGGTGCAGGACATGTATGATGATTGAGATGTTTTGGAGATGAACAAAGGAGTGTTCATGTCCAAACCATGGTGAAGATCTGGGTAGAAGGTTGCTGAAGGTGAAGCTGCCAGGCATGAGGTCTGGAGGAAGACCAAAGAGAAGATTTATGGACGTAGTGAGAGAGGATATGAAGGTAGTTGGTGTGAGAGAGGAGGATCCAGAGAATAGGGTTGGATGGAGAAAGTTGACTCGTTGTGGCGACACCTGAAGGGAAAAGCCGAAAGAAGAAGAAGGAGAAGAAGAAATGCCAGAGCTCTTTTTGCCAAGATTCTTTTTGCCCTGCGGCTTTTGAAAACAACCAACAAGTAGATTGGGAGGTTCTCAGTCACCCGGGTCAGTTCCTGTCATGAACTCTTGTCACCGTCTCTTTCGGACTCGTACTTCTTCACTTCATCCGAGAAGCTGCTTCGGTTCGGAACCGAAACGTCTCAAAGTGAGGAAACTGAAGACCGGTTGTCACGACAAGGAGAAGGAGATGACCGAGAACCTCCACAGAGCCGTGAGATGACCTTCTTGCTCTGAGGTCCGCAGTGAAGCCAGATAGCTAGCGATGAATAATCATCATATCACTGCACCAGTGGAAACAGTATGAGCAGGATGTAAAGAAAGAAAGTGCGGTCGGTGAAGCAGGCCTCCCTCTGCGCCGCAGTGACCTTCGAGGACAAGAAGCGGGAGAACTTTGAGCGAGGCAACCTGGAGCTGGAGAAGAGGCGGCAGGCGCTGCAGGAGCAGCAGAGGAAGGAGCAGGAGAGGCTGGCGGCGCTGGAGCGCGAGGAGCAGGAGAGGAAGGTCGCCGGCCTCGCCGCCCGCCGGATTCCCCCGCGCATTTCCAAAAACCTCCTCGGACCTCCTCGAAGTCACGCCGAACCTTTTCGCATCCCACCAGGAACGTGAGAGGCTGGAGCAGGAGAGGAGGCGCCAGCAGGAGCTGGAGAAGCAGCTGGAGAAGCAGCGGGAGCTGGAGAGGCAGCGGGAGGAGGAGAGACGCAAGGAGATCGAGAGGAGAGAGGTAGGGAACGGGACGGAGGAGGATCGCCGAGGAGAATCCGCCCGTCATAACATCATGGAAACCCCTCGCAAGGCCGCCAAACGGGAGCTGGAGCGCCAGCGGCAGCTGGAGTGGGAACGCCAGCGGCGCCAGGAGCTGCTCACCCAGAGGAACCGGGAGCAGGAGAGCATCGTCCTGCTGAAAGCCAGGAAGAAGACGCTGGAGTTTGAGCTGGAAGCCCTGGTAGTCCTAAAACAAACACACACACACACACACACACACAAATAGGAGTTCAGCACACGCATGTGAACGCATCCTCCGTTTAGAACGACAAGAAGACCCAGCTGGAGGGGAAGCTGAAGGACGTGCGGTTCCGTCTGCTGGCCCAGCGGAGGGAGGTGGAGCAGACCAACCAGACCAGGGAGACCCGCATCGCCGAGATCACGCTGCTCCAGCAGCAGCTGCAGGTACGCAGGAAGCCGCCGCCGCCGCCGCCGCCGCACCTTCTGCGCCAGGACGCCGCTCGTCCGCCGCTCGTCCTTCGGAGATGTTCAGCAGCCTCTTCCGTCCCGCGGCAGGACTCCCAGCAGTGGCTGGGGAGGCTGATCCCTGACAAACAGAGTCTCAACGACCAGCTGAAGCAGGTCCAGCAGAACAGCCTCCACCGTGAGTAGCAGCAGCAAGCGGCCCACGTGCTCAAATGTGTGTGTGTGTGTGTGACTAATCTGGGTGTGTGTGTGTGTGTTCAGGTGACAGCCTCTCGTCCCTGCAGAAGGCCGTGGAGCAGAAGGAGTCCAGCCGGCAGCAGCTCCGGGACCAGCTGGACGCGGTGGAGAGAGAGACCCGGGCCAAGCTGCTGGAGATAGACGCCTTCAACACGCAGCTGAAGGTAAACACACACACACACACACACACACACACACACTTTTTGCCAGCAAAATGAACTGTCAAAACCCCGTACAGTGGAACCTTGACTTACGAGAGCATCGATTTAGGAGTTTTCCCAGATCCCAGTGGATGTTTAGCTCCGAGAAGCGGCGTCTCAAAGCGTCCGCCGCTAGCTAGCTAGCTAGCTAGCTAGCCTAGAGCATCACGGAAAACACAACAGAGCTGTGCGTGATGGAGAAGTTGTTGTTGTTGGTGAGGTACGATGAAGAAGAGCGTTGCTGTGAGAAGGCGGGAGATGTTTACCGGGTTCTGGTGCGGCAGACGGCGGGAAATGGCATTTAGACGTAAAGTGTAGCAGAAGTTAGATTTAGCAGCATTAAGTGTGCGGCCAGTAAGTTCAGGATAGAGCGATTCATGATCTCCAAGGTAAACACACTTTCTAAAACCACTGTATTTCTTCACATGCTCTTTTATCGTGTCGTAAAGTGTTCAGTTCTGCATCGGCTGAAAGAGGGGGAAAAAAAAAATCCGTTATTTTCACTCGTTTAAAATCGCATCGCAAAACCGCGGAGGCCCTTTTCGGACACAGTTCAACTCCTAAGTCAAGGTGTTACTGTATTTTCCACTTGAGTTGTGTGAAGTTTGGAATCCAGCGGCGGGTTTTCCCTCCTCCTCTGTCCGTCCCCCGTTTAGTGTCACCGCTAAACCTCCACTAACAAGCTAAGCTACGTCGCGCTCCCATCCTGCCCGCCGTCTCTCGTCCCCCTCGTCCCTCCTGTGAGTGTTTTTATGTGGATCCGCGTCCTCGGCTTCATCGCCAACCTAACCTAACCCTGCTAACCTAGCGGGGTCGCGTTCGGAGACGAGAAGGTCTGTCCCGCAGGGGGAGTTTGTCTTGTCAGTGTGAACCATCACCCCCCCCCGCCCCATCCATCAATGGTTTGCCCCCTCACCCCGTCTTCTTGGTTTGATCCTCCCGATGACCCCCTTCCTCTTATAATTTCTGCTCCTCTTTATCTCCCACGCTCCGCCTCTGTGCTCCACCTCTCCTCCCAACCCACCCCCACGCCAGTGTCTGTGTGAGTTCTATGGCAGCCGCTGTGCCGGGATAGAAGCGCTGGGACGCCGGCTTCACCAGGATCAGAGAGGGAGACAGGTAGAGCACACTGCCACCGCCGGACCCGGTGGTGCTGCTGCCAGGACCGCCTCGGCCAGATCCGCCTAGCGTTCTGATTCCATCTGGCGGATTAGACGAGAACGTCGAGGTCTCGACCGTCCCGGTTTCCGTTGAAATCTAAAATCACCAGATTGGCTGAGAAGGTAGAATTTTTCATGAAAATCAAAGCGAGCGATTGGTTTATCGATGTTTGCGATGGTGCAGACCGGGGGTCGGCAACCTTTACCGCTCAAACAGCCATCTGGAGGAATGCAAGCTAGTTATTAAAAGTAAAGCGAGCAGGAACAACAAAAAGCCCAAACGTCAAGTGAGGAACCAGCGGCGATTACATTAGCAAAAGAACTCGGTGCGATGGTGAAGGCTAAAACTAGCTGGTTGAGGCTATGCAAGCAACTAGAAGCTAAATTATAGGCAATATTAGCTAAAGGACTGGAAGTGATGGTGAAGGCTAAAACCAGCTATTTAAGGCTAAGGAAGCAACTAGAAGCTAAATTATAGGCAATATTAGCGAAAGGACTAGAAGTGATGGTGTCGGCTAAAACTAGCTGGTTAAGGCTATGCAAGCAACTAGAGGTTGAATTATAGGCAATAATAGCTAAAGGACTGGAAGGCTAAAACTAGCTAGTTAAGGCTAAGGAAGCGACTAGATGCTAAATTATAGACTAAAAAAGGGGCGTATAAAATGTAAAACAATGGAAAAGAAGCTAAGATATAAGCTAGAGAAACGCCTTCTTGTTCCAGAATTGTAAAACAAGATGCTAACACTCCAAACTGGAAGCCTTTTGGTGGACTGCTAGATCCGTGACGCTGGATCAGACCCGCGGTGTTCCTCGCCTGTGAAGGACATCCGAACCAAATACTTTGCAGAATGTAAATTGATGATTTGATGGCAGCGTCACATATTCAGAGTGTGTGAAGGGAAAAGCATCATTCCCCATCCGACCATGAATAATGGCTCCTCCACGTCAGGCCTCCTGCTTCCTGCATCCTATTCTCTGCTTTATTTCCTTCCTCTGAAACTGATTTCCTAGAAAACACGAAACGTTGCTGTCGAATGATAATAATTGCAACCGTATTTTAATCCCGTAAAGCAAATGTGGTAAAAGTGTCCAGGGTGGGCTATGGTCTAACCCAGGGGTCGGTAACTTTTACCGGTCAAACAGCCATTTGGAGTTGTTTCACCACAGTAAAGAAAACACCGGAAGGCACACAACCCTTGTTAAATTTAAAATAAATGAACACGGCATATAGAGGACTTTATGCTATGTTTATACATAGCATAAAGGTTAAAAAAAAACAAACTAACGGGACTGTCTCATGAAATTAGAACATTGCGATAAAGTTCTTTATCTTCTGTAATGCAATTACAAAAACAAGAATGTCATACAGTCTGGATTCATTACAAATTAACTGAAATATTACAAGCTTTTTATTACTTAAATATTGCTGATTATGGCTTACATCTTAAGAAAACTCAAAATATTAGAATATCATGAAAAAAGTCATTTTTGTTTTTTTAATTGCATCACAGAAGATAAAGAACTTTATCACAATAATCTAATTTTATGAGACAGTCCCGTAAAGTTTTTTTTTTTTAACCTTTATGCTATGTAAAAACAATATGTGTTGCATTCTTTTGAATCAACGGCAGAGAAAAGGAAAGGACATTTCTGCATGCAACAAAACATTTTGAACTCTGAAAAAAGGACATTGGGTTGCAAATTAATGTCTATTTGAGTCCTTCTTATATTCATGAACAAAATAAGACAAACTTAAACGATCCAGCAGACCAAAAAAATATTGAAACACGTTTTATTGAACTGTCACAAGATCGCCACAATTTCCAAATTTTAAAATCGCATTTTTAAAAATGAACAAACAAAAAATACAATACATTTTAATGGAATACCGGTCGATTATTTTCCAAAGCCGCAGGGAGCCGCGGGTCGCCGACGCCCCTGGTTCGGATTATTCTCCCGAGCCTCGGCACCAGCGGCGCTGATCCGCTGCGCCGCTCCTTGTCTGGAGGTCAGGAAAACCAGGTGCGCAAAACTGCAGGGCAGCTAGCTGGAAGCGTGACGTCCATTTCCAGATAAGAAAGCCGGGCTCCAGCTGGATTCTGTCGTATCTGCAAGATCGCGTCGTACGATAGAAGGAAACCGGATCATCCGGCGAGAGAAAAACACGTAAATCTCTTTTATCCTGGTCACAGTGAGATAAAGATGAGATTAAAAACATGCAATTGTTTTTCCGGAGGGAACAATGTGGCTCAAAGACGGCGCCCAAGGATGTACACCGGACCAACACGCAACTAGGGGACGACTTTTTGTCGTCCTCCACCCTCCTGGTCGCTCCGAGCTGGTGTGACTTGAGTCCCCCAAGCCTGCTAAGCTAGTTGGCTAATGCTAGACGTGAGTTGGCTAACAAATCCCGCTAAATGATCAGAACAACTTGCAGAAGAACCTGGAGTTTGGTCCTCGTCGGGGAACCCGGAGGAAGATAATCGTGCCGGCGCCGTCCGTTTATTGATTTTCGGAAAAGGCGGCTCCCGCTGAGGCTGCTCGCACCTGCGATGCTAACCTGGATTAGCGTGTGCGACCTGTCGCTAGATAGTGCAACGTATGACTGCTAACTGTTAGCTCTAAGCTCTGGCTTCTCACCACTGCAGTCAGAGCAGAGGAAGGGTTAAAGTGTGTGTTGGTGTGTGTGTGTGTGTGTGTGTGTGTCACTCCCTCACGATGGCCTCGTCTTCCTGCGCCAGGTGGATGTCCCATCTGGAGTGTGTTTGTTGTGTTTGCTCGCTCCACCTGTTTGCGGTTTTCTACACGTGCTTGACTGGCTGAAACGCGTCGAGCTCTACAAGAGCGCTAGCTGGCGGCGCGGCTGGTCGTCATGACAACACGGATGTCAACAACCCCCCCCCCACATATCACCCATCTAGCCACGTCCGGTGGTTCAGACCCCTCTTCCGCCACACCTTCAGGCACTTACACCAGAAACATTGTTTACCTGCTGGAGGGTAACTGCTGTTACCATGGCGACGTGTTACCCAGATAAACAGCCCCCCTTCCTTGCGACCCCTGAGTTTTCCTTTCTTTTCCGACACACCAGTTTTGGACACTCCCCCGGAAACACTTTTCCCCATTGACATCTTCTGGTGGTTGCCATGGTTACCAGCCAGTAGAAGGGGCGGAGCTTGCCTCGACCAGCTAACTAACAAATGGCCGCCGTCGTCGTCGCCGCTCCGCTGTTGTTTTTGTTGTCGTCGTTGTCATCGGTCACCCGTAGCAACCGGCCCCCGCGACCCCCCCCCACCTCCTCACCGACGTTTCCTTCCTGTATCCCGCGGCGCCTCGCAGGAGCTGAGGGAGATCCACAGCCGGCAGCAGCGGCAGAAGCAGAAGGAGCTGGAGGGGGAAGCGCCAACGCTGACCCACGCGCACCCTCACGCGCACGCCCCGATCGACAGGAAGTCGGCGGAGCTGCAGGAAGGCCGGTGAGAAACCGCCGCCGTTTTGGCGTTTCGAGGACGGAGCGAAGATTCCCGCGTCCGATTCTCCCGCCCGCCTCCCGTCAGGTTGTCCTCAGATGAAGGTTTGTCCTGGAGGGAAGACGGGGGGATTTGCGCCCCCAAACCCCCCAGCCCCGGCCCCCACGCCTGGCTGAACCGGGTGACCCAGGAGGAGGAAGAGCGGAAGAGGCGAGGCCCGGAGGAGGAGGAGGAGGACGAGGAGGAGGAGGAGGAGGACGACGGGGGTCGGAAGACGGCGGGATCGATAGAGGAGAAGGAGGAGGAAGGGAGGGGGAAGAAGGAGATGCAGGAGAAGCTGAGCAAGCTGTTCGGCCAGCCGGCCGACCCCTGGGCCGCCACAGGTCACAAAACCCGACCCGCCCGGTAAATTGAAGCGCCGACGGCGGAAGGACGGCGTGTTCACGGCGCCCCCTTTTTTTTTCCGTTGTGCAGAAAAAGCTCCGGTCCCCAGTCTGTTCGACCAGAAAGCCCCGGCGTCCGGCTTCGACCAGCAGCAGCCGGTGAAGGTGGTGTACTACCGCGCCCTCTACCCCTTCGACGCACGCAGCCATGACGAGATCAGCATCACCCCGGGAGACGTCATCATGGTATGAACCCGCCTCGCCGGACGCCAACATCTGGCGCGAAGACGAGGTTTCGTGTTTGAGGAGGGATCGACGGCCGGGACGGTTTCTTGCGTCGAGTCGCCGACGAGTCCTCGTCGCGTGCGGGTGCGGTTGCTCTTCGGTGTGTATTAACTGTTTCCTCTCTCCTCTGCCGTGCAAACTGAAGGTGAAGGGGGAATGGGTAAGTTCTCAGCCAATCACAAGCCGGCAGACTCGGCGTGTCTCACGTTCGTTCATCTGACGCCAGGATGAGTGTTTGTTGTCGCTTGTTTTTTTTTTTGTTTTGTTTTTTTTGTGCAATCTGATTTTTTTTTTGTGTGTGTGTGTGTGCCGTCTTTTGCGAATGTTGTCGTAAACATGACACGCCGCAGACGGCGGGAGCGATCCTACGCATACCTCATTTCATGTGTTCACCAGTTTCTGCTTTGGTATTTTTTGGCAAACATTTCTTTGCACATGATGTTTACAGTATATCCTTATTTTTCCAAAAGAACCCGTGATAGGCAAAATCCGTGAAGTAGAAACCTTTATTTTTTTTCTACAATTACGGAACGGAAGATTCATTCATTCCGTAAAGCCGACCTACAGCCGCATAGTTTTTAGCTTCCCTTAGCATGTCCAGAAGTTTAACTTTATCTGCCATAGATAGCATCTTTGTCGCTCCAGAGCGTTTTGTCAACATGATGGCTTTTAGAGAAACTCGAAATCGCGAGAGAATTTGCACGTACGTCATGTAAATTCGGCAAGCTTTTTTACGTACATGTGCATATTAAACAGCAACGTTATTGACGCACAGGTAGAGAAGAAGCGGAGTGACTTTTTAGCCAATCGGAATGCAGAACACAATGCACGACGCAAATCGGCGAAGTAGCGAAACCGTGAAAAGTAAACGGCGTTATAGCCAGGGATCGCTGCATTTGTCACCGCCATCCGCATGTCATCACAGGGATTCCCCTTTTAAATCCACGTCTCCTTTGCGTTTCGGCCGACAGCTGCCACCCCGCCGTCTCTTGTCTTGGCCTCTGACTTCCCCTAGTGGTAGGAAAATGATAATACAAGAGTACGTCTTAAATCGACCTCCGTGCAGAAGGAAACGCAGGCACACACCTCACCCCACCAGACCTCTGCGGATTCCAGATGTTTGTTTTTGTTTGTTTCGATTGGAAGATAGAGCAGATCCGTGCCGTTCCCTCCGGCTCTCCTAGCATCCAGCTCTGTAGAACCGTGTGATGGATCCTCAGGCTTCATCGAGTCTTCTTCTGCGGTCCCCCTTCCCCCCCCCACCAGGTGGACGAGTCTCAGACCGGCGAGCCCGGCTGGCTGGGCGGCGAGCTGCGGGGTCGCACCGGCTGGTTCCCCGCCAACTATGCCGAGCGGATGCCGGACGGCGAGGCGCCGGTCAGCCTGCGCGCGACGGCGACCGCCGCCGCCGCCCCGACGTCCTCGGCCCAGCAGCCGATGGGCACGCCTCCCCCCGCGCCCGGCCAGACCTCGTCCTCCGCGTCCTCCGGCAACAGCAACTGGGCCGACTTCAGCACCACGTGAGTCGGACCCGAACGCTCCCGTCATCCGTCATTTCTTCTTTATTTTCCCATAAAACACGAAAAAAACGAAACTCTTCATGTCCACCTTAACTCCCCGTACTCCCAGCTGGCCGTCCAACACGTCCAGCCAGTTGGACAGCGAGGGCTGGGACGCCTGGCCCACCTCCTCCGCCGGCCAGAACCCGTCGCTCAGCGTCCCCTCGGCGCAGCTACGGCAACGCTCCGCCTTCACGCCCGCTACCATGACGACCGGCTCGTCCCCGTCACCCGTGCTGGGACAGGTAACCTCCAGGAGGCGGTGGACGACATGGACAAACCTGGCCTTTATCGTTTTACACCGTGTGTGTGTGTGTGTGTGTGTGTGTGTGTGTGTGTCCAGGGGGAGAAGGTGGAGGGTCTCCAGGCTCAGGCTTTGTATCCATGGAGAGCCAAGAAGGACAACCACCTCAACTTCAACAAAAATGAGGTGGGAATTATCTATGTGTGTGTGTGTGTGTGTGTGTGTGTGTGTGTGTGTGTGTGTGTGTGTGTGTGTGTGTCACACCCTCGCTCTTGTCTCGCCGCTGCAGATCATCACGGTGCTGGAGCAGCAGGACATGTGGTGGTTAGGAGAACTGCAGAGCGGACAGCGAGGCTGGTTCCCCAAAAGTTACGTGAAGCTCATCTCCGCCACCGTGGCGACCCCTGGCCCCGCCCCCGCCGCCCCCGCCGCCGCCGCCATCACGGCCCGCAGCAAGAACGCCAGGCGAGTCCCGTGCCGTGAAGGTTCAAATCCACTCGCCGCTTGCAGGAATGTCACACGACGTCAAACGTTCTGTCCCGCAGTGAGTCCGGAGTTTCCGAAAGCCCCCCGAACGGGAAGCGTCCGTCGCCGTCCCCGACCAAACCCTCGGAGGCGGGAGAAGGTAAACCTCCGGACGAGCGCTCGCTATCCGAGTCGGGTCCGCGCGCCGGGTTCCACCCTCTTGCCGCCTTCTCCCCTCAGAGTACGTGGCCATGTACACCTACGAGAGCAGCGAGCAGGGAGACCTCAGCTTCCAGCAGGGAGACGTCGTCACGGTGACCAGGAAGGAGGGCGACTGGTGGACGGGCACCGTCGGCGCCAAGACCGGAGTCTTCCCGTCCAACTACGTCAAACCCAGGGATGGCGCGGCGGAGGTGAGGTTGTCCTGGAGATAACGGCGTCATCCTGCACATAATGTCGTCTCTCTCTGTGTGAGACAAAAATATTAGAACACGTTTTATTTAGATCAGGGGTGTCAAACATACGGCCCGCGGGTCCGCAGGATAATTTGAAAGTGGAAAAATGCATAAAAGACAAGGATTTTTTTTTTATTAAATGCAATTCAAGGATGTTCCACTAGGGGGCGCTGTTTTGGTCAGAGTAGACGACAACCGCATCACTGAGACGGACCAATCAGCAGACGGTATCAATGCACCACCTGCTGCTTGTTATGACGTCGTTTCCACCCTGTTCTCCACCTCCTGCTACGCCCTCATTAGCCAAAATGTCGTTATCAAAACAGAAAAGTAGATAAAGAGCGTAGAATTTTCAAAGAAAAATGGACTACGTCCTATTTATTTACAGACGCACCTTTGTGCTCGGCGTGTTTGCAACAAGTTTCGTTATTTAAGGAATATAATATTCGGCGCCACGACGAGACTCATCAAAAATATGACAGCTTGCAAGGAAACTGAGAAGAGAAAAGATCAACCAATCACAGGCAGGTCTGAGGAAACAGCGTCCACTTTCACCCAGAGATGAGAAATCAGCGAAGCAGCGGTAAAAGCCAGCGAGCTAATTGCTGGTGAAAATGTGCAATTTAACGTTAGTCACCAGCTTCACTACTAACGAGTATGTTGGAATTCTACTGTTCATGCAACTCCATACATTTTCAGTATGTATTGTGTGTGTTTGCATGTTTCATGGATGAAGTTTACACATTTACAGGTGAATATTCTCTTCCTTACACATTTAATAGCACTCTTTTTAGTTTGTAAGGTAAAGGCAGGGATTCAATTTAGATTTTATATGCACATGTGGAAATGGTTTAAAAACCCCTTTCTTTATATGTCTCATTTAATCTTAAAGTGCATTACTATATTTTTCAGTACCAATTACTTGTTAAAGTTTTGTGCCTTTGTACGATCAGTGGGATCTCATGATCCCATGATTGCACTGCAAACATGTGAACGATAAAAGTAAATTGCACTTTTGTCGAAGGAAATATGAGGTGTTTCATGAAATGTTTTGTAAAAGGATTGTTCATTAAATTCCAAGATTTTCCTCATGTCCTTGTACTTCTTTACACCAAAAGAGAGGAAAGACATGATATTTTGGTTATTTATTGCTGAGCATGCTATTATTTTAATGGTCCGGCCCTCTTGACATCTACCCGGGCCGAATGTGGCGCCATGAGACATGAGTTTCACACCCCTGATTTAGATGCAATAAGGTCGCTATCATCTGGAAATTTCAAATGAAAAATGAAAAAACTAAAATGAAATGCATTCGGATTAAATACTGGATTATTCTCAAAGAAGCCGCAGAGCTTATTTGGAATTCTGTGGACTGGATTTGTGTTTATTTTCCAAGAAACCAACCCCGTATTGGCTGAAACCCCGTTTTCTGTGCCTAGTCTTTAGGACCGGCGGGGAAGACGGGCAGCCTCGGCAAGAAACCAGGTGGGTTCGGCGGTCCGACCGGCCCTCGCTCTCGCCGACCCGTCCTGAAGGTGTCCTCCTCCCCGAACCCCGCAGAGATCGCCCAGGTGATCGCACCTTACAGCGCCACCGGAGCCGAGCAGCTGACGCTGGCGCCCGGTCAGCTGATCCTCATCAGGAAGAAGAACCCGGGCGGCTGGTGGGAGGGCGAGCTGCAGGTACGCTCCGCTTCGGGGAGAAGATCCAGGGAGGGCCTCCTTTCGACTCCTTGGCGAAACCCAGAAATGCGAGTCTTCCGGGCGTCCGTGGCGCCCGATGACACTCTGTCCTCTGATTGGCCCAGGCCCGGGGGAAGAAGCGCCAGATTGGCTGGTTTCCGGCTAACTACGTGAAGCTGCTCAGCCCCAGCACCAGCAAGACCACGCCCACCGAGCCCACCCCACCCAAACTGGCTGCGGCCAGCGCAGGTACACACACACACACACACACACACAGGTCACACGATTAGCTGTTAGCATTGTTAGCTCGCTGTTAAAGAAAAGACAATTGAATCACAGATTCTTCTCAATACCTGAGAAACCACAACACCAAACTTCTGGACATGATCAACATGGCATGTGTGTGTGTGTGTGTGTGTGTGTGTGTGTGTGTCAAGCTGTGTGTCAGGTGATCGGCATGTACGACTACGTGGCCCAGAACGACGACGAGCTGGCCTTCCAGAAGGGTCAGGTGATCACGGTGCTCAACAAGGACGACTGCGATTGGTGGAAAGGGGAGCTGAACGGGAGGGAGGGGCTGTTCCCTAGCAACTACGTCAAACTGACGACAGACACGGATCCGAGCACGCAGTGTGAGTGCATTTGCGCACACACACACACACACACACACACACACACACACATAATGCGCATTTCAGACAACACCGACATAAAACACACACAGTTACACTCACACCGAAGCCCCCCTCCTGCTAACACACACACACACACACACACGCACACACCCCAGAGCCAGGTGTGGAGATGCCGTCCCTCTCTCGATATTTGACCCCGGGGTCGGTTTGGTTTGACCTTTGACCTCCTTTGGGTCTCTTTGAACCTCCCATTCACGCACCACCTCTGGGTGGTGTTTGTGTTTTGCTATGGTGTGTATGTGTGTGTGTGTATGTTTGTGCATGTGCATGCGTGTGTGTGCATGCGTGTGTGTGTGTGTGCACGTCGTGAGTGTAACTGTGCACCCCCCCCCCCCGCCCCCCCTTCCCATAGAAGCGGAGTCTCTGGACTGGATTGGCGAGGCGGGTCGTTCCGTAAACCCTTTTCGACGTTTTCATGAAAACGACAGTTTTGGATTTTCACTTTGCACAGAACGCAGAGGGACGTTTGCTAAAAACTGAATCGAAAGGTCCTCCCCATCCACCGGGCCGCAGAGAAACGATAAAGCTGTTTAAAAGTCGTTTCGGGTATTTTTAGTTTTTTGAAAATCCCCCCTCGCTCCTGCACGTGACGCAGTCCGAGGTTAGGTTTCTCTTTGAACAAGCTAACCGTCGCTAACGTAGCCCTCGAAAGCGGAGAGCTCGTGTGAAAAGACGAGACTCGAAAGGGCTCGAATGCGAAAAATGTCCGGCTTAAAACCAACAAATTGGCGTTGAAATAAAAACAACTTTCACCGTTAGTCGAAATACTCAGATACCGAAACAGGTTTGCGGGCCGCGAGCTTCAAGAGAAGCTCTAGATCTTTTCCGAAGGTCGGAGGTCAGAGGTCACGGCTGCGATAGGAACCCGACCGAATCGACGCGTCTCGTCCGTCCGGCCTCCGGACGCTCCGCTTCTATGCCAGGTTAGCTCATACCTCCACACTCCTGTGTCTTGCCGCACGCTCCACCCACCTAGCGCCCGATTGGTCGTCGTCGTCGTTCTTGTTGTTGTTGTTTTGTTTTTGTTGTTTTTGTTGATGTTGTTGTTGTCGTCCTCTCTCTAGGATCATATCATTACCCAGAACCCCCCTCTCCTCAAAGCCCTCAAAGAGACCCACTAGGCCACGCCCACTAGGCCACTCTACCAATGGGGAACAGCAGCAAGAGGTCACATGACCCGGACATGGCGACTCTCCACCAATAGAGGCCGGAGAGAGAGAGAGAGAGAGAGAGCGAGACAGACAGGCCGTAACGTTTTGTTTTTAAACGCCCAGTGGTGGCGAGGCGTCTGGCTGGACGAGGCCGAACTGTCCCTGTCCTCCTATAGGTGGAGAGGCGGGAGGCGAAGACTTCCTCTCCCTCCCACGATTGGACTGATTCACGTCACATGACTCCACAACACACACACACACACACACACACACACACACCAAACACGCTGAGCCCCGTCCTGGTGTGGGAAAAGTGGATAGTGGGTCATTTTGTGGCTTTGTGGGAGATTCTGTCCGTAGACGCTCTGCTCATCCCCTCTTTCTTTTCCTATTTTTTTTTTCTTAACCCGGCTTCTATCACTTCAGCACCTCTCTCTTTCATCCCTCTCTCTCTCTCTCTCTCTCTCTCTCTCTCCCTCTGCACTAACCCCTTCCCCTCCCACAGCTGCACAGAAAGACCCACTATCTGCTGGAGGACGTTTCAATGTCCGCCCTTCCTCCTCCTCTTCCTCCTCCCGCCTTCCCATCCTGCCCTCTTCCCTCCACTCATAGCCAAAGACTCCTCACGCTTTTTCCAACCCGGTATTAACACGCCGGTTTTGACCTCGTTCGCGCCGGTGTGAAGATCCCCCTCCCCGAGAGCGGAAGGTCTCCGGATTCCAGATTTGGCCGCCGGATTCTTGAGCGCGTGACTTGGACAAAGGCGGGATCCTCACGGCAGGTGTGAGCGACTTCATTTCTGGCGTGGGGCGTCTTCGGGGCAGGTGTGAATGAGGTCGTACTAGCTGTAAGTACCTTAACGCCAGGTGTGAACCGGTTAATTTAAGGTGTGTGTGTGTCTCTGGAGCAGATGGGATTGGGTTTGTACTTTAACGCCAGGTGTGAACAAGTGCCAGAACTTCTGTTTTTTACCTATCAGTCGTGAGCGAATGAAAACCAGGCTTAAAGTTGTTGCCAGAATCGGGTTGGTGAAAGTTGCTACCGAGGAGTCGCGGTTCCAGGTTATTAACAGTGTGTGTGCTCAGATCCTGTCACGCAGGTGTGTGAAGGAGTGTGTTCACGCCCGGACAGTCGTGAATGTGAGCATACAAGTCATTTATAGGTGTCCATAAGAGCATCTTCATACCAGGCTTACATGTGTTACCACCAGGTGTGAACGTGGGAAGCATGGATGAACCGGTACAAGTAGAGCATGCTCATACCTTTCGTGTGTGTGTTTGCGTGTGTGTGTGTGTGTGTGTGTGTGTGTGTGTGTGTGTGTGTTTCCGCCCCATGCAAAGCAGCCGGTCGTGTTAATACCAGGTGTGAAAGGGGTCCCGCTGTCTAACAGGCAGGAAACGGAGGGACAGGCGGGATTGAAATGCTTCCCACAGCAGCTGGAGTGGGCGGAGCTCAGGGCTAACCTATGCTTGCTAACCAAAACACACACACACACACACATATACATACACACAACACACACACACGGCTTGGTACAGTGTTTTGAATTTAAAGTGCACACAAACGTTGTTTTTGACCCTTAGTCATTTTACATCTTGAAAAATGCATTAACTTGATCCGTGTCGCTGTTGTTGTTGTTGTTGTTGTTGTTTTTGTTTACATGTTTACGGTTTGTCTGTTGCTATGACGATCACACTGTGGAGGGCTGAGGATCATTCAAGTCACACACGCAATAGTGTCATATTTTGGGGGGCGTGACGACTCGCGTCGATACAACTCACATGTCTGTGGTCGGTACAAAGCCAGCGAGTGGCTAGCTTAGCTTAGCTTAGCATCACCCAAGCTGAGGATGTGATCCGGCAGCCCCGCTCTGACCCCGGAAACCGTGTTAACCAATCGTTCTTCCACCAGAAACATTTGTCATATAAATATGTGTAAATATCTTTTTTTCTGTGTTTTAAAAAAAAAAAAAAACTTTCCACAGATTTGCTAAAAAAAAAAAAAAAGAAAGAAATTATATTTTTTCTAATTTCTCCAGAGGTTTTTTTTGTCGTTAGTGTGTCATAACACTGGTTTTTGCTGATCTCCCTTTCGCTCTGCTTCGCGTTCAGAAATAATAAACACACACACACACACACACACACACACACACACACACACTAGTGTAAGATAATCTGCTTAAAGTGTCAGAATGATGAATGTCGGGGTCAGACGGGGCGTCGGGTTGAGCGCCAGTTCAGATGTCTTTTAGGAGAAAAGGATGCATTAGGAAGTGTGTGTGTGTGTGTGTGTGTGTGTACCTGTGTGCGGATTTGTCTTCAAGACACACACACACACACACACACACAGACTGTTCTTCTACGTGACTGTTTTACCTTTTCCTGGTGGCGTGTCAAATTTTTTAGTATTTTAATTTTTAAAACAAGCTTAACCTCCTAATTGTCAGCACTTTGATACAGGAGTGGACACACACACGCACACACACACACACACGTGAAGTATCGACTGTGAGGCTCACAAACACTCACCCTCTGCACTGACGGCACACACACCGCACCAGGACCCGCCCCCTTCTACCTGTTCCCATAGCAACAGACTAGTATTATAGCGGTTGCCATATCCGACATTGTTTTATTTGTCTATCCAGATGACAGTATTGTTATTTCTTTATTTTTTGTTTCATTTTGTTTGCCCTCAGAAATACACACACACACACACACACACACACACACACACAATGACGTGATGATTGACTTTTTATACGGTTACTTCGATTATTGACGAGCCTCTGACCGATCAGCTCTCTGATTGGCTGAGGAGTCCAGATCAACGGCCGTTTTATTATTTTTCGTGTATTATTTTTGTTTGTTTTTTTCAGCTAAAGGGCTGGAAAACGATAACACTAACATTTAAATGAGACTTTAAGCAAAAGAAGGAAAGAAAAGCTGGTTAAAACCAATCAACGTATTGATTATTTCGATATTTTCCAATCCTCCTCCTTTTCTTGACATGTTTTTTTTCAGTCTTGAAGGGAAAAAGGGGAATTTGGGAGGAAAAAATATAGCCAAAAAAAATCAAAATGGATTATGGTTGAATTTTAAAAATAGAGCAGTTTTCACTAATTATCTTTTTTTTTTTTGCCTTTTTTTTTTTAATTTTTTTTTTATTTTTACGCTTTCCATGTTTGACAGCTTGTTTGTCGCACAAAATCAGGCTCGAATTGAAAACCTTGCAAAGACGCTGAAGCTCTAGAAGATGATTTTATAGTTGTGGATCTTCTCGGGTCGGACCAGAATCCCGGATGACCCGGATTGAACCGAACCTGTCAATCAAGGAAGCCCCGCCCCCTCCTCCAGCGTTAATGAATAAATGAGTTTTTATCAGATCATGTCGTCATGGCAACGGTCTCGAACTCCTCGCCATCGGGACGGAATTTTTTTTTTTTTTTTTTTTTAAGTCGAAACGAAAACAAGAAAAACTTTCGGCAGCAGAGCGAATCTCCAACTCTGGCTGCTACACACACACACACACACACACACACACACACACGGGTGAAATAGAGCCGTGGCTCTTCGATGGACGAATGAATGGAGAGAATGAGAGCATGAACGTGTGGCTGAGAGAGACGGTTTTTAATTGGTGGAGATTTTTTTTTTTGGGATGAAGCGGCGAATCTGATTGGTCCTGATGATTAAACGCTCTGAGACAGAACTGCTGTCGGCTGGCCTCGTTACTCACACACACACACACACACACACACACACACACACACACACGTGGACGTTGATCTGCAGGAGACAATGTGAAGCTCCTCCGGAGGTCTTCGGCGTGAAGGTCCACCTCAGCGTGTGTGACGGAGATGTCGTGTTGTGTGTGTGTGTGTGTGTGTGTCCCTTTTTTTTTTTTTTTTTTTTGGGTTCTTCTCCACGTTGCGTTGGTTGTGGTGGTCCAGGGTGCGCCGACCTGCACCTGCTGGACATGCTGAGCCCCATGGAGAGGAAGCGCCAGGGTTACATCCACGAGCTCATCGTCACCGAGGAGAACTACGTCAACGACCTTCAGCTGGTCACCGAGGTAGGAAGCTTCTCTGGACGATGAGATCAGATGAGATGTTCTCTTGGTTTTAAATGTATCTCCAGTTGAGTGTCCACACACACACTCTTCTCTCTGCGTGATGTTCTCAGATCTTCCACAAGCCCCTGCTGGAGTGTGAGCTGCTGACCGAGAAGGAGGTGGCCATGATCTTCGTCAACTGGAAGGAGCTCATCATGTGCAACATCAAGCTGCTCAAGTGAGGAGGAGGCGCGCGCACACACACACACACACACACACGTTACTGGTGTTGCAGCATGTGAAGTTTCTCCAGGATCTCAAATGACCTGTAAATGCAAACACTGCTGACCTCCTCTTCATTCTCCACCTTCTTCTTCTTCTTCTTCATCTCCCTCTCCTCTTTCTCCTCCTCCATCTCCTTCTCCTCCACCACCTTCTTCCTGTCCTCCTCCTTCTCTACCTTCTCCTCATCCTCTTTCTCCTCCATCCCTTCATCCATCTTATCCTCCTTTCCTTCTTCTCCCTCTTCATCACCTCCTCCACCTCCTTCTCCACCCCTTTCTCCTTGTCCTTTAACATCTCCTTCTCCCTTCATCCTGTTTCTCCTTCTCCATCTTCTCCTTCTCCATCTTCTCCCCCCATCCCTGTCCTCCTGTCCTCCTCCACCTTCTTCTCCTCCTACATCTCCTCATCGTCTGTCTCCTCCATCTCTTCATCCTTCTCCTCCTTCACCTCCTTTTCCTCCATCTCCTCCTTCTCTACCTCTTTCTTCATCTCCCTCTAACATCTCCTTCTCCCTTCATCCTGTTTCTCCTCCTCCATCTTCTCCCCTCACCCTGTCCTCTCCTCCTCCTTCTCTACCTTCTTCTCCTCCTACATCTCCTCGTCTTTCTCCTCCATCCCCTCGTCCTTCTTCTCCTCCTTAACCTCCTTTTCCTCCTACATCTCCTTCTCCATCACCACCTCCTCTTCCTTCTCCTCCTCCTTCTCTACCAACATCTCCTTCCCTCATCCTGTTTCTTCTTCTCCATCACCTCCTCCTCCTCCTACACCTTCTCTTCCTTCTCCTCCTCCTTTTCCACCCCTTTCTCCTCCTCCTCCTTCATCTCCCTCTCCTCTTTCTCCTTCTCCATCACCTTCTCCACCATCTCCCCTCATCCCTGTCCTCCCTCTTCTTCACCTCCTTCTCCTCTTACATCTTCTCTTCCTCCTCCTCCACCTTCTCCATCTCCTCCTCCTCCTCAGAGCTCTGAGGGTGAGGAAGAAGATGTCCGGCGACCGGATGCCGGTGAAGATGATCGGCGACATCCTGACCAACCAGCTGCCTCACATGCAGCCCTACATCCGCTTCTGCTCCTGCCAGCTGAACGGCGCCACGCTGATCCAGCAGAAGACCGACGACAACCCCGAGATCAAGGACTTCCTGAAGGTGGAGATCCGTCCCGCCGTCTCCACGACGACGCCGACGTCTCCTCACGACCATCTCGTCTGTCCGTCCGCAGAGGCTGGCCATGGATCCCAGGTGTAAAGGGATGCCGCTGTCCAGCTTCCTGCTCAAACCCATGCAGAGAGTCACACGCTACCCGCTCATCATCAAGAACGTACGCTCACACACACACACACACACACACACACACACACACACGCACGCACCGTCTCCAAAACTGTGTTTCTTTGCTTTGCAGATTTTAGAAAACACCCCAGAATCTCATCCAGATCATAGTCACCTCAAAGCTGCTCTGGAGAAGGCGGAGGAACTGTGCTCGCAGGTGCGCACACACACACACACACACACACACACACACAGGTGAAACGATTTACCTTGTTGACGTGCATGCCGGTGCGTTCAGGTGAACGAGGGCGTCCGGGAGAAGGAGAACTCGGACCGCCTGGAGTGGATCCAGGCTCACGTCCAGTGCGAAGGCCTGTCGGAGGTATCGATCGGCGACCGATCGGCGCGATCAATACGCGGGGGGGACGAGCTGAGAAGTGACAAAACGTATTTTAAAAAAAAAAACACGGTTCGGATTTAATGCGGGGATTCGCAGATTTAGTACTTGATAGAGTCGCTATGTGATTGCAGTTCAGCAGAATCAGTCGATCGATCGATCGATCAATAACCTGACCCTCCGTGTGCAGCAACTGGTCTTCAACTCGGTCACAAACTGCCTGGGTCCCAGGAAGTTCCTCCACAGCGGCAAACTCTTCAAAGCGAAGAGCAGCAAGGAGCTCTACGGCTTCCTGTTCAACGACTTCCTGCTGCTGACTCAGGTGAGCGACAGCGCCCCCTGCCGGCCGGAGGACCAAACAACACCTCCGCTCCTCTCCTCAGGTGACCAAACCTCTGGGCTCGTCGGGTTCGGACAAAGTGTTCTCCTCCAAAACACACCTGCAGTACCGCATGTACAAGACGGTGAGAGGACGCACACACACACACACACACACACAGTCCAAGAACATGCAGGAGGTTTATTGGAGAACCTACATTGATCAGAAATGAAGTGAATTTTTATGTCTTATATGACGTGGATGAGAGGGTGAATGGTTTTATGATATATATATATACATATATATACATATATACATATATATCATAAAACCATTCACCCTCTCATATATATATATGAGAGGGTGAATGTTTTTACGTCTTATGTCAATATGTAAGATGTTAATGACGAAGTGAATGATGTGTGTGTGTGTGTGTGTGTGTGTGCAGTGCCTGTCATAAGTATTCACCCCCTTGGATGTTTCACCCTTTTAGTGCTTTTTATAATTCAATCATGGTCAATAGAATTTGGCTTTTTTAACGCAAAAATGTATTGGAAATTTAATGTCAAATTGAAGTCAGATTTCTACAAAGTTATTTCAGTGAAATTGAACAATTTTATTTATTTTATTATATTTATCATCCAAGGGGGTGAATACTTATGATAGACACTGTCTATATAAATATATGATGTGAATGAGAAATTGAATGGTTTTATGTGGATATGTAACATGTGAATGTTGTAACGGTATGTGGATAAGAAAGTGAAGGGATTTATGTGTATGTATGTATATACATATATTTATATATATATAAAGATGTGAATGAGAGGGTGAATGGTTTAAATCTTGTGTCTATAAGAGGTGAATTTGGGAGTGACTGATTTATATATATATATATATGATATCAATGAAAGGGTGAATGATTTTATGTGTATATATAAGATGTGACAAAGCTAATCCATTTTATGCATATATGCTATATATATATATATATATATATATATAGGATGTGAATGATGTTGATCATAAGATGTTAATGAGTGATTGATTTTATGTCTACATATAAGATATGAATGTGGTAGAGCTGGTTTTATGTGTCTATGAGCCGCGAATAATATTATGAGTCCCTTTTTAAAGAGTGAAAGATATATTGGTTAAATATCTTTTTATGATGTGAATGACGACAGAGTGAGTGGTTGCGGTTCTCTTAAGACGTGTGAATGATCGTCTCTATGTGGCCCCTGTGATTGGTCCTGGGTAAGCTCCGCCTCTCGGCTCGGATAGGCTCCGCCCCCAAAATGCAGGATAAGCGGTAGATGAACAAACGAGCGGGTGGTTGATCTCTGACTTTTACATGAGGGTTCTGAGGAAACGTTGAGAAGAAAAGTGGAATGAACGCCGTGTGGCGTTGAATCTCTGCGGCTCTGGTCCGGAACCCGGCGTGACCTCTGACCCCCGTGACCTCTGACCCCCGTGACCTCTGACCCCCGCCCTCCGCCGCAGCCCATCTTCCTCAACGAGGTGCTGGTGAAGCTGCCGACGGACCCGTCTGGAGACGAGCCTCTGTTCCACATCTCACACATAGACCGGGTCTACACACTCCGAGCGGAGAGCATCAACGAGAGGTACGGCACACACACATACACACACACACACACACACACACACACTGAAAGGCATGACACTCGTCTATGTGTTCAGGACGGCGTGGGTGCAGAAGATCAAGGCTGCGTCCGAGCTCTTCATCGAGACGGAGAAGAAGAAGAGGGAGAAGGCCTACCTGGGTTAGGGTTTGTTTTTCTTTCCGAAACCCGGAAGTAGACCCGGACCCGGTGTCTGAACCCGGACCTGAACCTGAACCTGGTCTCCTCTCCGCCCCCAGTTCGGTCCCAGAGAGCGACGGGCATCGGACGGCTGATGGTCAACATCGTGGAGGGAATCGAGCTCAAGCCTTGTCGCTCTCACGGTACCGATCGCTGCCGCTTCCACTTCCAGCCGTCTTTGACTTCCTGGAGCCAAAATGATCTGGAACGAGAAGAACGCGGGTCAGGTTTAGGTTTAGGTTTAGGGTTAGTGTGGGCTTTCCACTGGTTACTGTCCCAAATTTGCTACCTTCTCTTGAGTAGTTTTAAAACCATCACAGGTTTTGGGTGAGGCTTCAGCCAGAGCGAGGTTAGGGTTAGAGGTTCGCTGAATGTGGACTCGTCCCAAATTTTTGCTCCTTTCACTTGTAAATTTAGCCTAGTTTTGATGGGTTACAAAAAAATCATGGAGATTAGCTGAGAGTGAGGGTTAACATGAGCTTTGTATTGTTACTAGTCACATATTTGTGCTACTTTCACTTGCAGATTTATTTGGATTTTGGAGTATCTGAAATGCCCAGGGTCAGGACATGGTAAAGGGTTGGGTCAGGGTGGGGTTGGTGTTGCCTTTCTCTTGGTACCAGTTCCATCTCTGTTCTACTTTCACTTGCAGATGTATTCCAGTTTTGAAGTATCTAAAGCAGCCAGGGTAGGGATAGAGGTAGGAGTTGGGTCAGGGAAGGGCTAGGGTAGGGATAGAGTCAAGGAAGGGTGTTGGTTAGCGCCAGGGTAGGGTTAGTGTGGCCTTTCTCTCGGTACCAGTTCCACATTTGTGCTACTTTCACTTGCAGATGTATTCAAGTTTTGAAGTATCTAAAGGCGCCGGCGTAGGGATAGAGGTAGGGTGAGGGTTTGGGTCAGGGTAGGGCTAGGGTAGGTAAAGAGTCAGGGTAGGGTAGGGAGAATGTCAGGATAGGGTTTGGCTTTGGGTAGGGTTGGTGTGGCCTTTCTCTTGGAAGCAGTTCTACCTTTGTGCTACTTTCACTTGCAGATGTATTGTAGTTTTGAAGTATCTAAAGGAGCCAGGGTAGGCTTGGGGTAGGGATAGAGGTAGGAGTTGGGTCAGGGTAGGGCAAGGGTAGGGATAGAGTCAGAGTAGGGTCTGTGTGGCCTTTCTCTTGGTACCAGTTCCACGTTTGTGCTACTTTCACTTGCAGATTTGCCCTAGTTTACCCAAAGGATGACAATGAAATGGATGGGAATTAGGATTTGGGGGAGGGTTGGTGACCTAGACAGTGACCTGTCTGTCAAACTCCAGAGGTTTAGAGACCCCTAGAGACATCTGTGATTGGCTCCAGGAGGTTGGCAATAAAAGAGTTGACTGGCAGCAGAGATGTTTCACGTCAGAACGTTGAACGCGCCTCCACGTCTGGATCACCTCCCTCCACCTCCACGGACTCTCTGCCATCTGTCTGTCCGGTGTTTCCAGGGAAGAGCAACCCGTACTGCGAGGTGACCATGGGCTCCCAGTGCCATATCACCAAAACCCTGCAGGTACGTCCTCCTCCGCCGGACACTCGAGTTCAGGGGTGTCAAACGCACGGCCCGCGGGCCGGTACCGGCCCACCAGGGGATCCAATCCGACCCATGGAATAAATCTACAAAAAAATAATACATAAAAATCACGAACTACTGTTTTAAAATAAAAATGTTGTTCCTATATTGCTTGCTAGGGTTGCACTGTTTAGCCAGTGTTAGCAACACTCAGAATTTGACTCAGAATACAGCTTCCGGGTCTGAAAATAGCATTTTTACTTCTTGTAAGAAAAGGAGCCGCTTTTCCGTCGGACCCGACGCCCTCGTCGGCAAGATGTCGTTGTCAAAAAACAGAAAAGTGGACACGGAGTGCAGGGTTTTCCAAGAAACATGGACCGCTTCTTATTTGTTTGTTGATAAGAAACTTGTATGCTTGGTGTGGATGCAGCGAGAACTGAGAAGACGCAAGCGTTGCTACGTTCCTTCATGTTGTTGGTCATGAATTTTTTGACGGAACAGTTCGTGACAGAGAAAGATGTTTACCATTTCCCTGTTATTTACACGAAAACAAAGGAAACATTTGGACTTAGTGTTACTTCTAGGTAACTACGGTATGATTCTACTTGACATCCGATTAGTCCAGTTGTTGCCCCGGACCAGAACGGGTTTGACACCCCTGCTCTCGTGGCCGTAAACAAAAACGTCCCGACAATCTCGGAAGCCAGAACGTGAGTCGAAACCCACCCGTCCCGTCTCTCAGGACACGCTGAACCCCAAGTGGAACTCCAACTGCCAGTTTTTTATCAAGGACCTGGAGCAGGACGTCCTGTGTGTCACTGTGTTCGAGAGGGACCAGTTCTCCCCTGACGGTCAGTCGCCGTGGATCTCCGACCTCCGACCTCCGACCTCCGACCCCGGGCGGATCCGCCCCTTCTCACTCTCCCGTGTCTTTCCCAGACTTCCTGGGAAGGACGGAGATCCGCCTGGCGGAGATCAAGAAGGACCAGGGCTCCAAGGGGCCCATCACCAAGCGCTTGCTGCTGCACGAGGTTCCCACGGGGGAGATCGTGGTGCGCCTCGACCTCCAGCTCTTCGAGGAGCCCTGAGACCCGGGGCGGGACCAGACCAGGACCGGGAGGCTGGAGAACCGGACCGGACCCTCTAGACGCCGCCGGTCTTTTTCGCGTGAAGTTAAAAAAAAAAAAAAACAAGAATCTAGAATTATTTATTACGAAGCGGCGGATTCGTCCGCCCACACGTATTTATTAGTTTTTAGCAAAACGCCCGGAGATCTGACGGGAAGTCCGTACAAATTTAGAGGAGGTCGAAGAGGACGTGCCGGTTCGCAGACGTTTTTAGGAAAAACTGGAGATTTGCATCTGGACGATTAAATAATAAGGAAAGAAAAAAAAAAAAATCACTTCCTGCCCCTGAAAGACTTTCATTCAAAAAAAAACGCAGCAACTGATGAAAAAAAAAAAAAGCTTCATGAAATTGTGTTTTTTTTTTTTGTTTTTTTTTTTTTATTCTTAACATTTTATTTTTCCTTCAAAAAAATTTGAATCTGTTCCAGCAGATTAACTTAACGCTTTTTTTTTTTTTTCTTTTTGTTTAAAATGCTGCTTTTTTTTCCGTCGCGAGGCCAGTTCGGTCCGGTCCTGGTCCGGTCCTGGTCCTGGTCAAACAGACTCTCTAGTGACAATCCCAGCCCTCATCCTTCAGCCTGACAGACCCCGAACCTGTGTGTGTGTGTGTGTGTGTGTGTGTGTGTGTGTGTGTGTGTGTGTGTGTGTGTGTGTGTGACCCCTGACCTCCTGCCGTCCGCGGGTTGGAACGGCGGCACTGGCAAGACAGATTTATCGGGGTTGGGATTCGTGCATCCAGTCTGGCGACCGATCAGGTGTTTCAATCAATAATAATAATGATAATAATAATAATAATAACGTCTTAAAGTTGTATCGCAGGGAAGTCGAGGAACTTGAACGAAGAACGTTTTTATTTGTGTTTGTTATCATTTAACGTCGGCCTTTTGTGGGTGCATTTCCACACTTTCGCCACAAGGGGGCGCCAGTGGGTTCGCTGATACAGAAACGGACGCTCTTGTGTGCGATCGAAATCCTGCCACGTTGGAAAACACACATCATTCCTACAATCCTCTTTTATTTCACCGTCTTAGCTTTTTTTTGTTTGTTTGGTTTTTTTTTTGAGTAAATGTGTGTGTGTGTGTGTGTGTATATATGTGTGTGTGTGTGTGTGTGTGTGTGTGTGTGTCTCGCATGTCGCTATCATTCATGAACTGACCGGGAGCTGCTCGCGTCCGCAAAATACCTCTGAAGCTAAATCATCTCGATCGTTCTCGGTTCACAGGTCCCCCCGCAGCTATGGGTCAATAGGTCAAAGGTCAAAGGTCAGAGTCTCCCACTAGATTAGCGGCGCTAACGTTAGCTGCCACCACACTGCCGGAGGTTAAAGGCCACAAAGGAAACAGTGGAAGTTTGTTTTTTTTTTAATTCTTGCAGATTGAAATCAAAGCAGCCGGTCTGGACCGGCTTTGCAGGATTTTAAATTTTAACCCCGTTTTGAGAGATTTATCAGGAGGGAAGACGCGTCCCGGGACTGAAGCTGAGCTTAACTAATCGTAACGTAAGCTCTGTCACATATTTTTATATTTTGTACTGTCGGTTGCCCACGGCTGTTCCTTTCTCTGAAGGTTTTATTTTTTATTATTATTATTATTATTATTATTATTGTTGCTATTATGCCAATATCGATATACCGTTTGTTTTTAGCCTCCTGACATATCATAACCATTCACGCAGATCCTGACCTCGGTCACGGAAACTCGCCAGCTTCACCGTCCAATCCGACGTCGGCGAGCCGGCATCCCGCGGGGGCAAAGTTGTGAATGTGAAACGATGATGACGATAACGACACCTTCCCCGTCCCCGATTCTCCCCACACTGTACTAAAACCAAGCTAATCCAGTTTGAGCCGGTCCCGGCGGTTAAACCTCCAGGTTGTGTAAAATACTTCTGCTGTCCGAGAGTTAATATATGAGCGCCGACGGCCCGCTGTGGACCACCGCTGTAGAAGATGATGTACGTTGTTGTCTTTCAGTGTTCGGAATAAACTTCAGTTGGACCAAGAAGCTTCGCCCGCTAATGTTGTTTCTGATTGCTGGACTTTTTTTTTTTTTTTTTTTTTTCCCTTGGTGAGGGGATTTAAATGTTAGGATGTTCCTGATGTAAACAAAATAAGTGAAATCCTCATTCTTCTAAAACTTAATTTTAGAACTTTTTTTTTTTTCAATACAGCCATATGTTCACACATACAGAGTATTTAAACAGCATTAATCTAAAAGTACAAATAATTCTAAATCATTTGTCATAGAGGATGACGAACAACGGCAATATATGCTGAATTAGATATTGTAGGGTTTAATTCTAGTTTAATTCTAGTCCAGAATACGGATTTTTTTTTTTTTGCAATGCAGATCAGAAAGCCATTTTATTTATTTACTTTTCTCCTTTTTTTTTATTTTTTTATTTTAACTGTTAATATACTTACTTATTTTTAAATGTATTCTCCCTTTACCAGGTCATGTCTCCCTATTGCAGCTCTCTGCAGTTTTCCTTGAATTCCTCTGCTTACTCAGATACATTTCACATGAAAAAAAAAGGACGTCTTCTGGATAATTTCGTATATTTCTTTTAATCAAAAGAGAAAAGTTGATAAACCTCAGCTCACTTGGAGCTGGAGGGCGTGTGTCAAGAGTCAAGTTAAAATGCTTAACCAAGAAATCCCCGGAAGTGCTTTCACAGCAAGCGCATTTGGAAGGTGAAGTTTAGACTATTCACCAGAAAAAAATATATAGATATATTTATATGTTTTTTTTTCTACTTTATAATACTCCCTCTGAACGGTGGTCAATAACCTCCTTCGTGTAGTTTTGAAATTCCGTGACGCAATCAGACGTCCGGTGCTTTTATTTTGAAAATCCAAACCGGAAACGGCTTGACTGACGGTGACTTGACACCTGCTCCGGGTAAACATACATGATATAGATGCGGCTGGAAGCTAGCGGAGCGGCGCCGCCGGCGCTATCTAGTTATTTACTGAGTTAGTTCACGATTTTTCTCTCTTTTTCTTGTTTGTTGTCGTGACCGTCTTCACCGGAAGTGTGTTCGAAACGCGGCGGGAGGCTCGGTCAACCCCCGAGCAGTGGTGCGGAACATTCAGTTCCAGGACGTCCCTGAACGCCTCACCAAAAGACAACAATATATATTTGTAACCTGTAATCCATGGCGGCTGTGGTTGTCAGGGGATGGACGGGGTTCTGTGCCAGAGTATGTCTTAGATTTCATATTTTTCAGTGATTTATGGAAATAACACCTACGTGTGTGTGCGGGCTAGATTTATCCTGGGTGCAGTTCCATATATGGCCAGAAGGGGGCGGTATTTCCCAACTTTGACAAGTGGCTGCAGCACAAAGTGCATCTCATAAGTGTGTATGCGTGTGTGTGTCTGTGTGTGTGTGTGCGTGTGCGTGTAGTGTGTTCACAGGCTGATATGGAGGCCCAAACCTTTTCCCTTCAGCTCCAGAACGTCAGACAGAAAGGAACCTCGGAGAACCCACATCAGTAAGACGTCTGCATGTGTGAAGTCGCTGATGGATCTCCTGCTGAGATCATTCTGTCATTCTTTTAATTATTCATTCATTCATTCGTTTGTTCACTCATTCATTCGTTCATTCAGTCATTTGTTCGTTAATTTATTCATTCGTTCGTTAACTCATTCATTCATTCATTCAGTCATTTGTTCATTCATTCGTTCGTTTGTTCACTCATTCATTCATTTGTTCATTCATTAATTGAGTCGTTCATTGAGTCTTCGTTCATTCATACGTTCATTCAGTCATTGTTTGTTCACACATTAATTTGTTCATTCATTGATTCGTTCATTCATTCACTCATTCATTCATTCGTTCACTCATTCATTCATTTGTTCATTCAGTCATTTGTTCGTTCATTCATTCATTCTTTTGTTCACTCATTCATTCATTCGTTCATTCATTCATTGAGTCATTCATTCATTCGTTCGTTCGTTCACTCATTCATTCATTCAGTCATTGTTCATTCACTCATTCATTCATTTGTTCATTCATTCATTGTTTGTTCATTGAGCCCTTCGTTCATTCATACGTTCATTCAGTCATTGTTCGTTCACACATTAATTTGTTCATTCATTGATTCGTTCATTCATTCGTTCACTCATTCATTCATTTGTTCATTCAGTCATTTGTTCGTTCATTCATTCATTCTTTCGTTCACTCATTCATTCATTCGTTCATTCATTCATTGAGTCCTTCGTTCATTCATACGTTCATTCAGTCAATGTTCGTTCTCACATTCATTCGCTTGTTCATTCGCTTGTTCACTCGTTCATTCATTCATTCACTCATTCATTAATTCGTTCATTCATTCGCTCGTTCATTTGTTCATTCATTCATTCACACGTCCATATATGGACATGGCGATCGTTCATTAGGAAAGTTGTTGCCGTTTAACTCCTGTTTTCAGTATGTGATGCGTTTAATGCATTCTGTTTCATATCGTGTATAAATAATAAATGTCGAAGGACCGGTTTATGTTGTTTTATTTTACTTTTTTTCGGTAGAGAAAGTGAAGCCCGAGCCTCCGCCGGACGTCTCCACGCTCCTGGAGAGAATCTTCTCCCACAGCAGGCCGGGCGCGGCGGCGCCTCCTGCCGGAAGAGGTCAGCGACCCGCGGCCATCGGTTGGTTTTTAATCGGGCAGGAGGTAATTAGAGATGTTGGAGTGTCTCTGTGGCCTTCAGCGTTCTCCTCTCTTCTTCATCGTCCAGCTCGACCTGCCAGACCTCCTCCCTCCTCCTTCTCTGCGGCCTCTGTATCTCCTGCCGGTCCAAAGACCAGCGCCGGGTTCTTCTCTCAGCCCGAACCTGGTTCTTCTACGGATCCAAAGACCTCAGTTTCTTCTGAACCGCCTCCGAGCGGCGAGATGCCGTCTCCTCTGGAGGACCTGCCGTCCTTCACTCCATCTGCGGTGGTGGAACCTGCTGTTGGATCATCAGCAGAGGCTTCCGTCCCTCAGGAAGAACCAATAGAAGCGGGTCCCGCTCTCGCTGAAGGTCCAGCAGAGCCTTCGGGTGAAGATCATCCAACGGGAAAGCGTGAGACGAGAGAGGCACCAGGAGAAGCAGCAGTAGAAGCTACAGGAGACCTAGCAGTGGAGGACGGCGTTCCTCATGTAGAAAACCTAGAAGGAAGAACTGCTGCGGTTGAAGGTTCAGCAGAACCTCCAGTAAGCGGGGAAGAAACTAACATCTCCATGAGACATCTCCAATCACCAGCAGGAGCAGGTCCTCCTCCGTCAGAGGCTTCAGGGACAAGAAGGACTTTTCTCACAGAAGAACCTTTCGCAGAACCCCTGACAGATCCTGCTGGAGAACTTCCAGTAGAAGGCAGCTTTCTTCACAGTGTAGAACATGAAACAAGAGCTCCTCCTGCTAAAGGTCCAGTTGAGCTTCCATCAGAGCTTCCATGGGAAGCATCCGGAGACACCGGCGTATCTCCTGATGGATCCGTGGAACCTTCAGCAGAAGCATCAGCAGCCGGCGGGTTCTCGTCCGCCACCTCCGACCCAGCTGAGGATGGATCTGCAGAACTAGAACCTCCGTGGTTGCATGTGGGTAGCGAGGAGGAGTCTGGAGAACTCATCCTGGAGGCTCTGGAGCTCCTCGAGCTCCTCAAAACAAAGTCCTCCCTCGATGGACGGGTGGAGGAACGCCTGAAGGTACGGTTCCTCCGGTCAGAGGCAAGAACCGGTTCGGAAGCATCTGCAGAACCAGACCGTGGAGCATCACGTACCTTTCTTTGGGAGCAGAAATATCTGTCTGAAGACCTCCGGGAGCTGGAAGGTCAAACCGCCACATTGGTCCAAGAGCTTCTCTGTTCTGCTCCCGTGGTTCCCGTCAAGAACCCCCGTCTTGAAACGGCAGACGGGCTGAAGAGCGACGTCCAGGAAGCCATGTCACTGGAATCTGTCACACTGGCGGGCGTGGAGGCGGAGATCGGGAACTTTGAAAGCAAAGCCCTTCAAGAAACATGGGATGCCCTTGAGAAGGAAGCTGGTGGACAAGTGAGAGTGGAGAAAATAGAGGTTCGGATGGCTCAAGAAGGACCTGTAGACTTTGAGGAACAAGCAGTAGCTGAGGTTCTGACCCTGGAGAACCTCATTGAGACCACAGACTCACTAGAAGCGGAAACATCTAGCCTTCTGGGGTCCATGATTGTTTGTGAAGGAGGCCTGAACCGTCGAGCCGACACTTTGAACCCCATCGAAGGTGAAAGTGCCGCTCAGGGACCAGAAGGAGATCTGGCAGAAGGTCCCGCTGAGGCACTGACCTTGGAGTCAGTGACTCTGGCCGAAGTAACCAACGATTTGGGGAACCTCGAGTCCGAGTCCCTGCATGAAACCAGGGACTACCTGGAGCAGGAGGCCGTGCTTGAGAGTGCCCTTGTGAAGGAAGCTGGTGGACAAGTGCAAGAGGAGGTTCAGATGGATCGAGAAAAGGTAGCTGGCTTTGGGGAACCAAGAGAAGCTGAGGTTCTGACCCTGGAACACCTCACTGAGACTACAGATGCCTTAGAAGCAGAAACATCTGTCCTGCTGGGGTCCATGATTGGTTGTGAAGGAGGCCTGAAGTTTCAGGAATACACCTCAAGCCCCATCGAAAGTGAACACGAAGGAGATCTGGCAGAAGGTCCAGTGGAGGCCATGACCTTGGAGTCGGTGACTCTGGCCAATGTCACCAACGATTTGGGGAACCTCGAGTCCGAGTCCCTGCATGAAACCAGGGACTACCTGGAGCAGGAGGCTGTGCTTGAGAGTGCCCTTGTGAAGGAAGCTGGTGGACAAGTACAAGAGGAGGTTCAGATGGATCCAGAAGAAGTAGCAGACTTTGGGGAACCAAGAGAAGCTGAGGTTCTGACCCTCCAGAGCCTCACTGACACTACAGATGCCTTAGAAGCAGAAACATCTGCCCTTCTGGGGTCCATGATTGGTTGTGAAGGAGGCCTGAAGTTTCAGGCTGACACTTCAAACCCCATCCAAGGATGTGGACAAGATCTGGAAGAAGGTCCTGTGGAGGCCATGACCTTGGAGTCGGTGACTCTGGCCGAAGTCACCACCGATTTGGGGACCCTCGAGTCCGAGTCCCTGCATGAAACCAGGGACTACCTGGAGCAGGAGGCCGTGCTCCTCGCCGGGGAGGAGACACCAGTGGTCGGAGAAGAAGCCCAGAGGGAGGTGAAGCCCGAAGCTGGAGCTTTGGACCTCTTGATCGAAGCCCAAGATCTGGAATCTCTTCAGACAGAAACCGTGATGGAGGAGCTGCTGTTTCCTGCTGCAGAGCCACCAGACGACCAGGCTGAAGAAGAGAACGTCCTGGACGGTGAGTGAAACCTCCTGTAGACCCTGCGTTGATCGTCATCAGAAGGGAAGATCAACCTTGCGGTCATGTGACTCCCAACCACCCTGGTCCAAACCTTCTAGCAAAGACCTGCAGTGAGCGCCTTCTAAAAGCTGGCCAGATGTCCTCAGACCAGAGAGCTTTTCTGTTTTGGTTTTTCAGTGGAAGCATTCTCATGTTTTCCTCTTCTTCAGGTCTGGATCCGGTCCAGAAGCTCTTCCTGGACAAGATCAGGGAATACAGACACGAGTAAGGAACCGATCCACTGAAGATCTCCTCCTCTGAGATACAGGAAAAAAAAAAATTCTGGATTGAAGGACATGACCTCACCTCCATCTCCTCCTCTGGATCTCCTAGTCTGAGCGGAGGAGCGTCCGAGGACCCGGCCTTCCGGAGGCTTCTGTCCGAGGAGACGCTGAAGCTCCAGAGACTTTACGGAGGAGGAGATCTGAGCAGCTTCCCCAGGTTCACCTTCAGAGGTGAGCACATCCCAAATACATCAAAATGCATTAAAATGTCAATAATCAGCTGATATTATATTTAATATTAATCTTAATACAATTTCACAATAAATGGAATATTAAGTTTTAAATTACCTGAATAGGAAAAAAAAGATTTTCATAAAATCACCCATGAGGTTTGACTGCTTTGCACCAAAAAATGAAAAAGTAAAGTTGGTAACTTTTCGCACTCGGAGCTGGAATTAAGTCTTGAATAATTTAAAGAATCGGGAGGAAGAAACTCTAACAAACCAAAGTGTTTCACTCAGTAGAAGAAACTAATGAAAACTCCCGCTTCATTTTTATTCCTCCCTCACAAAAAGTCTCGGCGCCGTTACGCCTCCGGCGGCTCATCACGCATCACAGGTTCCGTCGCCAAACTTCCAAGGAACCGGGCCGCCGTTTCCATGGTAACAGGATGAATCTGATGAAGGCGCTTCTGGTCCGCGGTTGTGTCATTTTCCTAACGGGCGGCTGTGACCGATGTGTGTTTTTTTTTTTTTTTTGTCCAGAAGATTGAAACGTGTGAAATGGAAGTTGAACTCACTCTCTTTGCAGAACCCGACGCGGAGCAGGACGACTGGTGACGCCCTGGAGAACCGACCTTCTCGTTTGACAGTGAAGACAAATGTTGTGCCAGTAGAGTGTTTGAACTATGCAATACCCTATTTTATTTTATTAAAAACATCTTGGGACTCAAATAAGACCCGTGTCAACTGGGTTTCATCTTTTTTTTTTTTTTTTTGTCGTCTGGTGATGTGTTTGTAGAGGTACTCGTTTACTCTTTATTATTCTTTTTTTCCCTCATTTTAATGTCATTTTAGGTGACTCCTTGTCCTGTTTTCATTTTTTTTTCAGTCAACTTTTTATCATCTTTTGCTCTTTTATTATTTATTGAACTCTGTTTTTTGTCTTGTGTCTATTATTAATCATTTTTAAAAATTCTTTTGCAGCCCTCTCTGCAGAAATCCTAAAGCAACAAAATGATCATCACTTAACACCGGATATTGAAATGGTTAGCAAAAAACTACAATCATGGCGGGGAGGCGGGTTCAAACGGTCGCACATTTACCAAGTGCCATCATTACTTATATAATCCTCAAAATGAAATAAAAAAGAATCACTATTAAACAGGAAATTTGATTATCCGAAACTATCGGTATTGTTTTTTTCAATGTTTTTTTTTTAAAAGATCGTGTCATTAACCCCCCCCCCCCCTCATCAAAGTGGTACAGTCCTTTTGCTATGGGGGATAGCCAAGTTGCTAGCCGAAGGGAGTAAAAGTGCTGTAAATTCTAACGATAATGTTCACGAAAACGGGGATAAGCTGATGTAAAATTCTAACACGGAGGAAGAGGTGGGGCCGGGTCTTCAGCCGTGAGTCTTTACCGACAAAGGTATTTATTTACAGATCTTTCCTCTGGAGTCAAGTTCATTCTCATTCACGCTAGCTGTTAGCTACCTAGCATATGTTACTGTAGCTTAACGATTACAGTTAGTTCACCCATAGTCCCGTTCGCGATGACTTATTACACAATTTATTGTAACAGGTGAATATATTTTAATTCGGCAAAGCCTGTCAGAACTCAGGGGAAATGTAACCACCAGTGTGCTAGCCGAGTAGTATCCATGCTAGTTAGCTATTTCGCTAGCTCTGTTTGCGCCGAAGCGGCTTCCCTTTCCGGGTCAAAGGTCAGCAGGTGAGCGGGGTTTGTTGTTAATAAAGTTGCAGGAAAAAGTCCATGGAAACAAAGTGCTCTGGTGTTTAGGCGCATTAGATTCAGAATAGTTTGTTATACAGCCTTATTATAGTGTTGTAAGAGACATTCATTTTAAGCCCACTGCTCATCTAGTTCCAATAAAGAAAACAAAGTGGTTTGGAGCACAATTTGTTCAGTATGCTAATATGAGGCAGTCTGTCAACTTTGTAGCTTTGTTTGTAGCGTTAAAAAGCATATGCAGATAAATCAGCAGAGTCTGGTCAGCAGATGAAGACAACCTCTCAAAGTCTACGCTTTATTTTTCTTGTCAAAATCTATATTTAAGGAGCCACTGAATGCTAAGGGACTTTTCAACACCATGGTTGATTACCCCATTTACTGCTTTCCAAATAAATTTCACAGCTAAAGACGAAGCGCGGTTGATTTCTTGAAGTGCAACGCTTAAGTTTTTTGTATTGGCGGAACACTTATTTGTCCGGACAGAAATCCAATCTTGAGTCGCTACCTGGAGGAGCTCAATCGACGTTCCGACTAAATATTGACACCAAGCGGTGCGAAGTAGAAGCGCGGTGTTCAGGTTGCTCATCGTCGTGTTCAAATTCTGAATTTGGACGTTTTGTTACTTGTTTACAGCAAAACATGACCTTTGAAAACGTGTCTTCTTGTCGGAAGATCATGTCGCAAGCACGCCAACAGGGGGCTACAAGTATTTTTTTGTTCTGGGTGGCAAGATATCCTTCTACAGGGTCCAAAAATCAACAGAACCATTTTAATATTGTGATTTAAAGTTCATTATTATTGGATTAAGCGACCTGTAATGCCCACATCTCCACGTAGGGGGCGGCAAAAAAAGACAAAGATGGAGGATGCACAGTAATATTTTATTTCTTCTGAAGGCAGTTTATGACAACAATATGTACAGTACTGGGCTGATCTGGACCTTTTTTTCTTTCCCCCTAAGTCTTCAGAAATGTCTCAAAACGAAGAAGAAAAAAAAGCGATTCAAGTTTCATTTAAACTTCAGTTTGGATGAAATTAGGAAATGGTAGAACTTCACAAAAGTGCGGAGCAATTTATTTTGGTTTTAGACTGAACAGACATCTTCTTACAACAGAATCCTGTTCATTTCCCTCCTTTTGTCTCTCAAACGGCCGTCAACTTTATTCAAGGGTTTGCGTACAAATCTCTTAGCGCTTAAAATAGAATTTTGTGAGAAGCCCAAATCGGTGTTCCGGCCAACGGCGGAAAGTCAAAAATTGCAGCACGAGTGTCTTTATCAAGATTCTGATGGTCGGCGTTGACGTTCCGCCCCTCGCCTCCTCTGGGACGTGGAGCCAACAGGCGGGATGCGATGTCATGATATAATCAGGCTTTATTAGCAGAGTCTCTGAGAGTCGAATCATTCAAACATGGGGTTTCCACGCATCCGCTCAGTCCGTCTTTCCCCGGAAAAGTCCGTCCTTCAGTCCTCCAGTGCTAGTGTGTTCAGCTCCTCGTCCAGCTCCTCCAGGTCTTCACCCGTGAACAAGTTCTCATCCACCGGCACCTCCTCCTCCTCCTCCTCGTCCTCGTCCTCCCCTCCGCCGTCTTCCCCTCCTCCCTCGGCGCCCGACGGACCGTTGGCCTCGTCGCCGCCGCACGCTCCGTTCAGCTGATCGCCTGCGGGCCGCGCGGGAAATTCGACATTGAATATCCGACGTTCGTTCCCGGCTCGGGAACGGGGATCGGAGAGTGTTTTTCTCTTACCGCTCTCCCCGTCCGCGAGCCTGGTCTTGTTCCTGGAGGTGAAACGGTCCACGGCCGCCACGGTGATGCCAGTGTCGTCCACTTCTTGCGGCACGAAGCGGGATACGTCTATGTCCTGGACCGTCGTGTCGATCTGAAACACGAGAACTAGTCAAGTACACCCGACACCGTTGCACCCCCGCCCCGAATCTGGCTCTGTCGGGCTGATACGTCGAGGTATTCCGGCCGATCCCGTCGATACCCCGACTGAAACGTGGACTACCTCGATCTCGTACTCCTCGTTCTCGTTGTCGCTGTATCGCGTGTCGTCGGCCTCGTCGTCGTCGTCGTCCACCAGCTCCGGGCGGAACTCGAACACCTCGCGGCCACTGACCTGCAGGGACGGGAGGTTGACCGGATCAGCGAGCGGCGCAAAGACAGAAAACACCGGCCCCGTCTCAGATGAGGATCCAGACTGACCACTAGCGACTTTCCAGCCTTGAAGTCGGCCTTCTTCTTCTCCATCTCCTCCTTGGCTTTATCCACCTGAAAGCACCGGCGGCAGACGCCTCATTGTCAAGATCATTTCACGGCGCCTCGGATTCACCGGCGACCGCCGGGCGACCTTCTCTGACCTTCTCCTGCCGTTTCCTTTTCTTCCAGGCCAGGAACGTCTCCAGGGTGATCCGGGTCACGTTTGGACCGAGAGCCGCCCGCTGAGCGAGAAGAAGAAGGAGAGGACGCCGTGCAGTGAACATCTAGGTACGCTTGACGGCACCAGACCGCGTTTGTTTTTAGATTTGTTGGATTAAATAATGAATTCTGACGAACGGCTACTGCCGCGTATTCTATGTGTTTGCTTCCGACCGCGCGGCCGTCCTCACCTCGCTCTCTATCAGCTCCTCCAGCGAGATCTCCTCCTCCTCCTTCTCCTCCTTCTTCTTGTCTTTCTTCAGCACGAAGCCGGGCGGCAGTGCGTGTCGGTACATGCAGGTGTCGCCCCCCGCCGGGCAAACCCAGAACCAGCCGTATTTGTTGTTCTCTATGGCCTCCAGGAAGTACTTGCACACCTGCAGGGGGGAAACGCAACCTCAATGCGGAGGAAAGATGGGAAACGTGCATGTATCGGGGGGGGATAACGTGATTATTCTGGAAGAAAATCAAATTTTTATGGATCCTCCTTCCACCACCCGCATCAAGGCCGACTCACGATCTGTGTTTTGGCCTTCTTCTTCTCGGCCTCGCCGTGTTTTTTGTTGACCACCTCCTCCAGCTTCTTCTCATCCCAGTTCTCCATGGTGTCTAAACACAGCAGCAAAATGAAAAAGGGATAATCCCCGCTAAATGTTGCTGTTGGTCCCCCCGATTGTTCCGAGCAGGCATTTCAGAAAACTTAACTGGTGCAAAAACCGTGAAAATACACTGGCCGTTATGTTATTAACTGGCGATAAGTTTGCATTTCATTGTTTGACTAGATTAAACCGATAAACCGCACGAAACAATTATGAATGGGTGACACAAATAACCCACTTCTTTCACTCCTGCCTCTGAAAATAAGTCCGTCATTCAAAATGTTTGGAAAAGAATCAGTGCAAGCAGGATCAGTGAAAAGGAAATAGTTTTTTTTTTTTTTTTTTAAACAAAACAACAAAAATGATTTGAGTCCTGCTGTCAAGGTAGCTGCAGAGGTGGGTGGCTCGGAGGATTCGCTTGAAAAACGTTCGTAGCCGAGTTCAACCCACCTTTCTCCAGGTCTTCGTCTCGTTCGTCCACGTAGACGCTCCTCTTCTCGCACTTCCTCTCCATGGACAGGTCGTGGCTGAACTTACACTTGTCCCCTTTGGTGCACTGACCCTGCTTGTAGAAGGCGCACAGCACCGACTTGGGGTCCACGCCTGCGGGTCAAAGACGGGTCAGCCTCTCTGAGAGAAAAAAACAAAAACACTCCACGCCGGCGAGCTTTAACCTTTGCTGACTTTCTGGGCGGCGACGACGGGCTTGAAAAGCTCATTCAGCTCATCCAACTCCTTCTTCTTATCCGTCTTCTTACCGGTCTTTTCTGCCTCGGCCTGTGCAATCTATAAACACAAACACCGACTTAGACGCTAATTTCGGACACAGAATAGCGGCGGATGGCGGCGGCGCTGACCTGTCTGGCGCTCTGCTGTCCATATTTGACTTGCTGAGTGACGTTCTTGATGAACTTCTGTTGTTTCGCCCCCTTTTTGTTCTTCAAGCCAAACGTCTTGTCCTGGAACACAACCGTCCCCCTCGCACCCGTCAGCCGTCTTGGTCTTTGACCGTCGCAGCAGGTTTATTTTTTTATGCGTTTTTTAAAAAACGCCCGCTGGATTTTATGCGACAAATTCAGCGGCTTGCGGAAAAATGAACACCTCCATCGGGTTTATGGGCTGAAAGTTGTTTTCATCTTCCATTATGTTTCCAATTCATGTCGGCCCAAAGTATTTCACTTAGTGATCTAGTTTGTTATGAATTCACAGGGTGCGACATCCTGCCAAATCCTCTGCAATGCTCAGAGAAAACTGACCCTCGATGTGGGTTGGGGTTTAAAACCAAACGCAGCTTCATGGAAATAGACAACTTTCCTTCAAAGTATCAATAAGGTAAAGAGTAAACATGACAAAGCATGACGTTATTCCAAAGTTTGGCAGATGTTATAGGACAACCTAAAACAACTAGCCTCTTCATTCCTGTGTTACTACATTGGATTTGATTCCCTGGAGTTAAATGTTTGGTCTTCTGACTCCACAACCTTGGTCAAATAATCAAAGATTCCACGTCAACAAGGGTTCAATCCTGCTAAAACGCCAGTTGAACCAGCAGATAGAAAGATTAAAAAGAATAAGCATGGTTGTAAGATCAGTGCTGATGGAGCTGAATGTGTACGTCAGCTGATGGGATCGTTTTAAGAGCAGGGGAAAGTTTAACGAACATCACATTTGTTTTGATGTTGGGTTACTTAATGTTAGTGTTAAGAGTTTAACATTGCAAAAACACAGAAATCTGTGCAGCCTCCGGTGTGTGCGGCCTCTGGGACAGGCCCGTCAGCACTCAATACACGTTGTATACTAACACAACCACAGCACGCAAGTAGGACACTGTGAAAAGTCACATAGGAGCCCTTCACCTCGTTGACTTCTATTTGAAAATGCAGATTTAATACGACGAGTAAGACCCAAGGCGGTCTTTCACGGAACCGGCGCGGCCCTGCTAGCAGCTGGACTGCGGAAGCTAACTGTCCCGTACGAGATGTTGTGAGTGGGCCTGATGGTTAGCAAGCAGGCTAACGTTTGACTGGTGGCAACATAAATGTTTCCTTTTGGAGGATAGTATTCAAAACATGTCTAGATAATTCAGGAAGCAGTGACAGCTTTTCTCTACAAGTGTTACCTCCAGTATCATTGCTAGCATAGGACTGGGTCAACTCGCGGCGTGTCTCGGTAGGTGTCGATATGCTAACTCGTGTTCATTTTTTTTTTTACCTCAATAATCTTTTCCTTTTTCTTCTCTTGGGTTTTTTTACTCCCCCCGGTCGGAGCGGGTTTCTTCGGGGGCATGGTGGCTCAGGTTACGCTTGACAGAAAGACGCACAAAAGTGTGAAATACTTAGTTTAATGCAGGGGTTTTTTTCTCTTTTAGCCGTGAGCTCAGCTCCACAGAACCCAGCTGCTAGCAACACGGCACAGTCAGCATCGGCGGCAGCGCAGGGACGCATCTGATTGGTTGTCGGTTTCTGACGTAATTTCGCGGTGCATTATGGGTAGTGTAGTCTTGCCCCAGAAAGCCGATTCCCATGATTGAACGCATGTAAACTGACTAGTCAAAAAAATCGTCGGAATCCTTAAATAGATACCAAAATAAATTTCTTGAATTGACTGATTAGAGCTCAGTCATGCATTTATCTATTTATTGTATGAAATAAAAAATAAAATCCTTTTTGTCAAAATAAAAAGAAACTTGTATATGCGTGTGTATATAATGTATATGTAGCAAGGAAAATACTTGATATTTAATCATTTATTTGGACTTGTAAAAGCACCCACTTGTCGAGGTGCAATGTCCAACTATAATGACATCAGGCACGCTTTCCCTTTGTTACATCACAGCTTGTCATTTCACAGCATGACCCAGCATGAATGACTAGCAGTATTTTTTTTTAGTACATTCATGTCTAAATTTATCTTCCATACATGAATGTGTCGATATTATCGTTTATACACTGCTGCCTGGATACAACATTTACTTTCTGCACATAAACATTAGTTCCTTCATTTGTTATCAGAATCATTTATTGATCGCCCAGGGAGAAATTGCTTTTCATTGAAAGCAGCTCCTGCCACTGAGTCAAGTGGGGAAGAATCAAAATCGAACTCTATATAAAAACAAAGAAAAGAATTTCGAATAATAACAATAAAAAAAGTAAAGAGCAAAGGAAATCAATAAAGTTAAAGGGATGTAAAAATATATCAAAATAAAAATATATGAAAACAAATGTCATGTATATAGCACATTTTTATTTTTATTTTTTTACTTTTTCTACAATTTCCTAATATTATTTATTATTGTTATGTTTTACTTGAAACTCTGGCACAACAATTTCCTTCGGGATAAATAAAGTTGTTCTTATTCTAATTCTTATTCTTATATAGCCTGTATGTGAATGAAGGCACATCATTTCTACCTATCTAGACAAACTTTTGTTTTTATTTCTGTCTCTAATCCAGGGGTGAGTCTCCATGTTCTCCTGGTTCAGGTCTGGGTTCTTAAGAATAAGAATAAGAATAAGAATAAGAATAAGAATAAGAATAAGAATAAGAATGAGAACAAGAACAAGAACAACTTTATTTATCCTGAAGGAAATTGTTGTGCCAGAGTTACAAGAAAAACATTACAATAATAAATATTGTAGAAAATTGTATAAACAGTCAAAAAAAATAAAAAAAATTAAATAAACTATAAAGTGTCTGAAGACTATAAAGTGTCTTAAGGTCTTAAGTACCAAGATAAAGATAAGGAGAGCACAAGAGTATGAAAAAATAATTGCACATGGAGCTGTTATGAAATGAAATATTGCACAGTTAGGAATATATGTACAGATAATTATTACAAATTACAGTAAGTGGGTGAGATTTTATTTTATTTTTTTTTTAAGGTTTAAGATTTTGAGATTCCCTGCAGCACTGACCATATAAAAGCTACTAGCTCGAAAAAATGTCGCATTTAATGGAGATTGACAGACACCCCGATGGAGAAGCAGAATAACATCTCTCATCCTTTTTCGCAGCTGTTTGCACCGACTTGCAGTTCCAGGTTTGACCAGTAGGTGTCAGTGTTTCACCAGAGTTCTGCGGTCTCTCTCCGCCAAGGGGCAGTTCAGTGTCAGGATGGCAACAAGGGTAAGTAACGCCTTGAAAAGCAAGTGGCAGCGATCAAGCACTCGGATATACATGAAAAAAATAATAATCGGGGTCAAACGGAGGAGAGTAAACCGCTCGAGTGAAAACGAGTGGACCGGCGTCTTCGGTCACCGGTTCAAGTCGAGCGGGGAAACCGGACGGCCAGATTATGTTTTTATTTCCCCGCACTGATGCCGCTTGTCAACCGGAGGTGTTTTTTAAAAAACCTCAGATTTACCGCTCTCTTGTCGCTGGTGGAAAATAAAAGGAATTCATCTCCCCACACGAAAAAAAAAGCCACCATCTGGCCGATAGTCGGACGACTGTTCTATTAACATTTTGCCTCCGTTAAACGATTTGATTCGGAGGAGCAGAAGGTTCCCGTTTAGCCGAGTGTCTGGACTGTGAGACCCCCGGGATCCGGCGAGGGGCCGCGTAGACCTTCTGGAGGTGTGATGGAAATCTGTTTTCACCTTGTCGTTTCGGGCTAAATGAGCCACGTTGCGGTGCGGCGTCCACGTTTTCAGTTTTCAAATCAATCAGCAGGTCGGTCGAAGAGATGGTCGGGTGCTTCGTTTGCATCTATTGTTTGCAGAATCACGCAAATGAATACATTTTGTTTATTTCCGCAAATGTTGATTTGTATGCATTTAAATGTTTTTTTTTTTTTTTTTTTTTTAATTTCATCCTCTATATTTGACCTATTTTTCCCCTTATTTATTCGCGGCGGATGTTTGCTAGCTTGCGACAGATTACATTTTGCTCTGCAACGCTTTCCTTCCCGCTTGTTTCTTTGTGTCTGGACCCGGTCTCGTACCCAGAAGCCGGCGCTGCCTTTTTTTTTTTTTTTTTTTGGGTCGCCGGGCGTCGATCCAACCAGCAGGGGTTTCACCGCTTCAGCTGCTGATTCAATGTGATGTAATTAGACTTCACTTAAGTTCGCAATGTGATTTCATCTGGCGCGTTGGACGGCGCGTGGCTCTCGTCCACGTCCCGTCCCCATCGCTCCCGGGACGGGGAAAGAAGAAGCACAAATAGGTCAGGCGGCGTCCCCTCGGGCCGCTCATGTGTTTTCATGAGCTCCCATAAAGTCAAGGGACGGCGATTAATGACACGACGGGTCAGGAGTCTTAATGAGTCCCACAGCGAGACGAACGGTTTACCGGACCAACAGGACACCTGAGTGTTAGCGTCCCGCTAAGGAACCGCTCTCCCCAAACAGGGGCGGATACCATATAGGAACTGCGTTTTCTTTTAAAAGAGTCGTTCTATTTCTATGTATTTTTTTTCAAATTGTAGCTTTATTCCACGGGCCGGATTGGCCATACGCTCCACACCCCGGCATTAGACTATCACACTCATTTTAATCCTATTTTCTTGTCCAAATTGTCTTGTCGTGGCATCTGGACTTCTTTACTCGAAGACGTTCAGTGTTTCCAAAACAACTGCCAGGGTTTTGTGCAGGTCCAGGTGATGGTGGCTTGTTGTGTAGGTGGGAGAGTTGATGTGCAGAAGCTGCTGTAGGTCCAAGAGGGTCGCTATGCTAATGGGGTGTCGTTCATTGGGGACAAAGGAGCAACTTTTGGGGATTTACCTGGACTGGGATGTGAAAAGGTGCAGCTAAACAAAGGAGTGAAACCTGTATGTTCTGGTGGTGGGTCCTTCCTGGTTGTTTGGAGGGTGCAGAAGGTCCCGGTCCGTCTTGGTATGGTTTTGGTACGGCGTCGGACGTTTGTGGAAACTGGTGTCTGAGGCTTCCTCCTCTGCTCAGAGATGGTTTCTGGTTTTTCGACTCGAAGCATCTGACTTCTCTGGCCAGAGCACGGACGTGGTCTTGTCCTTCAGGTGGAGGTGGATCCCCAAGTCCTGTCCTGAAGTGGTGGCTCTCCTGTGTTGGACCATCCAACCATCCGTTTGTGCAGAAATCACATGCACCGTCATCATATCTACTGTTGAACACCATGGAAATAATCTCTTTTTTGAGGATTTGTATGAATTCTTGTTGTGCTTACTGACCTCCAACCAGTTTTATGTGGCACACTGCGCTCAAACATCTGGGAAAATATTTTAGTTTGACTGTCGGACCCATATTCGTTGGTTGAATATGGGTCGCAAGGTAATTAGATGTGGTGCTGGAAAACAACGTTGTTCCAACTTCACGCTAACGTCAGGTGTCTGCTATCGCTGGCGACCGTAAACCAATCAGAGAAGCGGAATTCAAACTCAGGCAGAAGATGAACCGGTGAATGAGATGAATAAAGTTTGACTAAACTGACTTTCGCTAGCCTTACAGTGGACCCTCACTTTTCGTGGGAGTTACGTTCCAAGACCCCTCGCGAAAAGTGAATTTCTGCAAAGTTGACATTATAATTTTGATGGTATTTCCAGATATATGAACCCTTAACCAACCTCACTCAACCCTTTCCCAACCTCCCACCAACTGTAATCAACCCACCATCCACTGGATTACGCTTCCCACACTCTTATACAGCACGCTAAACACTTCCCGCTACGCTCGGGGTCTAAAGCAGACTTTTGTGCAGATGCCGGGCGTTTAGGAGGCATCGTAGAGCGTGTTGTTGTTCCGTACGAAATCTGGCGTGGGTACAACGGCACAGCGAGAGTTGGCGATGCCGGGTATCTCATATTTTATTTATTTTGCAAAATGAATTTGAGTTTAATTTTGCTATATTTTTTTGCTATTTTTTTTTCCTAGGTTGGAATATGGCTGTTTCATCCTGAAAAAGCGTCAAATACTGCAAAATTTGCAGTATTTGCGCCTTAAAACATGCGCCTTTAAACTTTTTCTCCAACTTAAGACCTTTACTTGGCTGACAGAGTCACCTTTTTAGCCACAGTAGCTATCTTTAGCGCATCTTTGTGCTTCAGGATGGTACTGAGTTGGTTAGCTTAGCATTGTCGTAGTGCTTGGCAAGATCTGCAACATCAACGCCGCTCTCACATTTAGCTAATATTTGCTTCTTCAGATCCACTAGAATTCTTAGCTTCTTCTTTGCAACATTAGCACTAGCACTTTTAACCCTTTTGGTTAGCTATAATGAAGGCTAGCTTACTGGAAAAAGAGTAGCACGCATGACTGTTGGATTCTATATGATTGTGTTGTTCAGTGTTGTGCTGTGTTGCATCGTGTAGTGTGTTTGTGTCTCGTAGCGTTGTGTCGTGTTCTATGTAATTGTGACGTGAAGTGGGACACTCTTTGAAACCTTTTTATGGGTTTATTTGTGGCAAAAATACTGAGAGGAATTAAAGCAAACCCTTATAATGACTGTTTCTACTGTTCTTTCTCTTCTTGCTAGCATCTGTACTCATTTCCGCCCTAATGCTAATGCTAATGCTATCTCCAGCTAGCTGTCTGTCATTCATCTAAGCTAACAATCACTTTTTTACTTCTTCTGAGACGTGAGACTTTTGCTTGGTTAATGTATTCACCTATTTAGCCACATTAGCCGTCTTTAGCTCATCTTTGTCCTTCGGGATGGTACGGAGTATGTTAGCTTAGCCATGTCTTAGTGCTTGGTGAGCTCTGTGACGCCAGTGTTCCTCTCACATTTAGCTATTATTTCATTGTTTCTCGTGCACTTTTAACCTTTTCCGGAGCCATAATAAGGGCCGGCTTACCGGAAAAGCGTCCTCACCGTCGAACAACGGATAGCAGCGCACACGACTGTTGCTACGCTACATCGCCACAAAGCCTGTGAGTTTGTGTGTCCGTTCGCGGCTCGATTCAAATTCGATCTTAAACCCTCGCAGGCGGTTTATGTGTGAAAATAGACCCGTTCATTGATATTGTCCCTTAAAACGCAGTATGATATTGATTTTCATGACATCACCGGCTGAGGACACTTACATCGATATTTTTAAAATTTCCACCCCGTTGATCAGTTCCACCTCTGGATGCGTACGGCTTTTCAGCTCCGAAGAGTAACATCCCTCCACAGGTGCGATGAGTGTCGGCGGAGGAAAAACCCGCTTGAACTTTTACTTACTTGATGAAATAAACTTTCCTCATCTCTGCGAGGTAATAACCTTTATTGACACGCAGGTCCCGGCTGCTCGGCCGAGGACCACTTTTTAAGACAACAGAGGTGGGAAACATTGCCTGGAGCAAAAAGTTTCTCCTAACTGACCCCCTCCCCACCACACACACACACACACACACACACACACACACCCTCCAACCCGCCCCCATCATCCAGGGCAAGATAATAAATCACTATATCTGCTGCCAGAACCTTTTCTCTGTTACACCTCCTTCATATTCATACGAGCATCGATCTGCGCCAAACACACACACACACACACACACACACACACACACGCACCTCTAACCCCGCAGACGGGGAAGAACACACATCCAGCCCTAATTAGCAGTAGTCGAACTAAAGCGTTGGCTGTTTTATTCCTGATGTTATCCTTTGCTCTGCCGCCGTATTATTTATATCAGCATCACTTATTTAACAGCGATTCCTCGCCAGCCATTAATCACTTACTTTACCCTTTTATTACAATTTATTTCTCCTCCTCTTCAAAAGCGCACCGTCTTCTAAATGCTTCGTTCTAATTAATAGATTTATTTTTATTTTTATGACAAAGGTTTTAGGTAATCTTGAGGTCGGTGTTTTTACGATTTGGTTGTTTTGAAATTTTTTTTTTTTTTTTTTCTTTTTTTTCGCAGGAGCATCCTAAAAGTTGTGTGTCCCACTAGTGTGTGTTCTGTTTGTTTGTTTGTGTTACAGTGTAGTATAGGGTTATGTTCTGTTTGCGTTGTTTTGTGTTGTTTCAGATGTTTGTGCTGTGTTATAAATTTTATGTTGTGTTGTTCAGTGTTGCATTGCGTTGTAAATGTTTGCGTTGTTTGTATAGTGTTCTACATTTTTGTGTTGTGTTGTGCGCTGTAGTGTAGTGTTGTGGCATGTGTGTTCTAAATGTTTGTTTTGTGTCTTGCAGTGCAGTGTACTGTTCTATATTTTTGTGTTGTTATTCTTATTATATATATATATATAATATATTTTTGTGTTGTTATATTCTTATTCTTACTGTAGTAAAAATAAGAATAAAGAACAATTTTATTTATCCCGAAGGAAATTGTCATGCCAGAGTTTCAAGTCGTCTGTAAGTTATTGTTGTGTTATGGTGTATTTGTTTGTGTTGCGTTCTGTGTTTGTGTTACGTTAAGTGTTGTGTTGCGTTCTGTCTGTTTGTGTCGCATTGTACTCTAAATGTTTGTGTTGTGTTGCGTTCTATGTTTTGTTGTGTTGTTCAGTGTTGTGTTATGTTGTGCAGTGCAGTGTGGTGTTCTATATGTTTCTGTTGTGTAGTGCTCTAGATGTTTGTGTTGCTCTCTATGTTTGTGTTATGTTGTTCAGTGTTGTGTTATATTCTGTTTGCGTTGTGTTGTGTCGTGCAGCGTTGTGTTCTCCACATTTTTGTTTATGCAATGTTGTTTTGTGTTATATCTTTGTGTTGTGTGTTGCACTGCAGTGTAGTTTTCCATCTGTTTGTGTAGTGTGTTTGTGTCTGGCGGTGTAGTGTTGTGTAGTGTTGTCTGTTCTTTCTCTTCTTGCTAGCACTTGTACTTAGCATTTCCTTCTCTAAATCAGCAAAAGTAAAGCCTTCTCGCCGATGAGTCCTTCGCTAACGCTAACGCTAACGCTATCTCCAGCTAGCTGTCTGCTAAGCCAACAATCACGTTTCTATTTATTCTTACACTTAAGACCTTTGCTTGGTTAACATAGTCGCCCCTTTAGCCACACTAGCCGTCTTTTGCGCATCTTTGTCCTTCAGGATGGTACAGAGTTGATTAGCTTAGCCGTTTCGAAGTACTTGGCGAGATCTGTAACGCCAACGCCGTTCTCACATTTAGCTAATATTAGCTTCTTCAGATCCACTGGTATTCTTAACTTTTAACCTTTTTGGGAGCCATAATGACAGCTAGCTTACTGGAAAAAAATGACGTAAAGCGCCATAACAGTAGATGAATGAATCGTAGCACGCCCGACTGTTGCTACGCTACAGCGCTACAAAGGCTATGAGTTTATGGGTTGGTGCACCGCGCCACGTCTGCCGCTCGACTTAAAACCCGATCTTAAACCTTGTTCGTCGCCTGGGAGCCTTTGCTCCCCGCACGGCCTCCGGCCCGCCGCCGCCGTTAGCGCCGGTCGGGCTTCCGCTTCTCGCTATCCGTCTTTTATTGCCTAGCTTTTTATCGCGCCTCCTCTGTTTCCTGTTCTTCCATTTTTTTTTGCTTTTTATGGTTAATTCCATCTGCTAAGCAAATCCATCTGAGGGAGGGCGCGCAGGAACATTAATAGCGCAGCGTTTTAATATAAGAGCGGCTGTTCTATATTGTTTGCAGGAGAAATGATAAAAAGGCAGCGTAGCAGCGGGCGCGGCGTTCCTCGAGCCGCACCCGGGGATTGATGGGATTGTTGTGATTCGCGTGCGGCGGGTTTTGTCTGCTAACCTTTCAGCCCGGCGGTAAAATCCATTCAGCTGTGGACGCTCAGGTATGATGGATCTGCGGCTGCTGACGGAGGCGGCGGCGCGATTAATCATCGCTAACCCTGCTAATTTCCGCCTCGTTTTGGGGGATTTTCTGCATAATTTTACTTTTTTTTTTTCCCAGCCAGATTTTGGGGGGAATTTATTGCTAATTTTTCACCAAATAAAAAAAAAAAAAAAATTGTTGTCGGCAGCACAGCGGTTAGCGCTCCCAGCTAGAAGGTTCCTGGTCTTTTCTAGCTAACCTGGTCTTTTCATGATGTTAGCGGTTTGCAGTTAGCGGTTAGCGCCTGCCTGCGCCCGTCTGCGCAAACAGACAGAGCGTGTCCGCAAGTCTAGCACCAACGATACTAATCAGCTGGATGCTAACATTAGCAGCTAGCCCCCTTTGTTGAATGTTAGCCCTGGAATATTAGCTATCCTGGTCTTTTCATGATGTTAGCGGTTTGCAGTTAGCGGTTAGCGCTAGTCCAACCAGGTGCTTCATGGAGACGCTACGTCGTTCAGATGTTGGAACGAGAGGGTGAATATTTGAATCTCCGCATGACGTGAATGGTTGGATGTCTCTATATGTGGCCCCGTGATTGGTCCAGGGTGAACGCCCCTCGGCCAATCACTGCAGCCCCCTGGCCACCTTCAGAGCGGGAGGAACCACATGAAGAATGAATGAATGAACATTTTCCGGTACATTTCTTCACGACTATTATCCAATTCTGTCACAATAAAAATAGATATTTCTATTTGGATGGACTTTTCAGCTCATTTTCACATCATTTCTTATTTTTATAGCCGTTATTTTTTTTCAGTCCAAATTGAAAAATCTCATCTTGATCATTTCTAGGTAATGCTATGCTAATATTCATCCAATTTGCTGCAATTTTGAAAAATACATGGTGAGCTGTTGCCTAAGTTATTAAGGCGGTTGTTATTTATCTGGTACCAAATCCCGACCCAGGTGTCCGAAGACCCTTTCCATGTGGATCAGGTCTGGACCGTCGCCCTCGGAGACGATCTACAGCAACCGGACAGAGCGGAGCATGTCTGGAAATCTTTATTTTATTTCATTCTTTCTTCATTTAAGGACAATTTCTCACTGATATTTTGATTACTCTTATTTCTTACAAATATTTGTCTAAATTCCCCGGCATTTCTTTGTTTGCAGAACATTGCAGCCGGATCGTTACTTCTTTTTGTGCTTCTCCGAGACCACGGGAGTTTTATTCGATACGCTTTTAGATGAAAGGAAGTTGTTTTAAAGCAGCTGGAAGCCTTTTACTCAAATACTGAGCCGGAAAGGTTGGCGGTTTGATTCCTCCTCCTTCCTCCTCCTGTCTGCGTCACGTCACCGGTGAGTGAATGGAATAAAAAAGATTATAAAAACCCGGAATCGGAAATGAGGTCCGGAGTAAAGGGCGGCGTTTTCTCTCCCGCGGCGGCGGGCGATTCCGGCTGTCAGCGGCGCCGGCGAGGTCGCGTCGCCATCTCTCCCGGCAAATTGTCACGATTTAAGGACTTAATAAACGCTCTCTGAAATATTAACAGGTGAATTTGAGACAGTTGAGGGCCGGGGAAGGAGAAAAAAAAAGGAATTTATCGGCGGCTGAAATGAAAGTTGTAAATCAGCCCCGGACTTCACGACCGGCTGATGTTATTGGCTATAAAAACAAAACAAAACAGGTGAACGTCTCACGCCGCCACGCCGGGGGTTTGATGATTTCACGCACGCGTCCCGGATAAATAAGAAGGTCCACGTGGAGCCGCGTTATTGATCCGACGCTTTCGCTTAACGCCGTCGGCTAAGACGGCTCAATTTGCAGCCCGTCCCTCCCGAACGCACGGCATTCATTCGGAGGCGATTGAGGGGGAAAAAAAATTAAAAAGAAAAGAAACCCTCCCACCCCAAGCCAGCCAGTAGGCCAGCTAGAAGGCCCCCCCCGAAGGATTAATTCTGGGATGTGAATGATAAATCTGATCGGAGGTGGAGGGAAGGAGCTTAGCGCTGAATGGAAGCAGGAGATTCATTCAAAAGGAGTCGCTTCCAAACGACTCGGAGCTACTTTCATCCTGCGGTTAAAAATAGACTTTCTGTGCTTGAAGAGGATCACACACACACACACACACACACACACACGCACAGGCACGCGCACACACAGGAATGCAAGGACCTTAAATTGCATTTTTAAACCCTCCACTTTAGGAAAAGGAAAACTGTCACTTGCTCTCCTTTTTGTTCTTGTCACTTGCTGACACACAAACACACACTTGTGTGTGTGTGTCCCAACACACACACACACACACACCTCCACCCCCCCTCTACATCCACAAGTAGACTTTCCTATCCACATGGGGACCACTTATTGAAACTCTCATCCCTGACCTCAACCCACGGACAGAAAATCGGGGTTAAAGTCGAGGGTTGAGACTTTTTGGCTCTGCCGTGCACGTCGGACCCCACAGGTGCAGTTAAATCAGGGCTACACACACACACACACACACACACACACACATCGCAGACCGGAACACTTGACCCCCGCCATCGTGACTCGCTCACAAACTCAAAACACTGAAAGGCTAAACTGAGTGAGTTGGGTCGCGCTCACGTGCGCTTTTACGTCGGACCCCGCAAGTGCAGTTGAAAGCAGGCCACACACACACACACACACACACACACAAACATGCGCACGTACACTCTCACACACACACACACACACACACACAGAAACACTCGCTTGCACTCTGGCTCATGAATTAAAGAGCAGAGCTGGTCCAAGGGGAAGAAATTATTCAGGCAGATCTGCTCTCTGACAGAGGAGTGGGAGGAAGAAGGGGGGAAGAAGAAGAGGAGGAGAGGAAAGGAGGAGGAAGGGGGGAAGCCAGGAAAAAAATGGAGGGAAAAAGAAGAGAGGAAACAGGAGGAAAGTGAAGCAAAAGGCTTTTAATAAGGGATGCATTGATCTGACAAAGGGGAGGCGATCAAAACCCCATTGAATAACTGTGGGAATGTGTGCGTGTGTGTGTGCATGTGTGTGTGTGTGTGTGTGTGTGTGTGTGTGTGTGTGTGAGCCGCTCACCTATCCGTGTGCAATTGTGAACACCGCTGTATCGATTATGTGTGAGAGGCCTTCGTCAATCTCCTCCGCTTCTGTTGCAAGTTCGCCGTTTGAGCGCTTGTGTGTGTGTGTGTGTGTGTGTGTGTTCACTTCACGGTAAGTTACGGCGTGTCCTTTAGCAAGGCACCCCCGTCGCTGCTGCCTAGCGTGTCGAGGGCGCTCGGCGGCGCCTGCGGCCCGACTCACCACGTCAGACATTTAAAAGCGTCAGCAAAAAATAAAAATAAAAGAGCCGCGAGGGAATTAGCCACGCGCGGAAAAATCAGCAAATTTAGCCTCGTGCACTCGATTACGATCCCGCCTGCGTCCGTCTGCGCAGACAGAGCGTGTCCGCAAGTCTAATACCAGCAATACTAATCAGCTGGATGCTAACATTAGCAGCTAGCCCCCTTTGTTGAATGTTAGCTCTGGAATATTAGCTATCCTGGTCTTGATGTTAGCGGTTTGCAGTTAGCGGTTAGCGCTAGTCCAAGCGGGAGCTTCATGGAGACGCTACGTCGTTCAGATGTTGGAACGAGAGGGTGAATATTTGAATCTCCGCATGACGTGAATGGCTGGATGTCTCTATATGTGGCCCCGTGATTGGTCCAGGGTGAACGCCTCTCGGCCAATCACTGCAGCCCCCTGGCCACCTTCAGAGCGGGAGGAACCACATGAAGAATGAATGAATGAACATTTTCCGGTACATTTTTTTATGCGTTTATTTTCACGATATACAAAGATATTCTTGTTCGGATGGACTTTTCAGCTCATTTTCACATCATTTCTTATTTTTATAGCTGTTATTTTTTTTTCAGTCCAAATTGAAACATCTCATCTTGATCATTTCTAGGTAATGCTATGCTAATATTCATCCAATTTGCTGCAATTTTAAAAATACATGGTGAGCTGTTGCCTAAGTTATTAAGGCGGTTGTTATTTATCTGGTACCAAATCCCGACCCAGGTGTCCGAAGACCCTTTCCATGTGGATCAGGTCTGGACCGTCGCCCTCGGAGACGATCTACAGCAACCGGACAGAGCGGGGTATGTCTGGAAATCTTTATTTTATTTTATTCTTTCTCCATTTTAGGACGATTTCTCGCTGATATTTTGATTACTCTTATTTCTTACAATTATTTTTCTAAACTTCCCCGACATTTCTTTGATTGCAAAACATTGGAGCCGCATCGTTACTTCCTTTTGCGCCTCTCTGAGACCACGGGAGTTTTGTTTAATTTGGTCTGGACCGCCACCCTTTGAGATGATCGCCAGTCCAAACACATGCTGGAGGTTCAGTAGAGATCCGAAATTATTCCAAACGTGAATGGTTTTGTGCCTCTTTATAAACCCTGAGCGCAGGACGAATGAATGAATGAATGTTCCGAGTCACCTTAGCGCTGTTGCTAGCGTTAGCTTATCACCCGTTTCTATGAATGTCAACCGGAGCATTAGCCGCGGTTAGCTTCTGGGCGCTACACTCACGCGTGCTTTTACCGAGTGTGAATGGGCGGGTATAAGATCACCGATTGTGAAAGCGTGAATGATTTCAGCCCTGAAAACACAAGGATGTGTGTGTTCTCCGCGGGTATTTATAGCTTCTCGCTGAAGGAGAAAAGGTGGGATTTCCACGCGTTGGGGTTTGTCCTGCATGATTTTCAGAGAGACGGCAAACTCTGCAAGGAGAGGATTTCATTAGTCAAAGTTATATTCCCGCAGGGGGAAATTTGCTGAAATCAAGGTCTTTCTGAGAATGATCAGCCCCTCTCCTGCTTAAGTGTTATCCCCCCTCAGGGCAGAGAAGACTCCATACGAGGAGAACGTCTGAAGGTGAGCTCCGTGATGCGCGGAGACACTCGAGCGGAGCGACGTCCTGCGATTTATTTCACGTTGCATGGAAATTATTATCAGAAGCTTTTTAATCACTGATCGGCCCTGATATTTTAATGCAATTGATTGATATCCGTCACAGAAATAGCAGGACGTGCGAGAATTCCGTGATCCTCTCAAAGCGCTTTTTGGAAAAAAAATAAATAAAAAACACGCTTGAAGCTGTTTCACGCCAAGCGTTCATTTTCATCTGGATTATTTGCACAGAAATGTGTACAAATGGGGGATTGGCCCGAGCACACGGAGGCGTCTCCAAACCAAACAGGAGTTAGAAACAGGTAAAAAAAAAAAAGGTGATGCGGGTCAATGTGGTTGCCATGACTCCCCCGTCCGGATCTGACCGGAAACGTCCTCGAAAAACGGGAAAAAAAAAAAACATATAGGTGTCGTAGCTAGCTAGCATAATTGAGCTAAAATCCCCGCTAGCCGTTGGTGTACAAGCACATTATTTCCTCCGCTTCAGCAGAGCATGCTGAAGGTTAACTCCAGCGTCCGGAGCGTCGAAACCCCTGGCGGACTGCACGTCCTAGAAATGCAACTCCTCTTTTTTTTTTTTTTTTTTTTTTTTTTTTTTGTAAAAAAATCAATCCAATCCACCGTGGGGCTACGGAGCAACTCCAGCTGCTGATTATTCCAACGCCGGCCAGCCAGGGAGAGAAATGTAGAAATTCAGCACCAAAGGTAGACACAACATTAAATCTATTATGTGTGTGGAAGGGGAGGGGTTTCTGTTTTTTTTTTTTTTTTTTGTTTTTTTTTGTTTTTTTCCCCTCCCCGCCCTCTCGATCCCCTTGTTTATGTGTCCCTCGTAAATTGTTTTGGATTGTCTCGAATAGGCCATTTCACCTCCAGCTGCTCCGAAGCTGCTCGCCGCCCGGCGGGGGGGCGACGCGGGGCGGCTCCCCGGGCTTTCAAACCCAGATATGATCGGCCCGGGGGTCAATATCTGGGCCGATCTCTGCATTTCACTAAGTGCTATCGGTTGACCGAAGGGCTGCCAAATCCATTTCCAGTAATTTGTTGATTGGAAGCCGGTCGTGCTCAAAGTGGCACAGCTGTCACCGACACTTCATTGTACTGTGATGAAACGCCAGGGCCGATGTATAATTTATAGTCGGGATTAAAGTTACTTCATGCCTCCCAGTGCAGACCGCAGTCGGAGTGTGTGTGTGTGTGTGTGTGTGTGGCGACGCTATTGAAGGCGTTCCCAGTCAAAGTGGGAGACTCAGCTCAAGGATGTTGTTGGAGGAGGAAACGAATCACAGAGGCTGCTGGAAGGGGAAACGCCAATACCTGCCCCGCCGATCAATATACCGATCGGTTTGTCATGTTGACAGCGCTTTTGTATCAGCGATGAATCGATCATTCCTTTGATTACTGTGCAGTGGACCCTCACTTTTTGCTGGAGTTTTGTTCCAAGATCCCCTGCAAAAAGTGAATTTCCGCAAAATAGATAATTTCGATATTATTTACAGATTTATAACTCAAACCCAACACTTTATGAACCTCCCTGACTGCCGTTTTATTCTTCAGAAACATGGTTATAGGCAGTTGCTGCCTCTGCTTCCTGTTTAAAAATGGTTTTATAAACCGCCACGGCCCCGTCCGTCAAGTTACAAACATGGACCGACCGAACCGTATCGTCGGCCCGATCTCGCGACGTGTTTCGCCGGGCTTTTTGTCGTGGCTGCAAGTCGTTGGAGCTTGATTTCTTCCTCTTGGATTAGATTAAATTCAACTTTATCGTCATTACACGTGTAAGGATGGGTATCTTTGTTTAGCAAAGGAGATCTTATATTTTTTTTGATTTTATAAAATGAATTTTAGTTAATTTTTACTGCATTTTTTACTATATTGTATTGTATTATAATTTTTGAATTTTGCTGTATTTTTTTTACAAATTTTACTGTATTTTTTACTATATTATATTGTATTATAATTTTTGAATTTTACTGTATTTTTTTTACTGTATTTTTACTGTTTTTTTTTTTTCTTCCCAGGCTGGAATATGACTATTTTATCACCTAAAAAAAATCAAATACTGCAAAAAAACGCTAAAGAAAGATAAATCGCTAGAACTGACTTACAAAAAAAATGCAAAATAGCCAGGGCATGAATGCCTCCGCAGCCATCAGTATGGAGTGTCTTTACTCGTGCTCAAGGATTAACCTCTCCAGGTAAGGAAGGTCTCCATCCCCCATCCAACATGTCCCCTGGACTTTAGCCATGATCCGAGGAAGGAGACGGGTAGAACATCGCTGTACCGGATCTCATCTGCCCAATAGTAATGAGAGATAGTTGTCCCTGACCTTTTTAGTGCCAGAGACCAATTTCACTTTTAATAACTCCCGAAGGATGATCGCGCCGATATCTACCTACCATAACGCCGAACCAGGTGGAGCCCTGAGCTCGTTGCAACTGGAGGTATCCCATCTTGGAGGACTCCTTACGACTCGTTTTTGTCGATACCGCTGCAGAAAACCCCACCGTGAAGTAGCTTCGAGTAGCATCGTTCCCTTTTAAATGCAGCTGAGACCCTTGTGGTGTCCTAGCGTACCCTCGCTAACATGGCCCGCTAACGAACGCTAGCCGACGCGTATTTCAGTTTGCAAGCCCTCGGCGGCTCCTCCCGGCCTACCGGGACAACCACGAGTGGTCCTCGAGGTGCAATTTCCGCCTTGTGCGGATGAAACTTTCTTGTGTTTGTTTTCAAAGTAACAAGTTTAAGTTAATTAGGATTTAACGTCACCCCGGTGCACCATGCGAGCGCCACGCAACCGCCGTTTTAACGACCCATCGATCCGCGTCCTTATCCGAAATACCACCAGAGCGGCGGACATCATTTTTACGGCGCGGGATGTAAATCAGACGCGTTAATTACACTCTTGGTTACAGGGGAGGATCAAATTAGAGCCCATCAGGAGGGAAATGGCAGTTAAGTTTGTCTTTGGCAGATGAATGAGTCAGGGTCGGCCGAAACACCGGCCGCCTGTAAAACATTTTCTCAGGGATATTCATTCTCGGTCAGAGTTTGCTGACGACTGTGTATTCTCCCTCGCTCCCGTAATTAAAGTCAAACAATGACCTTGCATTAAGCCGGCCTCTGCTCGCTGACATAAACTATAAATGTAAGTTTCTCTCTTGAATGGAAGCCATCAAATCTCGGCTGAGGCAGTGCGGAAAATTCTGATCTCCTGTTTTCGTTAATCATTTATAGTCGCTGTTGAGGTGAGTAAAAAGACAAAAGACTAATTTGTCAGTTTTTTTTTTTTTTTTTTTTTTTTTATGAACTGGATGTGTTTGTTTTTTTTTCAACACCCTCAAAGGGGGGAAAATCACAAATCTGGAAGATGCCTATTATAATTTACACAATGGCAACACTTAATAAATGACAGCGGATAAAGATATTACAGAGCGATTGTACAGTGCTGATATTTGTTCAGGCTTATTGCGGTCTCACTTTGTATTAAAAAGTATATAAACATATTTACAATGTAGTGTGAAAAATTCAGTCATTAAAAGCAATTATTTATTCATTCACTCTGATCGTAACGTCAGGGTTGCTGGAGACAATCCCAGATGTCATCGGGCGAGGGGCGAGGTTCCCCCTGGACTCGAAAATATGGATATAAAAAAATCAATTCATTCATTGAAATATAATAAAGTGTTTTATTCCTGTTATGACACTGCAGATGATGAAAATAATGGTAAAATAAAGTTGGTGTTGTTTGCAAAAATTTTTTATTGGTCAAAAATAGACATTTCATAATGTAATCATATACATATATTATGGATACTAAAGTATGTCCTATTAATCGATACTTTGCAATATCGATTATTAATTTATTTCCGTGTTATGACTCTTGTGTCGATTAACCAATGGGAAACTGTCTTCGAGACCCGCGCGTTTAGATTCTGAATCCCGATTGGTCAGTGCATGTCTCATTCAATGTCGCTGGGTCGTGCTGCACACAGGTGTACGCTATGCTAGCGCTAGCTCGGTCTTCGACGTGCCCGCCGGCAAGTTACGTCGCGGCGGCGTTTTCAATCCGTTCACGCCGTGAGAAAACACATCGCCGTGGGTGTGGGCACCGCGGGAGACCGCGGGGAAGTGTCGGCCCGCCGCGCCGGAACAAATTTGTTCTAGACGTTTACCTTCTTGCTAGCTAGCTAGCTAAGTAGCCGCATTGTTAATCAGAGCTAATTAGCGGCAAAGCTGCGCGTCAGGAAGATGCTCGCTAAACTTTACAGTTAGCCTAGCTGCAAAGGATAAAGATGAAGAAAAGGATGGTGATGAAGATAATGAGCGCGAATGAAGATAACAGATCTCAGACGCTTCTTGTTTGCAACACTGTATTCCGTGACCTTTTATATTTTTAAACAAAACAATCATTTTTTGGATGGAGCAACACTTGCTAACCAACAACTATCCGGCTAACAGCTGCTGAGTGACGCCTGGGTAAGTCAAACCCTTGTAACGATATTTTTCTTAGATTGACGTACTGGCTTTTTTAAAAAGTAGGTTACTTGTTTTTCTACTTGCGTTGCTGCCGGTTTGCTGATATTCATTTATCTTTTAATCCTTTAAACTCAAGTGTAGTTTGCAGTCATGGGACGCGTCTGTTTAGCTGTCCAACATCACTTAATGTCAAACCATTTGATAATTCTGCTTGTGCTGCTGGGTTTCCTGCTCTGGTTTCCTTCTGCCTCAATTTTTACTCTTTATCTCACCGGGGTCTGACAGTGTTATCGGTGAAAACGTAAAGCAGAGAGAGAGAGAGAGAGAGAGAGTGGTTTTAGAATTGCCTGGAACATCGGCTCACTGTTTTAATGATAAATCCATGTGTCTGTACATGATGCTGTCTGTGCTGTGTCTACACTGCAGGGCCTCTGCATTGACCGGCCTCCCCTGTCCTGTATAAATACAGGCTTATTCTCCGCCGGAACACGAGATAGAAAGATAAACAATGAAACATAATCCCACATATATGTGTGTGTTTATACACACACACACACTAAAGGTTACAAGGCCAAACCGGGCAAGTTCTGGTTCAGTACCAAGGCACAAAAACAATAGTGACGTGGGTGTTTGAGAGCGAGTAGTGCACATCTAACAAGGTCTGAGTCTCACTCTTTCACTAACTCACTCACTCTCTCACATGCTTGTAAATTAATAAATGTGTAGTGGTTGTAAAGTTCACTCTCGTCTGCAAGGACGGCTTGCTTTACCCGATGGTGTGTAATTGAAAGGCTCAGGTTTCGCCGAAGGCTGCGGCCGCTTTGCTGCAGGCCGGGTTTTATTTCATGTTTCTGACTGTTTAGGGTCTTCTTGGAATCCCGTTTTAGAAATCCAGTGTCGGTCTGTCAGAGGAGTGAGAAGACGTGGTGTAAAAATGATTATCTCTCCCAACCGTTGTCTTTTAAATCATGCCGTCACATATTGATCGTCAGCTAAATTCCTGCTGAACTGATGTTTGTTAACCATTCACTAAATCGTCCAATAAGTTGTTGTTGATTATCCTTTTCGCCAACTCTCGCAGTGTTCGCAGCTTAAAGTGACATAAATATAAATGAAGATAAATCCCAAACTACTTCAGCATGTTTCTAACCATTGTCTGCATTTTTTTTTATTTTTTTGAGTCCCCTCAAAACCTCATTTGTCTGAGAAAGCAGCGTTTTCTGACATTAATCCCACATTAATTATGTACCCGCAGTGATCAAGCAGCGCAGCCGCATATTGTTGTTCTCCGTATTTATTATAATCTGCTCCCCCTGGGGTTCGCCACGGAGCCGGACAATTTGTACGACAAAATGTGCTTCTTAACCGGGACAAGTGTCTGCGCGACTTTTGTTTGAATATTTAAAATAACCGTGGCAACACAAGTCGCCAAGAAACAACCGTAGTAAAATAAAAAAAAAAAAAGTCCCGCAGGAACAATAGATTTGCAGCAAGCCGCCGCGACGCTCAGCTGTTCTGCAGGAATGCTCTAGTTCATGTTTCTCATCTCGGATTTGAGTTGGATGTGAACGTTTTCACCCCAAATGTAAAAGTGTTTGGACTCGGGTGTATTTTTAACGCTCCACGCTGTCGGTATCAGATTTTTCCCACCGATATTTTGTCGATCTTGAGTTTGTCCTGCTTCCTCTCGAGGTTTTACTCACAATCTCTTTTCTTTTTTTTTTTTTTTCTTCCTCGGTGCCGCGGAGGGTCTGAGGACGGAGGCCGGCGTTTACGAAACTACTCGCAAAAACCCCTGTGAGGAAAAACGCGCTCTTAGTTTTGGCCTTTATAAATAAAAAATCCATTTGGCGAGAAGACGAACGCTCCCGCCGCTTAACTTCCCCCGTCCTTGTATTGTGTCTGACAAACCCCGTCTTTCAGCAACTTCTTTTCTTTCAAACTGATCTGATGCCTTTTTTTTTTTTTTTTTTTTTTTTTTCCCCCATTGTTCACATTTGAAAGAAAGTTTTCACACAGGTGCTGATATTTTCACCCGCTGGCTCAAAAACTTAATCATCCTTGTTTCGGCACATGTATCGTCTTCCTGAGAGGGAAATCTCGGCAAATACCGCAATCTCGAATCCCGCCGTTCCCCTTGATCGCCTTCCCGCTATTGTACGCGGGAAGCTTTTGTCACGGTGTAATGTGGCGCTTATCTGAGAGCGCTTTTAAGATCATAACCCCCTGCTCGGTGTGTGTGAGTGATTTCCCTTTTTGACTCAGCGCTGTCTCCCTCGTGGTGCCCCCTCCCTCCTCCAACCCCCGAAAAAGTACCTATAAACAACCTCCCCTGTTGTCTGTCGGCACCCATTGTCACCCATCTCATTACTCGCAGTATTATTCATCAGTACGCCCACCTCCGCGCACTTAGACCTACTCCGATGGGAGGCGTGTGTGTGTGTGTGTGTGTCAGTGTTTCGGCGTTTACGTGACAAACGCTGACAGTCCGGGAGACCCCGGCCGAGTACAAGGTCAGCATCTGTGAGCCTCGTCAGTGAGAGCGCAGGTACAAACAATATACCACCTGTGCCCCCCTGCCATGTCCGCAGCCAGCAGATGCTCTGAAAGTCAAACACACACACACACACACACACACACACACACACACGGACTCTGGAGTAGCACGCAGAGTTATCAAAGTCAGCCGAGGTTAGTCGTAGTGTTATGAGTGTGATAAATATGATAAAATATAGGCTGTAAATTTAGACGGCGGCGGCGCGCAGGTGAAGCGGAACGCATCATCAAGCGTCTTTTATCGGGGCGCCGAATTCAAACGCGGGAACCTCGACTTACGAGTGCGTCGGCGAAGGAGTTTTTACGAGTTTCGCTCAGCGAGTGGAGCTGGATCTGAGTTGGGATGAGTAGCCTAGCATAAGTTACATTTAGCAACACGTGGTAGCATTAGCATGTCGCCACTGAGTTGTGATAGAGCACCGCGTGGAAATGGTAAACGCCATCGCTATCGTTTCTTTGTCAACTTGCTGCTCGTCCAACTCTCAACTTTCTTTTCTGAACACAAACGCACATCCGGGACATTAAATAATGGCGTTCCATTCATTTCTCTCTGCCCTCCGACCCTGGTCCCGCCATCGCACCAGGTGGTAGCCTTCAGACTACAACCGCCACCATTTTGGTAGTTTTCTGAGGCTGCCGCCATTTTTGTAGTCCCTCAACACACACACACCCGCGTCTCGGATCGTCAAATAAACTTTATTATATTTCAGAAGGGGAGTTTCTGGGTATTTTGTGTGGGAAATATTGTGAAGACTGCATGACTCGTGCCTTATTCAACTAAAATGTCATCGTTAGATATTGACATTTTAGATAAATACCCATTTCTTGAGACTCATTAGTTATTTTGCTGCCCCCAACAAAGGTTGGTATCATTATTGAGTTAATGATAATGATACCGACCAAGAACTTTGATCGATATCTATCATCACTGATAATTGTTAGTTATCAATAACTAGTTGTAGGTCCGCTCACCGCCCACATATGGTGCCCCGAGCTCGGCTAGAGTAGAACAGCGCACAACATTAGCTTTTATACAGTACTTGTGATTTATGAAGTACTTTTTTTTGTCTTATTTAAAAGCAGCTAACCAGACTCGGCGGGCCTGGAACGGATTAGCAGAGTTTCAATTCATTGCAATGGGTGGAGTTTAATTTGATATAAGAGCGGGTTCAATTTTGAACTGAATTTTGAACAAATTCCACTCGTATGTCAAGGTTTTACTGTATTTCTACTCTGTGATCCCGAAAAAAGTGCCGTGACAAATCAATACGGCGCGCGTTAGTTTGTAAACCCTGTTTGTGACAATCATGACGACGTTTCCCCGCTTTTGGAAAAAATAGTGGAACCAATTTACAAATATTTCTTGCAAATGCTTTTTTTTTTTTTGGAGATATCAGTAGCGAATTGTCACATTAATGTGCCCCCAGGATATTTGTGCTGTTTCCCTTTTTTGATCCCCCGTCGATTTTATGGCGCTTTGTTGAGAATTTTCGAGTAACCCAGGTTCCAGGTTCTATCTTACATTTCATCGCCTTCTAGCTTTTCAGAAAACTCAAAAAAACGGAGCCATATGTTGAATACGGATTTTAAGAAGGTGTTGATTTTCTCGATTTTGAAGCCAGTGTTTTTTTTTGTTTTCCCTTTCAGATATTCTGGTCGCTGCTATCATGTGCATGCATTTAGTTGTTGTTTTTTCAACGTGCGTGTGGGTTTACAGCAAAGTAAATGCCATCGATATGGATTTCCGTGCACTCGCTGCATGAAAGCAAATCAGTGTTTAACAAAAATGTTTCAAAAGAATACGCAGCCGCATATTGAGTTCACCGTAAAAACCCAAATAAACGCTCCGCTGCACGCCGCCGCAAATAAATCCATATATCCTGTGTTGTTTCTGGCGGAGCCGCCCCTGACGGCAACAATGAGAGACGAGAAATTGATTGGAATTTTATTAACAGTCCGATGAAACGGTCGGCGCCGTCAAGAACCAGCGTGTGAATTTTAACCAGGATGAAAACAGCGCGACCTGACGGGAGGCGACGCTGTGACGGCGGGAGCCATTATTGTTCCCCGTCCCCCCCTCTGCGGCCACTCGCTATTAGGGAGGCGTGTAAAAAAAAAAAAAAAAAATCAGATTAAACGCACTTGACAGGAGGCAGAGAGTCAAGTTTATGACAAGCTCATGTCATTTTGTGCGATTTATTTGGCCTCGGCATGAGAGCGGGAGGCAAGCTGGGAGTTTTCTTATCCTCTTTCTGCGTCATTTGTACAGCCATCAGTCAAAGCGGCGGCGGCGGCGGCGGCGGCGAGGCCGAGAGGAAACGCTCAATAAACAGGCTGTTTAAGCTGCCACGTCGCATTCGGTTATTTCAGGCGTCCTTGCGTAGGTCTTTTTTTAGGAGGCTGACAGTTCTGGGTTGTATGTTTATTTCCTGTACTGTAGTAACACATGCCGCATTCTGCTGGAGGTTATTACTTCTGACTGTCATGAATAATTGGAAAAAACACATCTCAATGCCGAACAACTGAAACTGCAATTTGCCAACAAGTCCCTGGGCATCTATATAAATGTTGAAGATTCCAGATCTCTTGGTGGTGTTTTGTTACAGAGATAAGGCTTTTTCTCCCCTTTTTTTTTTTTTTTTTTTTTTTTAAGACCCGCCGCTTGTTTTGACGTCATGTCTTGTGGCTTATTGTAGGGGGTTGTTTACCAGCGGATATTTTCACAGCATATGTAGCTAATCTCTTGCTGCTATTTTTTTTTAAAGTCCTTCCAACAAATTACTTTGAAACACCGGTTTAACATTTTTTTCCCCCCCTTCTATCCTGCCAACCCGCTGCCAGCGTAGCCGTCGGTCACACATAGCTGAGCGGCGCTAAGTAATGCTCGCGTCCGCGGCTTTCCAACCGTCTCGGAGATGATGTTCTCCAGCCGCGGCCGTCAGGTGGAACAACGGCTGATATTCCGTGGAGGGTTGGTGACCGGACGCAAAACCCGGTGGGTGTTCGAAGCAACGCTACGCTACTTTTTAGCAACTTAGCAGCATAGTGTGGTTATTGGAAGGGATGGTGGTTAGCGGCGAGCGGCTAGCGGGTCCCTGGTTGGATTCCCATGGATTTCCGCGTAGCGCTTAGCATGTTCTGAGCTGCTCTTAGAGACCTGGCCGTCACCTTCAACAACACGAGAAACCTGGGTGCGGTCCTGGACAACCGACTGTCGTTCTTAGCGGATCAGGGGAGATTCCTCATGGAGTGCAGATACTCCTCCAGTGTCTAGTCGTCTCTGGTCTGGACGACTGCAACTCCCTCCTTGCCGGTTCCCCAGCGGTGACCATCAGGCCTCTGGAGCTTCTGCAGAAAGCGGCAGCAGGCCTGATGTTCAACCGTTCAACTCCCCTTCTTACGTCCCTTCACCGGCTCCCGGTATTTCCCGCATCAAGTTCAAGATCAGCCCCATCCTATCTCCGGTCCCGACCCGTCCCTCCGACCCGCCACCTCTCGGCGAACGTCCACCCCGTCACTCAGAGCCGCCGATCCAGCCGGTCTCGGCTCCTCGGTGGTGGAACGAACTCCCGAAAAAGGAGAAAAAGCCGCCCATCTTTCGCACCACCTTACTAATCGCACTGAGCCCCCAGCCCCTGGAAAAAAAAACAACGAAGAAATGAATGTGTGTACATGATTCTGAGATGGCCATTCTGTAGAGTGGTCGCTTCTGACTTCCAACTACTGATACTTCGGACCTTCGATGCACTTTTTGTGAGTCGCTTCTGATAAAAGCGTCTGCTAAATGACCGGAATGTAAAAAAATGTAACGGTTAGCGCCGAGCAGCTGTTGGGTCCCCGGTTGGATTTCCGCGTGGCGCTTAGCATGTTCTCGCTCCAAATAAACGAACGAACGGCTGGGACGCAAACAACTTCATACAGTTAGAATCGCTCCTTCCAAGACCCCCCCCCAAAAAAAAAAAAAAAAAAAGACAATTTTGTGAATCCCGCGTCGTCGCCCGTCATCCACGGAAAACCATAAAAGACGTATACGTGGGGGAGGTTAACGCAATAAAGGTCTCCGGGAAATCAAGTTAATACACAAACTGGACGGGGTTTGTAAATAAAAGATCAAATTCCAGATGACAGCAACATTAGCAGAGGGAGAATCCACCGGCAGGGACAGGAGAAGACAAAACACCGGCGGCTTTCCGGAGGATTTGTTGGTTGCAGAAAGAATTCAGGTCCCTTTGTTTGATCTCGGAGCAGATTTTTAACGATGCTGTTCGGGCTGTTTCTGTCTTTTAGAGTGAGGCTGTGAAAGCGGCAGATAAAAGAGAACCTCGGGAGACTCAATGAAAGATTGATAAAAAAAGACGGAGCATGACGGGACTGACGGAAAAAGAATTTAGTGTTTGGAGAGGGTGAATTCTCTCCTCACCTCGCCTCACGCCGGCGATCCTTCAAAATAAAACCCCAAATATTAGCATGACGTAACCTCTCCCAGACTTTGTCCGTGAAAGATGCGCGGCGCCGTCTCCGACGGACGAAATCGATCAGAGTTCAACGCCTCTCGCCCAGTTTCCGCAGGTGAATAACAATAGCTGGAAATATCTTTCTGCTGATACCGCGGGAATAACGATTTAGACGTCGTTCGATACTCGTCGCGTAAAAAAATGCACCGAAACACGTTTCGCCATTTCAGAAATGTGACCGTAAAACTCCTGCGTCCGAGCGGAAAGATCTTGGCGTCTCGGGGTGGAAAGCAGCAAAAACCGAACCATTTTTTATTCGCCGATTTCCTTTTTTTTTTTTTTAAATATTTGTTTTGTTTTTTTTATTTGCCCCTTTAAATCTCATATTTATGTTGATTTCCTGCGGAGTTGCAGCTTTAATATGGTCCGGCGTTGTTGTCGGAGTTGACTTCTATCACTTCTATTTTTATTAATATCGATAATTAGTCAAGGTTTGAGCCGTTTAAATCAAAATATAAGGATCTAAGTGGCCGACCCACTCAACGGGGATTTAACGAAACCCTATATTTCACATGCATTTTAATGTAAAATCAGTTATTTTCTCCAAACGTAATGTCCCGACTTTTGGACGAATGAAGGTTTGTGTCATCGGAGCAACGTTCCTGTTTTCTTTTTTAAAAGCAATCAACCTGCCGTCCCAAAAGAAGCTTTAGTTATTTATAGGAAGCCGTCAAAGTCCGTCCGTCAATAGAATCGCCAAGATTGACGTTCACGTCATCAACATAAAGGAACCGTCCTAAACATCAATCATCGCAGGTGTTTTATCGTCCCATTTCGGCTGACTTTTATCGACGCGTCGCGTGTTTTTCGAAGGTCGGTTCGCCGAAAGCCGGGCGTCGCCTTTTAGGAAATCGTCGGGACGACGTGTAATTTCCCGGACATTCACAAATGATTAGTCAAGTATGTAATCAGCAGATCATCTGTAATAAAACAATCACTGGTTTTGCAGCCCGAGTACACAAGAACAACAATTAAAAACACCCAGACGCGGAAAATAAAACCAATTAAAGCGGAACTGATTGGTATATAATAGGGCAAAATAATAGGCAAGATATGAGATGATAGAGAACGCAGGAAAGCGAATGGAAGTGACGAAAAAGAGTCAACGCCGTGTCGAGGAAGAGAAAATGGATCTGCCAACGGCGTGGAAGATTTTAATTTAGATGCGGTTGAAGTTGTTGCATCATCAGATTGCTTGACCCGTTTATTCCCATCGAGCCCGGATGGACGGCGGTGGAAAAAAAGCTTAAAAAAAAAAAAAAATCTGACAGCTCAAACCCGTCTTATTCCAGAAGCGCAAACGGCAGGTGGGAACCAGGACGAGGTTCCGCTTGAAATTCGCGTCGGTTCGTCCGGGATTTCAACATGGCCGCCGCTCGGCGACCCTATCGGGGATACCGTTGCCGTTAGCGCGACACGCTAGTCGGTTCCTCGGTTCCTCCTCCTTACGCTTCTACGCCGTCGTCTCCGGGCCGAGCTCCTTAGCGATCACAATTTATGAGCTTCGACTCCCGAACGGTCCTCTAGGTTTCAGCGGTGATTGCGCTGTAATTGCATTAAGAACCTCAACATGGCGTCGTTTAAGTCCCGCTGCCAGCTCATCTTTCGCAGACGTCATTTCTGCTCCACGCACACACATTGCGGAAAGGCCCTCCCCGCCCTTCAGCTTCAACGCTGCAGTATAACCCAAGCTTTAGACCTGAACCTCTGAGGAAACCCTTCAGGTTCCTCAGAGGTTCCTTCAAGGTGATTACTGGAGACTCTCTTAAGTCAGGTTCAGGTGCATTTCTTGAAGGCATCTCGCCGCCTTTCCTGGGTCAGTCCGACACTTCTGGTCGGAGCCTCCATGTTCTCCCCTGTATCTGCGTGGGGTTCCTCCCGGTTCTCCGGTGCTCTCCAGTAGTCCAGAAACACCTGCTGGAGGCTCCTCAAAGACCTGCAACCCAGCAGGTCCCAGATCATCTGTCATTGCCGTCGTCACATTGGATCGGATTCAAAATACAAACAAGCTTTTAAAACCGAATTCAATCTTCCGTCTCCCGATTGTCTCCTTTCTCCTCCTTTGCCGGGTTCCGGAAGACAAAGTGAACATTTGGAGAAAAGTTGCACATTTAAATCTTTTAATGCGAAAGTCAAGGTTTGTTTTTGTCGGAGTGATCGTGTGTTTTCTCGAACCCGCCGCCTATCGGGATCGACTGCAGACATCTCCAGATTGAACTCCTGTCCGTCATCCTGTATCTTCTGACCCGATGGAGGAGATAGTCTCCTTCCTGGACGGACCGGAGCGAATTACGCCTCCGAGATCCTCTGAGAACCAGGTTTTTTTTTTGTTTTTTTTAACATAATTCAGTTCCAGCTGACCTCGGCGGCAGCAGGTCTCCTCCTCCTCGTCCACAAGCGCCGCGATCGTAATCCCCTTAATACGATTGATTACGTTTATTTCATCGGGAGCGCCGATGAGGAGCTTGTCTTCAGGTTATTGGGGTTCAGCTTCTCTACTGAGGCTTAGAGAAGGAGAAGCAAACAGCTGCTTCTTTAAAGAAAAAAAAAATATTTTTTTTTAGCTACAAACTCCAACTGACTCGACCCGCTATCAATAATTGATGCACAAGTTGCGCTTTTTTTTTTTTCGCGAGATGAAATTTTAACCGTCGCCGCCTGCTCCTCGTTGTTTTTAATGGCTTTTCCGTCTCCGAAAACGTAACGAACTTCTCGGTTCGCCTCGGCCGCTCGCTCGCGCCCCCCGGTGGTCGGATGGGGGAACTACAAGTACGACGTCCGGGTCAATCTTTCTCAAACCCAGAACTGGACCGGGTTGCAATTCGTAACGACACCACCGGATGTCTCCGGTCGCCCGAATCAATCGGAAACGAAAGCCGGAGCTCCTCCGACCGTGGCTTTAAGAGACGGAGGGGGAGGGAAGAAGGCGCTGAGCCCTCCGGACCGGCCCACGGGTTAAGAGACGCTGCTGAGTCAGCCGGCGACGGGGCGAAGCGAGCCCAGATGCAGATGCAGCGACAGCACAATGTCGCCGCGTGTCCGCGCTCGGGCTCGTCACCTTGGCCTCGGGACGCCGGAGATTAGCTTCGGGGAGGGAAAAATAAAAAGGGGCGACTTTAGCCGACCGACCGCCGGCCTCGTAGAGCCGCGGACGCACCATCTGCCCCGCCATATGATGCCTGACAGATGACATAACAACACCTCCTCTCGCATCGTTTACCCATTTTCTTTGCAGTTTAATAACAATTCGGCCTTTTTTTTTTTTTTTTTTTTTTCTTAAATTCATTGACCGCTTTGAAATAAATGCAGATTTGTTTAAAGTTGCATCCAAACGTGCATCCGTCCTCTTTCCTGTTTGAATTAAAAAGCGTTTTTTTTTTTAAATCGAATTCAATGTAAAAATGCTGATTTCGAAACGGCAAAGTGTCTTCACCGAAGCCGCCATTCAGACCTTTGGTCGCATGTCCTCGTGCAAGTGTGTGTGTCTGTGTGTGTGTGTGTGTGTGTCTGTGTGTGTGTGTGTGTGTGTGTGTGTGTGTGTGTGGTGTCTAACAGGGCAGCATATGGCTATCCCTGCATGCAATGAAATATTAAAGAGCGGTGTCAGCAGGTGTGTGTGTGTGTGTGTGTGTGTGTGTGTGTGTGTGTGTGTGTGTGTGTGTGTGTGCGCGCGCGTGCATGTACGTACACGTGCAGGCCTCAGTGTGTTTGCCCTGCAAGGAGGAGAAAATCTGCTGGACAGACAACTGGGCATGACAAGCTCCCGCTGAGACACACACACACACATTTGAACTATATACACTTTAATATTTTTATATAACGTCAAAGACGCACATTCGGTCTCGAGCAAACCTCTCAACCCGTGTTTGACCTCCTCAAAAGCCACCAGAACATCCAGGATGGAGCGAGAACTTCTTAGCAGCAGCAGATCTAGTGTGGTGTCCAGTCTGAGAAGATCCCATCATCACCATCACCATCATCTCCAGCCGTTCCAAACCAGCAGGTGAAACGTCACCCGCCGCTTGGAAAATTACCCGGGCGCTTAAAAAGAAATGTGACCACATATATTTTGCCACAGTGATCCTGTTACCGTGGTAACCAGTGCTACCTGCAGAAATCGAGATTAGCGGCTAACTGTCAATCACAGCGGAGGCTTTTCCTGCGTTTTTTTCCCGCCGAACGACATGAAAATCTGGATTTCTGATTTTTTTTCCCACGTCACCCTGATCCGCTGACGTGTCGACGAAACAAATAACATTAATCAAGCGCCGACCTCACGTTACCCGTCGCACGGCGGACGCCACGCGAGCGTACGCGAAAGGATATGAGCCGCATTAGCATCCCGATGCTTCCCATCTGTCGGATAATACGCGCATTATCGCGGAGTCTCGAGAGAATAACGTCGCTGTTTGTATATATTTTTTTTTAATTTCCTGCGCGGTTGTGGTTTAGAACGCACGGGAAACTCGGCGTTCGGTCGCCAGATGATGCGAAACGATAATTCCGAGTTGCAAGTTCCTTTCATTTGGAAGTGAGTCTGATTGGACACAGTGGATATGGCGGCGTAGCCCCCACCCGACGCTACATTAGCGGGATTACCAATTTGTACTCTGTGTGTGTGTGTGTGTGTGTGTGTGAGTATTCAAGTTGATTGCAGAATTGGCATGCCGGCTTACAGCATTCGATCCACCTGTTTTGTGCTTGATTCAGTTTGCGAAAATCACCCATACGGGCGGGAAAAATAGATCTTAACACCGCGACGCGACGCCCGCTGTTTATTCTCCTGCTTCATATCAGCGGACGGACGTTATCTCACGCTGGTCGATTGAAAATTAATTTGAAATTTGGACTGGGACTCGACTAATATCTCTCCGCTGATGTGCAGGGAAAAAAAAAAAAAAACTAAAACAAATAAATATCAAATGTTATTCGGTTTGCGAGCGACAAAGTTCACCTGAGCCGAACCCTTGAAATAATTGTGACCGTGGCTTTTCGGACCAAAAATAGAGACGGCAGTTAGTATGCGGACTGATTTGTGTTCCCACTGCGCAATAACACACACACACACACACACACACACACATTTCCTCCCCCCGCTGGGTGGCTGCCAGCTTGTCCAGTTGGCCTGATCTGCAGCAGAGACTAAATGCCATCCCGTCCTCATGTCAGCGTTTCATGAATTCAGTCGAATTCCCGTCACACGACGTCGTATTTGCCACCTCACAAATATTCATTCGGTATAAAAACATCACGGCAGCTGGGTGTTTTTATATATATATATTATTTTGTTTATTTTTTTTTAAACGGCAAGGACGCGGGGTGAAAGCCTCCAGCCGGCTTCCGTCCACCAGCTGCGTCTGGTTTTACCGGAGAGATTATTATTATTATTATTCCACAGATTAACACTTGGGTTTCAACCTGAATGTCAGCGTCGAACCGTCCGACAAACAGGAAGTCGCACGGTTTATCTCGTATTTACACTCGGCTGGACCGACGGATGTGTTTTTTTTTTAAAAAAAAAAACAAGGAAATGATTGCAAATATTGTTTTTTTTTTCTAGGTTTGATGACCCGAATCAAAAGTCATCATCCCGAGTGTTTATCAGGACATGGAAAGTGTGTGTGTTAGTGTGTGTGTGTGTGGGAGAAAGACAGAGAAACAGGCCAATCCAGGCTTTTCTCTCGTTTTTTTTTTTTTTTTCATAGTTTCTCCACCTCCCCCTCTCTCTCTTGTGAATCACTCTCTCCTGCCTCCCAGCCATATTTAAAAATCACTTCTCTCAGGATCGTATTTGGGGTTGAAAGAAGGCTCTATTTGGGGAGAACAATGCGAGATAAATGCAGAAACACATCCTGTTCTCTCACAATTTTGTCACTTTTTCATCCCTTTAATGTCACGCGAGCTTTTTTAGTTTAATCCTCTACTTACAATTGTATTTTCCCCTGAAAAAAAAATAAAAAAAAATGGAATACTTCAAAGAGCTGCGCACTTATTATGATCACAAATGAAATAATATCAATCAAAATAACAGCGATGATCTATTTATACATCAGCGGGGTTTGATCAGCGCAATCTGGTTTCATTAGTTGCATATCATTAAATTGAGAAATTTTTCAAATCATGAGCAAACAATTTAATCAGGAAAGTGGCATTAAAAAAAAAGAAATTTGGTATTTGTTTACATTGTTTTAAAAGGTGCCTGAACCTCTCAGCCGAAGCCAGGGTAGAGTTGTGTTTCGCTGTGAAACTAGTTGCGCGAGCGAGAAATGAGATTTTTTATTTTTTTTCCGGTGTGTTGGCGCACAGAATCGTCCCCGAGGCGACGAGGAGCTTCGCTTCCGAAGATTATTACCTTCGCACTCAGATTAAACCAGGATTACGCCTCCACCAACCAGCCCAGTTGGTGTCTCAATTCAGAAACTTTCCTCAGACTCGCTTCCTCTGCAGCCCGCGCACTCGCTGACTTTTAACTTTTCACACATTATTTTTTCTCCATCATCGTTTTAATTCCATTTAAAGTTTGTTTTCCAGCACCTTTAAACTCTGAAAAACAAAATCCTCAACACCGACGGTATTGAAATCACCCTGAATGTAGTTTTCATATCCATGCGTGTGGATTTTTATTTATATATGTTTTTAAATACAAGGTTTGCGTGTGTTTCATCATTAAATCACAAACAAAATTTGATCAAATTTAATCTTTGCACAAATTCCAGACGTACAGATTATGTTGTTTTCTAATTCTGTGTTAGCGTCTCTACGCTAATCGCGTCGGCGCAAGCGCGCTAACTTTGTGTTTCATCATTAAATCACAAACAAAATTTGATCAAATTTAATCTTTGCACAAATTCCAGACGTACAGATTACGTTGTTTTCTAATTCTGTGTTAGCGTCTCTACGCTAATCGCGTCGGCGCAAGCGCGCTAACTTTGTGTTTCATCATTTAATCACAAACAAAATTTGATCAAATTTAATCTTTGCACAAATTCCAGACGTACAGATTACGTTGTTTTCTAATTCTGTGTTAGCGTCTCTACGCTAATCGCGTCGGCGCAAGCGCGCTAACTTTGTGTTTCATCATTTAATCACAAACAAAATTTGATCAAATTTAATCTTTGCACAAATTCCAGACGTACAGATTATGTTGTTTTCTAATTCTGTGTTAGCGTCTCTACGCTAATCGCGTCGGCGCAAGCACGCTAACTTTGTGTTTCAGCATTAAATCACAAACAAAATTTGATCAAATTTAATCTTTGCACAAATTCCAGACGTACAGATTATGTTGTTTTCTAATTCTGTGTTAGCGTCTCTATGCTAATCGCGTCGGCGCAAGCGCGCTAACTTTGTGTTTCATCATTAAATCACAAACAAAATTTGATCAAATTTAATCTTTGCACAAATTCCAGACGTACAGATTACGTTGTTTTCTAATTCTGTGTTAGCGTCTCTATGCTAATCGCGTCGGCGCAAGCGCGCTAACTTTGTGTTTCAGCATTAAATCACAAACAAAATTTGATCAAATTTAATCTTTGCACAAATTCCAGACGTACAGATTACGTTGTTTTCTAATTCTGTGTTAGCGTCTCTACGCTAATCGCGTCGGCGCAAGCGCACTAACTTTGTGTTTCATCATTAAATCACAAACAAAATTTGATCAAATTTAATCTTTGCACAAATTCCAGACGTACAGATTACGTTGTTTTCTAATTCTGTGTTAGCGTCTCTACGCTAATCGCGTCGGCGCAAGCGCGCTAACTTTGTGTTTCATCATTAAATCACAAACAAAATTTGATCAAATTTAATCTTTGCACAAATTCCAGACGTACAGATTACGTTGTTTTCTAATTCTGTGTTAGCGTCTCTACGCTAATCGCATCGGCGCAAGCGCGCTTACTTTGCCGCGAAAGCTAATGGCGTCAGCCACATGCCAGGGTTCAAATTCAGAAATAAAACGTCCAAATCCCCGGCAGGGGGGAAAATACTTGACCGGTTCACTGGAGAGATGGATTGCCAAGGACTGTAGGCTACTCTCTTCTCCGTGGTAGAAGATAAGGTATCAGAACAGGTGCAAATCACCAACCGCCGCCCAGAAAGTCTGTCAAATAAATCCAGAGGCTGTCGGAGGATGGAAGGGAAGGAAAAGAAGTTCTGGTGAGGACTGGAAATCACTCGACCTCTGCTCGTCTGTTTATTTTATTTTTTTGTGCAGGGTATGTTTAAGGCAGTTTTCAGGCCGAATAAGATTATTTGGCGTTTTTTTTTTTTTTTTCTCTCCATTCGTCAATGTTTGAGAAAGTTGCAGCCGATCAATACTTTGGCATTGGCAGTCAGAATCGCCGCTGTTGTGTTTAACTTGGAAAAAGGAGGAAGTTGTTGACGTTTGAGTTGATGTGTATTGATTCACTCATTAGCCCGACTTCTAGCTTTTCTCGTGTCATCGAAATGCAATTAAAGTACATTTCATTTAATTACAAAAATCCTCTGCGACGGAAGTTCGTAGAAGTTGTGAATTTTAAAAATATTTCCGTCAAAGTTATAAAAAGGACAGAGGTTTTATACTCAGAGGTTTTTTTTTGGGGGGGTAATTGCTTCGTATTTTTTCTGGTATGTTCTGGCGGATTGAGAGATATTTTGATGTATTTTTTTTAGTTTTTTTGTGTAGTTTCTGCTGCATGAATTATATATATGTTTTGGGAATAATCTTATCAAATTTTAGCAATTACTAGATGTGCTGTTTCTTTTTCCTACTTAGCATCAGAAAAGTCAGGATATTATGCAGGTATTATCATTAATAGCATTATTACTCTAGAATAACACAATTTTCAATTTCAGCTGTGCCTGTTTTTTGTTTTGAGTCCGTTTCTCTTCAAGTTCTTTTTTTCCAGCGTCTGTTTAACATCAAATGTCCCCTTTGTGAAAACAGAGAACTGAAGTAAATGGTTTATTTTTTTTTTTGGTTGTTGTTGTCGTTACTGCTGTTTTCATGCGCTGCTCAAGCTAACCCTGCGTCTCGGTCGATAAAATTCACCCGCTGTGAGGTTACGGACGTTCTCTCTCCACTCCGGCGAAAATAAAGATCAGCCTGAACTTTGTTTAGAACGTTAGCGGCTAATATTCCCGCGGTAAGTGAAGAGACAACAGGGGAGCCGCAGGAAACCGGAAGCTTCCGTCCTCCCTGGCGGCCGCGGACGTGCCGAGCAAATGTCACAGCAATCTGGGCGTGACATTAAAAACTTTTAATGGAAAAAGTGGAAATATTAGCGCGGTGGTTTAATGGCCTCCTGCGGTCGGTTCTCACTCGCTAGAAGGTACAAGAAGGTGGCTTCGTGGAAGATGTTGTGATTGACGGGTCATTGGCTCCGCCTCTAAAGTTGCCAAAAGCTTAAGAAAAAAAGTTTTTTCTGCAAACGATCCCCGAAAATAAGTCGAACAAAGCAAGGCTGAATTGGAAAATGAAGACGGCGGAGCTCCGTCTCAGTGTTTGTCCTTAAATCTTAGGTTGACAAAAGGGTCAGCGGGCCAATTACCTGCCGCCCTGCAGGAAAAAGTGCAAATGTCACATTGATTATGGAAATCGACTTCCTGTTTTGGATCTTCTGGGATCAACGGACGCTGTTTTTTTAAAAAAAACGCAAACCCCCAAATCACACCCTCGACTTCCAGGCCGGTTTCTACTACTTTGACCGGTTTATCCCGCCGGTTAGTCCTGGTGAGATGGGATTTTAAAACGCAACCTTTGGACAGAACCGGATGTTGATGATGTTGGCGCACCGGAATCAGCCGGGACCCTCGTCTCCAGCTCCAGGGTAATATTACAAATATTCTGCAGAGATGGAAGATATTATAATTTAGTTAACGACAAAAACACCAGAAAACAACAGTCGGATCTTCGATGGAAACAAAACCTTCGGGATTCTCACGTCCAATCGGACGGTTGTGGTTGGATTGTTACCACGTGGTGACTTGAAGACAAACCCGCCCGGACATTTTCCTGTAACAAGTGAAATTAATACCTCGGTTTAACAGACGATGAGAAAACCTTTTGTTCTCTCTTTTTTTTTTCTTTTTCTCCCACTCTGAGAAAAGTGATGTAATTTTTGAAAACAAGTAAGAAAAGCAGCAGCGGAGCTCAGATGATGGGGGCTGGTAAGACAGATTCATTAATGCTCGTTAGGAATCCGACCGGCTGATGGAGATGTGTGACACACTTTGGTTAGTGTGTGTGTGTGTGTGTGTGTGTGTGTAAAACGGCATGTTTAGCAGGAAGTTGCTGAATTCAATGTTGTGATTCTGTAAGCATCGGCGCTGTCCTCTCTAATGGTCCCAATAACTCACAAACACACACACACACACACACACACACACACACACACACGGACGCATATTCTCAGCTTAATGGCTTTCCTAATGAATGGCCAAAGATGGTGGTCTAAATGGTGGTTGCCATAGTGATAGGGGCTATCGATCAGAGCGTATTGATCAGCCATCGATAACTTCCAGACGGCAGGCTGCAGGAATAAAGAATGAGGAGGTGTGTGTGTGTGTGTGTGTGTGTGTGTTACACCGACATTCCCAAACCGGAGTTTGGCTTCCCTGCGGCGTGTCGGTGTGTTACGCCGTGACCTTCTGCCCCCAGAATTTGTCTTGAAGAGGCACGATAAGTCGGGTTGGCCCCCCTCGCCTCGTCCCTTAGCACCGCAGCGGCCTCTAAATCTTCCGCCTCCACCGGCGGCACGGAAACATCCAGAAAACAACGGCCATTCTACGAGAACCCCCCCTGTCGTTGATAGATTGTAATCATTAGCGTTTGTTAGCTTGCGACTGATAACACTGGATTAGCGGATGCAGGGCAGATTATCTTCAGGCGGCGCTTGTAATGACCCGCCGCTCCCTGCAGCTGGAGGAAACGTTCAAGTATAGATGCTACATTTTAGCGCTGTCGATTAGCAAACATCATTCATTGGGCGAATCCCGCTGGTGAATTGGCACGTTGGAGCGGCGACCCGACCGTCTCGGGGTGATCGAACCTCTACGTCGGGGCAGTCCGTTCTAAAAATGCATACCGTGGTTTTTTAAAGTCTCGTTCCGTCATTCCGACGCCTGCCGTTTGCGACGTTAAACCAAGTTTCGCGCCGCAGCTTGTTTGCGAGCGGAAACGGACGAATACGCCGCGCGACAGCTTTGTTTTTACCTTCTGCAGATTTTACCGCCGTGAATTACGACTTAAGGCCAAAATCATAACAACGTTGCGCCGTATTGAAGAATTAGGCTGCTGTGTTTGGAGTGAAAAAGAATTTTTCATTTTTTTTTGTTTTCATCCATGTTATGTGTAAAAAAAAAAAAAAAGAAAAGTCAGATTGTATTTTTCAAAATGATCTCCGCATTATTTAGCTTATAAGCGATTCATTTATGACGGTGTTAAATATGCTAAAATCTAAATAACGCAAGCCGTTTTAACGGGGGAAACGGATGCTAAACGTATAAAATATCGATCCGTGAAATCCCGCGCGTCGGCCAGTGCGACATCTGATTAGGCTGTAAAATCGCCGGCCGATGACCGAGGAAACCCAGTTCGGTAAACACCTGCAAGGAAAAAAAAAAAAAAGAGCAATAAAAAGAAAGTTACTGGCTGTTTTAGAAGCTAAATGGAATCCTTTTACGAAGCGCTTTTCTACCTTGAAGTGACACTCAGAGTGCTTTATCTCTAACTTTGGATGTCCATTCTGGGGGCGGCGGCGGCGGCGGCGGCGAGGACGAGGGAGGGGGAAGAAAAAAAACTTAAACAAAGTGGGATGGATAATCCAAACTGTCTGGCCGGATGTTTCCAGAAGCCGGCGCTTTGTTTCCAGGTGTCAGATGTGCATTAGCGGCGGAACTTCCAGTCGAGGGATTAAAAAAGAGAAAAAGACATTTGCATCTCCTTAACTCTTAAATGCCAGTCTGCCGCCTGCTTTGTCCTCCCCCTCTTTACTTCGCAGCGCTGCGGTTAAATTTAAGGCGGTAGAAAGAGAGGGAAAAATCCTGGGAGAACCATTAGATGAACTTTTGCCATTGCCATGGTTACTAAAACAGTCGGGCCCTCGCCGCTAAAAACCTTCAGAGCCCATTTGGTCCGATCGGATCCCGGGGTTTGCGGCTGGGTTTCGGTCTTCGCCACGTCTGGCGGGTTTTAATGGTTCCCATTACAGCCTCCGCCGGTTACTAATGGTTTAAGGGAGGAGGGGGGACGTCCGGTACGCCGGCCGTTCAGAACCGCCGCTGTTTATGGATAAACAATTCAAAAAGGGTTGATTCGTAAAGTGGCGTGCGCCTTTTTCCGGCAAACGCTCCTCGTGGTCGAAACCCGCGGATCCGCGGTTTCGTCCGGATGATGATTATTCCCGAGGACGGATCTGTTTAACGTCACAAAAACGGCAAATGAACACGGTTTTACTCAAAAAAAACAAAAAAAGGCATCGTAATCGACAGGGTCGGTTCGGGCGATTTTCCTGAGACGTTTCGCTGCGAAATTCAATCTTTTTCCAATTAACGGAGACCCGTTTTTTTTTTTGGCGAGAAAAGGCGCCGCGGCATTTGTTTCAAGTGTGTGTGTGTGTGTGTGTGTTCCCGGACTTTATAGGGAGGTGTGTTTTTGCGATATCACGACGCGGTCTGGAGATGCTGCGGGACAGGTTACCTTGGTAACCGTCAAAATCCCCTTCCCTCCCCGCCTCTGTTTATCTTGAAGTGTCGTAGAGGAAGAAGAGTCATTTGTGGCCGTCGATCAGCGGGATACTGAATCTTTCCTCTATGTTTGTGCATCAATTTCAACGTATTGATGTGTCTGATTGTAACACACACACACACACACACACACACACACCGTCAGGCCGCGCTGACAGCCAGACATCAACGTTAAGTTCAGTCGGAGAAGACGTTCTCGCCTCCACGCCGAAATAACCCCCAAACAAACCAAAAAGTAAAACATGTCAGACAAATAATGTCTGGAGCTGCCGCAGGATTTTCAAACCTTTCCGCGATCGGAGTGACAGGCGCCGGCCGACTTCAACGCCGAGCCGGCTCTCAAACTCTTCCCTTCAAGCGCCACCTCGGGGGGAGCGTTTGTCTCCGGCGTCACGGCCCAAACAAGTACAGCCAAAAAAAAAAAAAAAAAAATGCAAATAAAGCCGGTCTAAAACCGGTCTTTGGCCCCTGGAGAGGAGCGGGGTTAGCATCCAGCGCTAGTTGTTAGCTAATAAAGTACTCAACGTTGATAGATAGAAAACAATAAGGTCAGAAAGTGTAACTTCCCTCCCCGAAAAAGCAAAACTGGTAGAGTTCATGAAGGTGCTCCAGCTCTGGCAGAAGAGTCTGAAGGCACCAGGCAGGAACCCTGTGACGTTGTGGTGTCAGAAGAGTCTGCTGCTGAAGCTGTGGTCTTCTGGAAGGGGTGGGAGGCTCAGAGGCATCCGCGAACTCTGCCGTCTTCACCGGCTTGTTCAGTCTGTTTGCCCCAACACCTAGAAGCCCTGAAGATCCACGGCACAGAAGATGATGATGCCTCCTCAGGAAGTAAAGCCAGCACCAAGCCTGCACTATAGATACACTGTACGGCCGAAAGGATTGGCTCGCCTGCCTCGACTCGCAAATGAACCATTCCTGATCCGTAGGGTTCAGTATGTCGTGGGTCCAACAGCTTCAGCTCTTCTGGGAAGGCCGTCCACAAGGTTCACGACTCTGTTTATGGGGTTTTTTGACCGGAAGCGCATTTGTGAGGTCACATACTGACGTTGGACGAGAAGGCCTGGCTCTCAGTCTCCGCTCTGATTCATCCCAAAGGTGTTCTGCGGCAACTCTGTGCAGGACAGTCAGACTCTTGCTTACGCACAGTCATGCTGGAGAAGGAAGGGTCCAACTCTAAACTGCTCCCAAAAAGTTGGGAGCATGGAATTGTCCAAAATGTCTCGGTATGCTGAAGCGCTCACTGGAACTAAGGGGCCAAAAACAAGCCCGCACCATAATCCCCCCTCCACCGAACTTCACACTCGGCACAATGCGGTCAGACAAGTGGCGTTCTCCGGACGACAGCCGAACCCGGGCTCGTCCATCAGATCGCCAGATGGTGAGGCGTGATCGGTCACTCCCGAGAAGGCGTCTCCACTGCTCTAGAGTCCGGTGTTGGGGTGCTTCACACCACTCAACATCTGCTGACCCCCCTCCGTCACTTTACGTGGCCAGGAGCAAGGAAATTTCACGACTAGATTTGTGGCACGGGTGGCATCCTATCACCGATTCTTTCACAAATGTTTGTGAAAACATTCTGCATGCCGAGATGCACCTGTGGCCACGAGAGTGATTGGAAAACCTGATTCCCATTATTTGGACAGATGAGTCAATACTTTTGTCCATATACTGGACTTGTATGCTTGGGATACCATGTCCTCACCTGCTCCTCAAGCAGGCCGTTCTCGCCACGCCACCTCACAAACATCGTCCGAGACGGACTTTCTGCTCCTCCGTTTTAAAGTTAAATGTATTTGGACAATTTCCCTCTGAGTTTAAGGTCGTTTCAAAGGGGTTTATCCAACATCGACGTTTCTAAAAAAAGGAGGACGGCACTGACAGGGGAAGCCTAGAGGTTTGCCTTGCCAGGAGCTTCTCCAAGCGGCTTTCTTCAGGCGGCGGCGGCGGCGGCCATGTTTGACCTTGCCTTCGGCGTCCTGTCACGCCGCAGCCGTGGGGTGTTGCGGTGAAGTCACCGCCCGTCCTGATGGTCACTTATCTTCTCGTCACCCCTCGCTTGTCCGCCATCGGCCCCCGCCGTCGGGCATTCGCTTCTGCCACCGCCCTCGTACGGCGTTTGATCCTGATCCAGAAAAGATGCGGTCGCCGTCAAAAATTTGTCGGTTAAAAGCGCCGATTCTGGAGCAACTAAATAAACGAAGGCTTTCAAAGCTAACATTCATCTCTGTTTTATTATAATTCTTGCAGTTTCCCCCCGAACAGCCACCCGAGGGGTTAATGGTCACGGCGCCGCTCGCAGTCGGAACACCGCGCCGCCGCGCTCTTAGCGGGGATGTTAGCATTTTGTGTGTAATTAACTCGGACCCGTCTACGCCGAGGCCGTCGCACGGGCCGAACCCCCCCCACCCCCGCGGTGACAGAAATTACCCCGACCCTGCCGGTTGTGACAGCTGCCTCCCGCCCAGCTGTTTGTACCATAATTGTCATCTGCCATGTTTGAAAACAGCCGCCGTCGACTCGGCCCATCAAACTGTCGCCGTGAATAATCACCTTGTCGGCCGGCCGAGCTCCTGGAATCCAATCAGCGAGCGGAAACGAAATGTCACCGAGAAAAAGGAAGAAGACGAAGAACACGGGTCGGAAAACGTGTGTGTTTTCACACATTGTCAGGTTTTTATAGGGATTTTTTTTTTTTTTTGCTGCTAATTTCAAAACCATCACTAGCTTAATTATGAAGCATTTCTTGCGTGTTTTTCTCGTTTTTTTTTTTGTTTGTTTTTTTATGATTGTTCAGGCGGGGTCATGAGGTTAAAAAAAAATTCCGAACTGATTACAAAATAATATCGTTATGATTTTTTCCCGAATTAAATGTGTTTTCTTGTTTGTTTAGCATTACCGATGCTAATTTCAGGATTTTTCTTTCCTTTTTTTTTTTTTTTTTTCGGACCTAGCTGTTGGACTTTATTATAGCTTCTTTTCTCTTGATTTTTAACACCAGGGCAGCACATGGTTCTCACAGCAAGAAGGTCCCTGGTTGGATTCCAAGAGTTTGCATGTTCTCCGCATGCCTGCACGTTTCATCCAGGCTCTTTGGTTTCCTGCCACAGTCATTGGAGATCCTAAGCTGTCTAGATTCGTCATTTGTTTGGAATTGTTAGCATATATCTCAGTGAGTATTTACTGGACATTCCTAGGAAGAGTACTACAGATGCAGTATTTGCGTTGAGAATGCTAATAGAAAAGTACAGAGAAGGCCAGAAGGAGCTGCATTGTGTTTTTGTAGACCTAGAAAAAGCATATGACAGGGTGCCAAGAGAGGAGCGCTGGTATTGTATGAGGAAGTCTGGAGTGGCAGAGAAGTATGTTCGACTGGTGCAGGACATGTATGCTCGCTGTGAGACAGTGGTACGGTGTGCTGCAGGGGTAACAGAGAAGTTCAAGGTGGAGGTGGGACTCCATCAGGGATCAGCTCTGAGCCCCTTGTTGTTCGCAATGGTGATGGATAGGCTGACAGATGAGGTTAGACAGGAATCCCCATGGACCATGATGTTTGCGGATGACATTGTGATCTGTGGTGAGAGCAGACAACAGGTAGAGGAACATCTAGAGAGGTGGAGGTATGCTCTGGAAAGGAATGAAAGTTAGTCGCAGCAAGACAGAATATATGTGTGTGAACGAGAGGAACTCGGGTGGAACGGTGAGGCTACAGGGAGTGGAGATCAAGAAGCTGGAGGATTTCAGGTACTTAGGGTCAACAGTCCAGAGCAACGGAGAGTGTGGAAAAGAGGTGAAGAGACGGGTCCAAGCAGGTTGGAATGGGTGGAGAAAAGTGTCAGGGGTACCAAGAGATAGAAGAACATCAGCCAGAATAAAAGGAAGGGTGTACAAGACAGTGGTGAGACCAGCGATGATGTTTGGACTAGAAGCTGTTCCAATGACCAAAAGACAGCAGGCAGAACTAGAGGTTGCAGAGATGAAGATGTTGAGGTTCTCTTTGGGAGTGACCAGGATGGAGAGGATCAGGAATGAGTCTATCAGAGGAACGGCACATGTTAGATGTTTTGGAGAGAAGGTCAGAGAAGCCAGACTGAGATGGTTGGGTCATGGACAGAGGAGGGATAGAGAATATATTGGTAGACGGATGCTGGAATTGGAGCTGCCAGGCAAGAGGTCTGGAGGAAGACCAAAGAGAAGATTCATGGACGTCGTGCGAGAAAATATGAAGGTAGTTGGTGTGAGAGAGGAGGATACAGAGAATAGGGTTAGATCAGGGTTTCTGTCGTCAACTTGTAAAGCGTCTTTGTGTACCGTGAAAAGCGCTATACAAATCGTATGTATTATTATTATTATTATTATTAGATGGAGAAAGTTGACTTGCTGAGGCGACACCTGAAGGGAAAAGCCGAAAGAAGAAGAAGAATCTGTCACAGGGGTGCAGGACATGTATGACCGAGACAAAGTGATGATTGAGATGTTTTGGACATGAACAAAGGAGTGTTCATGTCCAAACCATGGTGAAGATCTGGGTAGAAGGTTACTGAAGGTGAAGCTGCCAGGCATGAGGTCTGGAGGAAGACCAAAGAGAAGATTTATGGACTTAGTGAGAGAAGATATGAAGGTAGTTAGTGTGAGAGAGGAGGATCCAGAGAATAGGGTTGGATGGAGAAAGGTGACTCGCTGTGGCGACACCTGAAGGGAAAAGCCGAAAGAAGAAGAAGACTTGACTGGACAACATGTAACTGTCTTCTAGCCGTCATGAGTGTCCTTCAAGCTCAGTTTGAAGGACGTGCATTGGGTTTCTACGCTGATCCAGTCCGTTCCCAGGACTTCTGGACTTCTTCGGTCTCGACTCCGATGACGTTCAGAAGCGATTTCTCGCCGCTTGTCGGGCGGTTTCCTCAGGTTCCTCGCGGGATGCGACCTGCCGTCTCCACGCAGGTCTTTTCGGGTGATTCATCGCAGAGGTTTAAGAATCACATTAGCGCCGTGAGCAAAATGTCACAAAGAAGTTGACGATAAAAGGAACCTGAAAGGGAAACAAACAAAGAACAGAGGGAATAAAATCATTTCTGTCTTCAAGACAACTTTCCTCTTTAATCTGACTGATAATTCTTCTTTTTTTTTTTTTTTTTTGTTCCAGCTTTTATTTTTATTTGTGACAAACCATTTCTATAGGTCGCCACGCCTTTAAATATTCATTAAAGCCTGCTGATGCAAACATTCTGTAATTTCCTCTAAAGGATATATAGATGAATCTGTGTGTGTGTGTGTGTGTGTGTGTGTTTGATTTCACTATCTGCTGGCACCAGCTGTGAAACTATTGGGGATTTAAATATTTAAACATGTTGAGATATCATATTCACTCCACCATCCTCCCACCGCAATGGCTGTCTCCACATGTGACTGGTGCCGCCCAGAGTCAGGCTTTCCCTTTGTTACTGGACCATTTAATGTGTGTGTGTGTGTGTGTGTGTGTGTGTGTGTGTGTGTGTGTGTGTGTGTGTGTGTGTGTGTGTGTGTGCGCGCGCAGAATGTACAGAACGCAATCAAGCTACATGTTCGTCCCAGAGCTAACTGCTAACCAGACGCAGAATGCAGGGTTTGTTAGAAGGCTACAATTTCTTCATTTTTTACCTGATTTACTACCAAATCATTCGTTTCTCAAGTTGATTTCTTCATATTAAAATGGTAGCTTTATTTCCTGTTATCTCCCCTGTTTTTATTTTTTTATTTTTTTATTTTCTCTCCAACTCTGATTTTTTTTATCCCCAGTTGAATTTGTGTTATTTGCAACTCCTTTTTGCTCCAGCCTGCATCTGAGGGATCTCACTCCTCCAGGTCCTGGTCTGTCCTGGTCATTGTGTTAACGTTTCAACACCATTTCCATAGCAACCGCCACATATGCTGCAGTACATGATGCCAGACCAGTAGGTGGCGCTGTGACTGTGCTAAGTGTAGAGACGCTTCCTGTCTGGGCGAGAGTGGAAACATCAACAATAGCGAGGTAGAGTTGCTGCTTGGAGACCCTGAACCACAAGGAGGGCAATTCCAAGAGCATATGGACTGGGAGCCATGGTAGTCCGAGTACTCCGGAGTACCCTGGAGTACTCTGGAGTCCCCCATTGCTGTTATTGGAGTCATGGTTGTCCAAGTGCTCTGGAGTCCGCCATTGTTGTTATGGGAGTCATGGTAGTCAAAGTACTCTTGAGTCCCCCATCGTTGTTATGGGAGTCATGGTAGTCTTGAGTACCCTGGAGTACTCTGGAGTTCCCCATTGTTGTTGTGGGAGTCATGGTAGTCCGAGTACTCTGGATTACCCTGCAGTACTCTGGAGTCCGCCATTGTTCTTCTGGGAGTCATTGTAGTCAGAGTACTCTTGAGTACTCTTGAGTACTCTGGAGTTCCCCATTGTTGTTGTGGGAGTCATGGTAGTCCGAGTACTCTTGAGTACTCTGGAGTACCCTGCAGTACTCTGGAGTCCGCCATTGTTCTTCTGGGAGTCATGGTAGTCCAAGTACTCTTGAGTACTCTGGAGTACTCTGGAGTTCCCCATTGTTGTTGTGGGAGTCATGGTAGTCCGAGTACTCTTGAGTACCTTGGAGTACCCTGCAGTACTCTGGAGTCCGCCATTGTTCTTCTGGGAGTCATGGTAGTCCAAGTACTCTTGAGTACTCTGGAGTACCCTGGAGTACTCCGTAGTCCACCATTGTTGTTATGGTCTATGCACCAGGGTAAAGCAACTGACTTCAACTTCTGTGTGCAACCGAAAAGTGTTGTATTAAATGTGTTTCCCTGCCCCTGCAGCTCGTCGCCATATTGTTTTCCGCCGATGGAGAAGGATGAGCAGGACGCATCAGATGTACGGCCTCTTGCGATTTTTTTTTTTTTTCTTTTTCCTCTTGTACATGGGGTTATTTTCTTTAATATTTTACTTTCTTTCTGATTTTTTTTTTTTTTTTTTTTTGTAATTATTATTTTGGTGGATATTTTTCGGTGATTTCCTGCCGGTTCATACATGACAGGAAATGAAAGCGACTGCAGAGAGCGAGGGGTTATAAAAAAATAACAGCAAAAAAAAAAAAGATCATCAGATTAGCCAGAAACATCATTTAAGAAAACAAAAAAACAATAATTATTAATCAAAAATGTGATAGAGATAACAAAGAAAGCAAAAATATTAGAAAATCCGCAGGGATGGAGGGTTCGGTTGATTTCACAAAGTTGTGTGTGTGAGAAGAACCCGTGGAAACATCTCAGCTTGGAGAACCCGGATCTTCTCCACCTTTATTTCCACCCCAGCTCGTCGCTTTCTCTCCTTCTCCATGCTGCTCTCCATCTTCTCCATGCTGCTCTCCATCTTCTCCATGCTGCACTCCATCTTCTCCAGCGCTCTCCATCTTCTCCATGCTGCTCTCCATCTTCTCCAGCGCTCTCCATCTTCTCCATGCTGCTCTCCATCTTCTCCATGCTGCTCTCCATCTTCTCCAGCGCTCTCCATCTTCTCCATGCTGCTCTCCATCTTCTCCATGCTGCTCTTCATCTTCTCCATGCTGCTCTCCATCTTCTCCATGCTGCTCTCCATCTTCTCCAGCGCTCTCCATCTTCTCCATGCTGCTCTCCATCTTCTCCACGCTGCTCTCCATCTTCTCCAGCGCTCTCCATCTTCTCCATGCTGCTCTCCATCTTCTCCATGCTGCTCTCCATCTTCTCCAGCGCCATCCATCTTCTCCATGCTGCTCTCCATCTTCTCCATGCTGCTCTCCATCTTCTCCTCCCTCTTCTTCTGTCTGTCCATGTCTTCCTCCTCCCACTCCTTCAATCTCTCTCCCTCTGCCTCCCATCTCTTTCTCTCGCTGTCTCTCTAGTCAAGCATGACATTACCTGAAGGGACAGCCTGCTAGCCCGCTATCAGTGTAACACACACACACACACACACACACACACACACACACACACACGCACACACACACACACACACACACACACACACACACACACACACCAAAGGAGCAGGGCAGTCAGCAGGGACTGTTAGTTCAATTGCACTCATTTAGCTGGAATGTCCATTTCGCTCCGTGTGTGTTCTTGTTTCACTGTGTGTGTGTTGGTGTCAGCGTCTATGTGTGTGTGTGTGTGTGTGTGTGTGTGTGTGTGTGTGTGTTGCCAGGTGGAGGTGTGAATGTGTGTGTGTTGTTATTCTGCATACGCGTCGCTGTGTTCCTGCATGTATGTTGTTGTTTCTGTGTGTTGATATTCCAGGCACTGTGTGTGTGTGTGTGTGTGTGTGTGTGTGTGTGTGTGTGTGTGTGTGTGTGTGCGCGCGCAGGTATGTTATCATGCAGAAGCGTATGTTGCGTGTGCGTTTGCGTGTTACTCTGCGTGTGTTTTGGTCACTGCATGTGTGTCCACGCTAAGTTCTGTGTGTAAGTTATCTAGCATCTGTGCTATTACAGCTTGATTGTTATTGTGAATGTATACGTGTGTGTGTGTGTGCGTGTGTGTGTGTGTGTGTGTGTGCGCACGTGCGCAGGTATGTTATCATGCATAAGCTTATGTTGCGTGTGCGTTTGCAGGTTACTCTGCGTGTGTGTCCACGCTAAGTTTTGTGTGTAAGTTATCTAGCATCCGTGCTATTTGTGCTTGATTGTTATTGTGAATGTATACGTGTGTGTGTGTGTGCGTGTGTGTGTGTGTGTGTGTGTGTGTGTGTGCGCGCACGTGCGCAGGTATGTTATCATGCATAAGCTTATGTTGCGTGTGCGTTTGCAGGTTACTCTGCGTGTGTGTCCATGCTAAGTTTTGTGTGTAAGTTATCTAGCATCCGTGCTATTTGTGCTTGATTGTTATTGTGAATGTATATGTGTGTGTGTGTGTGTGTGTGTGTGTGTGTGTGTGTGTGTGTGTGTGTGTGTGTGTGTGTGTTGCCAGGTGGAGGTGTGAATGTGTGTGTGTGTGTTGTTATTCTGCATATGCGTCGCTGTGTTCCTGTGTGTATGTTATTGTTTCTGTGTGTTGATATTCCAGGCACTCTGTGTGTGTGTGTGTGTGTGTGTGTGTGTGTGTGTGTGTGTGTGTGTGCAGGTATACTATCATGCATAAGCGTACGTTGCGTGTGCGTTTACATGTTACTCTGTGTGTGTTTTGGTCACTGCGTGTGTGTCCACGCTAAGTTTTGTGTGTAAGTTATCTAGCATCTGTGCTATTAGTGCTTGATTGTTATTGTGAATGTATACAAGTGTGTGTGTGTGTGTGTGTGTGTGTGTGTGTGTGTGTGTGTGTGTGTGTGTGTGTGTTAGGCCTGGGACTCGGTGTGTGTATAATGTGAGCTGGGCCGGTACAACAACCCAGAGGGGCTTTGAGCTCATAATGGTTTGACTGGGAGGGAAGGTTGGATCCAGAGCGGAGGAGGAGGGCGGGATTTGAACCCTCGCTGTTGCCATGGTAGCAATCGGCCGCAAGACGAAAAGCAAAATGTCAGCGGTCGCGAACGGAAAGCGCCGGCGGAGAAGGAGCGGCGCGGCGTGATGCGGCGCGGCGCCGCCGGCGTGGAGAAGCAAACACGGAGGATCACACAGAGGGAAAAATAATTAACTTACCAAATTCTAAATTAGCTTTCGTTAGGAGTTAACGAGGAGGGGAGGAGCCGCGGGGCGTTCAGGGGCCGGCGATGTGTCACGTCGGAGGGAAGATGAAAATAGAAAAGATGAGCTTCGGTGGTTACCTGGAAACATCAGGCATCAGTTTTATTGTTTTCGCTTCCAGATTAACCGCCGGTCACTTTTCACTCGCCTCCCGCTGCTTATTCGTTTATTTTTTTCCTTCGGCAAATTGATCTGTACTTTTTACTTTTGAAAACTAAGTTATTTGCTGACGTCGCGCCGCTTCGTTTTGCGTCATCTTTTTTCTTTGCATTTTAATTTTTTTTTTTATAATTTTCTCAACCGTTTCACCCTCGATTTCGCAATTCTTGCTCGTTCTCATGCAAATTTTTTGCTAATGTATGTGTCCCATAGATTCTTCTTCTCCTTTGGGCTTCTCCCTTCAGGGGTCACCACAGCCAATCCACCTCCTCCATCTTAATCTGTTGTCCAAGGATAGGACATGAACAGAGGAGTGTTCAGGTCCAAACCATCTTGGTCATCATTAAGTCTCAGTCATACATGTCCTGCACCCCTGTGACAAATTCTTCTTTTCCTTTGGGCTTCTCCCTTCAGGGGTCTCCACAGCTAATCCACCCTCTCTATCTAACCCTATTCTCCATGGTTTGGACATGAACAGACGAGTGTTCATGTCCAAACCATCTTAGTCATCACTTTGTCTCGGTCATACATGTCCTGCACCCCTGTGACAAATTCTTCTTTTCCTTTGGATTTTTCCAGGAGTCTCCACTGCAAATCGACCTTCTCCATCGAACCCTTTTCTCGTCTCTCACACCATCTGCCTTCACATCCTCTCTCACTACGTCCATAAATCTTCTCTTTGGTCTTCCGCTAGACCTCCTGCCCGGCAGCTCCAATTCCAGCATCCGTCTACCAAAATATTCACTACCCCTCCTCCGTTTAGGGCCGAACCATCTCAGTCGGACTTCTCTGACCTTCTCGAGGATCGATCGCAGGGCCGCACATAGAGACGGACACCCTCGCATTCACATGTCCGGGCAATCAACGGCCTCTAAAGAACCTCTGCCAGGCGTTTGGACTGTGGGAGGAACCCGGAGAACCCTGAGGAACCCCACGCAGACGTGGAGAACATGCAGCCTCCACACAGTAGTGGCGATCCCTGCTGCGCGGTCGAAGCGCTAACCGCTGCTAACAGAGGAAAATCTTTTTATCTGATAACACTAATAAAAGAGGCCACATTTTCCTTTTCTCCCCCCCCCTATAGATTTTGATCTTTTTATAACCATATCACATTTATCCTTGTACCTTCATTTGGTTGCTGAAAGTCATCTCAAGTGCCCACTCTGTAATTTCCCCCTCGCCTGGAATGCAGATTGTCAGCGAGAAAGAAAGGAGACAAGTGAACTCGCCTTTGTATCACAAAGCTTCCTCACAATCATCTAGACATGAATGTCACCTGCCAGCCATTTAAATGCTGTTCTCACGCGTCTCTTAAAGAGCACTTTACCTGCCGATCCGCCGGGTTTTTACAGTTCATCAAAGAGCCGGGCGGCTTCACCGCCCCGCCGCTTCACGCCGTGTAATTACCTGCCGAGCGAAGAACGACACGCGTCCGGCCTCTTCCCGAGTCCATCAGCGGCGGGGTTTTTTAATGACTCGCCGCCTCCCGGCTTGCCGCCGCCGCCGCTAGCGTCGTCTCACATCGCCGGCTCTCCGGCTAATGAGCCGCCGCTGCGATCGTCGGCCTCGGGGCGCCGCCGGCTTCCGCCCGGAACGTCCTCGCCGTGGCACCCGAGGACGCCGGGCGGTGATTCAGCGTTTTGACACCACCTCCGTGTTCGCTGGTGAGAAAATATATTTAAAAATAAATAAACACAGAACCGGGAACGAGAACTTTCCCCAAAGTGAGGGTTTTTTTTTTTAGCAAATCATCACTTTTTTTTTTTTTTTTTTCGCAACTTTGTCAACGTAGCGTAAAGCGCTAGCTGCAGACGAGGCGCGGTGGCAGAAGACGAGCGGCAGGGGGCTCGGCGGGGTCCCCCCCCCCCCCAAAAAAAAAAAAAAATCCCTCAAATGCAGCTGATGTTTGCACGTACCCACTCGCAAGAAATAGACGGTTTTCACACCGTGTTATTTCGGCTGGATGTTTGGGTTTGTTCTTTTTTGTCCACCAGATTGTTGTTTACAGCGGAAAAGTATGTCTGGGGACCCTGAAAGGTGGCAATGAGGCATCGGTTGGAGAGGCAGCTGAAGCTAACTAGAGGTCTGTCGTACGTTTTTGTGTCGCCACTGACAATAGATTTGTCTTACTTGGACTCGCCAGTTCAAAATGCTACAACTCTATGTTCAGGTTTAGAGCATTAGCGCGCTAACGGACTATTCTACATAAATAGCTAGCTGTATTTACCCTTGTTTGTGAAACAAACATCAGCTTAGCAAAACATGCAACGAGCAAAGCCTCGCTAACGTCCCCTTTATTATGAAATGAATTAATATGTGCTTTAATATTCCCCGATGATCGGACCAGGTGTTAGCCTCCGCTAGGTCTGACTGGGTCTGACACGTAGCATGTTGCGCCGTCAATCACAGCAAACAGCCACCGGTGACATTGGTTGTGACTCTGCGGAGGTAAAGAGTAGACGTATCGATATTGCATCCTGTTTTAATGGCGTCGTACTTCACCAGACGGGGGATGGAAACGGCGGCGGCATCCAGGTTTTTATTGAGAGAGAACTCTTCATTTGAAAAGAAAAAGAAAAAGAATCTGGAAGGGATGCTAGCCGTGATTTTGGACCCGGACGATGAGAAGGTGGGCTGTGGATTTTTTTCTAAAAGCACTCTTGTGATATTTTCTTGGCTGAAAAGATGCATTTAACCTGTCTATCTTCCTCCTGAAGCCGAAAGAACATTTTCTTTTCTTTTTTTTTTTTTAATCCCCAGGCCCGTGTTGGCTTTGTGATGTTTTTTTTTTTTTTTTTATTTTATATTTTTTATTTTCTCCGGGCTCTATCTGGAGCGGCAGCGGCTGCACGCGGGAAGCTCGCTGGGAGAATGAAAGGCATCTCATGTGGAAACGATGGAATCAACATTGTTGATTTGTCATTTGGTTGGTACACGGCGGGCGGCTGCCAAACAGCCACTGATACGGTTGCCATGGAAAGAGCACCGGTTTGGTGCATGTGAGCGAGGAATCTGATTGGCTGCCACTCAGGGGTCTGGTTCTTTTATATATATAAATGTGTGTGTGTGTGTGTGTTTGAGAAAAGTGAAAGCCGGGTGAGTTGTGATGGCAGTCGGCTCATTCCTCTGCGTTACGAGCGCGATTTTTTTTTTTTTTTTTTTTTTTTTTTTGCGCCCGCGACCAAATGTCACCCCATAAAAATTCAATACTGCCGTTTCACAACAAAAGACTTTTAGAGAGCTAATTTTCTCTCCATCTGCCTCGTCAGGCTGCGCTTCGCGTTTTTCCGCTTTCCTCAGCCGCTCCGCCAGCACTTCCAGGCAAACGGAGTGAACTTGTTGCTTTTTTAGCCTCCGCGGCTAAAAAAGCAGCAAGACAGAGCGGCTTTTCTTCTTCTTCTTCTATTTTTTTTATTTTTTTTTTTATGTCCAAAAGCGAGTCTTAAGTGGTTTCCTGGCAGCGTCGTAGCCTGCTTTGAGTTGGCGTGCCACAGGAGGATTTTACAACCCGTCCTGGTCTTTGATGGATTTTCTTCCCCAATGAGTGTGTGTTTGAAGCGTCGCAAAGACGCCTGTCAAACCAGGAATCGTCTTAATCTCCTGCCGGCCTCTGGAAACCGATATTTAATCTGGATTAATCGGGTCGTTACATTTGTTTCCCTTTTTTTCCTCCGCGGTGAGGATGGAAAGCGGAGCCGTGGCCGCTCGTCCGATTCCCCTTAAAGTCAACCCACTGATCCCCAAAAAGAAATGGGGTGAATGAGCAGACCGCCAAAGACCTGCAAGGGTTTTCAGTCCCAAACACCTTCTGGAGTTGCGTTAGACTTTGGCTTTATTTTCTGTCGGGAGGGAGAATCACAGTGACATGACCGGCGGTGGGTGGGAAGCAATGATCCCTCTCTGAAGATACTTTTGGACAGAACGGTTCCAAGAACTCCGTTTTAAGGACTACCCAGCTCAAGTTTGGTTCCAGGAAGTAGCCTCCACCTCCAGGGGAACCTTTTTAGCAAGGATTCAGAGCATACCTTCGCTTCTCCAGATTTTCCCCATCCTGTTCTCCGCTCTCTCGACACATCACAATGTCATCTGCAAACATCATGGTCCATGGAGATGGACCTCATCTGTCAGCCTGTCCATCGCCACTGCAGACAAGAAGGGGCTCAGTGCTGATCCCTGATGGAGTCCCACCTCCACCTTGAACTTCTCTTTTACACCTACAGCACACCTCGCTACTGTCTCACAGTGAGCATACATGTCCTGCACCAATTTAACATACCTCTCTGCTACTACTCATACAATGCCAGAGCTCTTTTCTCGGCATCCGGTCGTATGCTGTTTCACAGAGAACAGGGTTGGATGGAGGATGTTGATTCGCTGTGGTGACGCCTGGAAGGAAAAGCCCAGAAGAAGATAATTCCCACATAGCATTAAGGGACCACGGCAGGGACTGCGGTGACGGCAGGCGCCTCCAGTTTCACACTCAAAAAACAAACCGCAGAAGAAGAACAGGAAGACGACACGAACATCATGGAGAGTTCATGGAGTAACAACCGTGAACCTACCTTGCACTGCGTCGCCATGCGAAGAACCCCGTTAGCTAATTGATTTGGTCCAAAATGTAGATGTTTCTCTGCGAGCCCTGGAAGTCCCTCTGAGGCGTAGCAGGCCAGAGGAGCTACGACCTTCCATCTTGTTCCAAGGAATCAGCTGACCAGTGACCAGGCCAATGCAAGTATCTTGGCTTCTGAGTTCCACCAACGTCACATGAGTTCCAATGAAGCTTCTAGAAGAAGGTTCTAGAAGCTTCTGTCCGTGGCTCCTGTGCTGTCCCAGTGCACCAGGGTAGCGCTCACTTCCGTGAAGGGTCTTGTTTCCAGCCGTCTTACTTTGAACGTTAAGATTTAATTCATGTTGTTTCGGGGAGGTTTTAAAACAGGATAACAGACGTGTTTGAGCTGCAGGACGTTCATCTCCAAACCCTCCCATCCACCAAGATCTGCCAGAAGGTCCTGGGGGTCGGGGATCACCTTCAACACTACATTTAAGCGCTCAGAGCGATTTGTAGTTATTTTTTTCTTTTTAGCTCAAATTTACACTTTTAAAAAAAAAGAAAGTGTTAGCTGCGTTTTTTTTTTCCCCCGTTTTTCATTTTCAAATTCAAAGATGACCGGTTTCTTTTCCTTAAAACATCCGCTTTGTGTGTGTGTGTGTGTGTGTGTGTTATGTCTTCTTAAGCGTAGCGGCATCTGAAAAGACCCTGGATGTTCCAGAAACACAACGATGTCGATAATAAATAAAGAGCTTTCATTACAGGAGAACATGTTCTCCACAGAGAAGCCGTGCAGAGTTCTTCATCTTTCAATCATCTTCTGTTCTCAACCCTCCAGTGGAAACAGGAGCATTTGATCTTTCCTTTTTTATTTTCTTCACTTCAGCTTCTCCGGGAGCCCACCGCGATGGCGGCTCCACGTTAATCGGCCAATCACGGCTGACGCTGAGGTGAAAGGGGCGGGGCTTGTCCATCACGCATCGTCCAACCGTTCACTTCCTGACGGAGACGACCCCGACCCTCGCCACCTTCCACCGGCAAGCTAACACCTCACGCTCAGGTTGCTGTGACGTTAGCTCGCCCGTTAGCCCCTCTCACACTCAGATTGCTGTGACGTTAGTTCGCCGCTTTAGCTCCTCTCACACTCAGATTGCTGTGACGTTAGCCCGCCGCGTTAGCTCCTCTCACGCTCAGATCGCTGTGACATTAGCTCGCCGCGTTAGCTATTCTCACACTCAGATTGCCGTGACATTAGCTCGCCCGTTAGCTCCTCTCACGCTCAAATTGCTGTGACATTAGCTGGCCACGTTAGCTCCTCTCACGCTCAGATCACTGTGACGTTAGCTCTCTGCGTTAGCCCCTCTCACACTCAGATCGCTGTGATGTTAGCTCGCCGCTTTAGCTCCTCTCACACTCAGATTGCTGTGACGTTAGCTCTCTGCGTTAGCCCCTCTCACACTCAGATCGCTGTGATGTTAGCTCGCCGCGTTAGCTCCTCTCAAGCTCAGATCGCCGTGACATTAGCTCGCCGCTTTAGCTCCTCTCACACTCAGATCGCTGTGACATTAGCTCGCCGCTTTAGCTCCTCTCACACTCAGATCGCCGTGACATTAGCTCGCCGCTTTAGCTCCTCTCACACTCAGATCGCCGTGACATTAGCTCGCCGCGTTAGCTCCTCTCACACTCAGATCGCCGTGGCATTAGCTCGCCGCGTTAGCTCTGCCGCTCTGCATAAACAAAGTCAGCGCCGAGCGCGCGGTAACCTTCGCTGAGCATTAGCGCTAGCTGATATAACACTGTCTATGGAAATAGCTCATAGCTAACCTTTTCGTTAGCTTTTCGTTGCGGATTTCCACGCTCCACGTCTGGAGGAGAACCAACGAGAACACAATTTCTCCCCCCCGTCCTCCTCGTGAAAAAGGAAAAGGAAGTCATTCTTCGGCAAAAGTTGTCCAAATCCGTTGCCGTGGCGATCACATAAATATCCCACTCGAGGAAAATAGTCTCTTATAAAAAAAAAAAAAAAAAAGGAGGAAGCAGAACCCTGTAAACGCCCATATAAGGAGCTACGCCACCTGATGAGTCAGCGTCCGAGTCCGGGGGTCCGTCATCGTCGGCGTGAGTCGGGTTCAAGACACCGGGAAGCGGCGATGCGTCACCGCTCGCTCGCCGGAGCAATTAGCGACTCCCAAACTTGGACGGCGTTGTTGCCATGGCGACGTGAGAACAATGCCAGGCCAGGGTTCACCAGAAGGCGAGGACAGGGGAGGAGGAGGCAGATGGAGGCGCCTCCTCCAGCTGGACCTCCGAGGTTGCGTCAGCGTCGGGGGGATAAGAAGAAGAAGAAGAAAAAAAAAAAAAAGGAAATCGATGGCGTGGCTTTTTAGCGCGGATTCAAAGTGAATCCACCGTTCTTCAGGTTGGTGTCCACGCGTTCTAGATGGGTCTCAGAGGCTTCCATACGTGGCTCCTCGCAGCGAGAAGGTCCCAGGTAACTCCTCTCCATGTTCTCGCAGGGTTCCTCCCACAGTTTGTGCGTGAGTTTGTGAATGAGTGGATTAATGGTCGTGCGTCTGTGGAGGTTCTCCGTCATCCAGGTTCGTTATGAGTTCTCGTTGAAAGCTTCTTCTCGTCGTGGCACCTGGACTTGAATTTCTTCTCTTGAAGGCGTTTCAGACCCTCATCCCGTCTCAGCTCCTCCACTTCTAATGACCTGTAGTCATTTTGTTTCTGCACGTTTGAATGAAACTGAATGGTTGTGGGAAGTCTTCTATATTTACATTTTTCACTTAAAAAGATGCCAAGCGAGGAGAAAGGAGGAAACTACAGCGCCCCCTAGTGGTCTGGAGTGGCGCAGCAAGAATTGATTTGAATTCAGAATTCGAACACTTTATTGATCCACAAGGGGGAAATTACTTTTTGTTGAAAGCAGCTTCAGCTCACAAATTTACAGAAGAATCATTATATAACACGATAGTGACACTTTATATTATTATATTATAATATATGATATTGTGTTATATGATATTATTATTATATTATATTATTATATTATTATTGTTATATTATCATAAGATTACTATTATTACATTATATTATTATTATTATTATACTATAAGATTATTATATTATATTATTATATTTATATTTTATTGACACTTTATATTTTATTGTATTTCTTATTCTCCCTCTTTCCTACTATTATCTATTATTGTTATGTTTTTGCTTGAAACTCTGGCACAACAATTTCCTTCGGGATAAATAAAGTTGTTCTTATCTTATAGAAGAACTCTTTATTTACAGTAAAGAATAAAATAAAAAAAGATCAAAAGAAGTAATAATAAAAAATGTAACGGTTGTATTTACAAGTACATATATATGATTACAAGTAGCATTTATGTGTATAAATCAGGCTATTGATGCTGTATTTCTTTTTTTTTTTTTTTTTCTTGCAATTTCTGCTAACTTCTAGCACTTTTCCAGAGCTTTCTTTCCAGGATTTGTTTTTTCCAGTCGGTGTCCCAGAGACAGTGATATGTTTGCCTCCGTGGACGTCGGCCTTCATTAGACCTGCAGCTATTGACGAATCCCGCAATCAAGTCCCGTACTGATTATTCCACCGACCGCTTATCGACCGAGCTGATAATGTTGTGTGTTAGATTAAACGTCCACCGGTGGACACACACACACTGTCTCTTCAAATGAAATAAACAGCGTCTTTGTTTAGGAAATCAATTTTTTTTTTTTTTTAATCGCCGATGTAACTCGCACATCGTAAACTATCCTTCGTTAGCCCGACGCGGCGTATCGTCGCTCGAGAGCTTGAAATAATTCTCCGGGACTCGTAGGGTTTTTATTTTCCCTTTTTATTTTTGATTTCTTCTGAAAATGCCTCTGCGGCTCGTTTTCTCTCCGTTCCCGATATAAATCCAGAAACGGCGTTTCGGGAGCGCCGGGGGTAAACAGTGTTTCCTGCTGCAGAGCAGATTGCAGAGGGCGCCAATCAGATCGCCATGTTTTCCGTGAGAGCGTCGTATCGATGTTTGGGCGTTCGTGTCCGGAAAATACAGCAATTGAAAAGTGATTTATCATTATTTGCTTTATAAGTAACTTAGCTCGCTGGCTACACACTTAATGCTACATTGTGTTGCTAAATGTAGCTTAAGCTACACTTTATCTCTAAACTCCGTTTATGGATGGAGTCATAAAAAAAAAAAGATAAAATATCAAAATTAATTTTCCCCATTCAAATGAATTGAAACGCTTGTTGTCATAATTGGCATTATTATTAACTTTGCTCACCGGCTACACACTTAATGTTAAACGTAACTTATGCTACACAACAAAGTGATGCAATAAATAAATGATAAAATAAGATATTAAAATTTAATTTCTTCATTCAAATAAATGGAAATGCTAGTAGTCATTATTAGCATAATTATGAACTTAGCTCGGTGGCTACACAGTTAATGCTACAATATGCTGCTAAAAGTAACTTATGCTACTCGACAGAGTGATGAAATAAATAAGATATCCAAATTAAATTTCGTCATTCAAATGAATTGAAACGCTAGTTGTCGTCATAAGCATTATTAGTAACGTAGCTCGCTGGCTACACAGTTAATGCTAAAATATGCTGCTAAATGTAACTTATGCTACACAACAAAGTGATGCAATGAATAAATAATAAAATAAAATATTAAAATTAAATGTCCTCATTCAAAAGAATTGAAATCCTCGTTGTCATTGTTAGCATCATTATTATTATTAACTTAGCTCACCGGCTCCACACTTAATTCTACAATGTCCTGCTAAATGCAACTTATGCTACTACACTTTGTCTAAACTCCATTTATGGACGGAGTGATGAAATAAATAATATAATTGGATATCAAAATCAAAGTTCGTCATTCAAATGAATTGAAATGCTATATGTTATTATTAGCATTACAATTAACTTAGCTCACTGGCTACACATTCAGTGCTACAATGTGCTGCTAAATGTACCTGATGCTACACTTTATGTCTAAACTCCATTTGCAGACAAAGTGAAGCCGCTCCTCTTTTTAAAACCATCGAACCGCCTCCGACCGGCTTTGAACGCCTCGTCTGTCGACTTTCCCGCCGTTCGCCGCGCCAAATCCCCGTAAACCTCTCCCGCCTTCTCACGGACGCCGCTTTCCGTCCGAGCTAACTAGCGTCCCGCTGTCTTTAACCGCCACTTCACGGATCCGTCCCGCTCGCTGCTAACTCTGAATCCGACTCTAACCACGATGCGAAAAAAACAAACAAACCCCGGGAACACAAGTCAAGGTCGCGCTGTATTAATAAGTCGGGATTACCGGTGCGACATTCCCGACGGGTGATTACATCACCGTCACTCAGCCTGATTCACCGCTGACCTTTTTATTTTTTGTTGTTTTCTGTCCCGGCAATAAACCGAGCGGCCGCCTTATCGCTTGAGATGATCAGATGTTGTTGACACGCTTTTTTTTTTTTTTTTTTTTGTCATTTTCAGGTGGCGGAGCCAGAGGAAGCTTCGGCGCGCCGCTCGCTAACCCCCGCTAACGGTAAGAACCCGGGACCCCCGAAGCAGGCGGGAGGCCCCGACTCCGGGTCTCCATTAGAAAACAGAACACACTCGCAAACAACCGGGGAGCCGCAACTAGATCATCAAAAATAACACGCGAGTTCAGAGCGGAGGATCAGACAAATCCTGCGACGAGACAGAACAAAAAACACAAACCCGTCTAATGACGCGACAAGAGACGGGCGCTCAGCATGCGAGCGGGGGGGGGGGAGGCGGCTGATTGGACGGACACGCCGGGGACAGGAAGTGCCGGTGAAGAACGAAGGGGGGGGGGGGGGGTTTGTTGACGAACAAGACGCGGGATTAGATTAAAAAATAAAACGCAAACAAACAAAGCGATGCGACGCCGTCGGAAAAAGTCCCGGACTTTGAGTCGGGAAAAGAAAGTGTTTTTTTTTTTTTTTCAGCACTTGGACTCAATTTTTTTGTATCCAACTGCGAAAATAGAAATAAAAGATTCACACGCGGACAAATTAACGCCTCCGGGTTCCATTTTCCTGCTTCCCATTGGATGATTGAATAGAGGTTTGAGAAAAAAAAAAAAAAAAAGTTTCAAAAATAAAGATCATTAAAACATAACAAACATGTTATTGTGGCGCCATTTTGAAAAGATCACGCCATCGATTCGTTTTCTCCGTCTCTTGTCCGACATCTCAGGTCATATTCACATTTCGACGTCACGTTGTACGATACGAAAAGAAATTATCTTTATTTTTGGAGCTTTTTTTTTTTTTTTCCAAACTTCGATTTGGTCGACTTTGCCTAACCGGGCAGCGGATCCGCGTGTTTTTTTTTCCCTTTTTTTGCATCGGATGATTCCCGATTCCCGCGGAGGCGAAGCGATAGCGGCCGTCCTACCGCTTGTTTGGAATTTAATCCGCGCGATTGAACATGCTAAGAACGTAAACAAACCGCACGCTTCCTCCATCAAAACGACGATCGGCGGTGACGGCAGCCGTCTTGATTTAAAAAATAAAAATAAAATAAGAGATGGTCAGGGTCGCAGGGGAGATAAGATGGAAGGCGTGAACCCTGAGCTAATAGCATTAGCGCTAGGATGAATAATGAATTCATCAGGGGTTTTACATCTGCTCATTAAACATACAACGCAGGGATGTATAGGTGGCCTGAACGCCGGCTCCTCTCAATCCTGCTGATGAAAGAGTAAAGTTGCGTAAACTTTCTCATGCAAGTTGCAGGAGTTGCAGAACATTATGCATAATTCCTGAGGCTGTGAAATGGCACGG